>NC_079154.1:109773110-110110610 GCF_947563725.1 Argiope bruennichi
AGGTGCCGTCCCCGTCATCTGACTGCGGTTCCAAATTACGAGGTCCATCCCAAAATAGCCCTAGTGTTACTTTGAAACTGAACTTTAATATAACAACTGTACTAACTTATTCAAATTGGAATTTAGTATTGTTTACATTCCAATACGTTATTCTCGGGAGTTTCCTTTTCTCGGGAGTTTCTTTTAATGATCAACGTGGTTCAATTTTTTCACTCTTTACAGTTTTGTTAACTCATGGGTCAGTAGCTCTGAATTAGGATATTTTTATTATGTTCAAATAATTGATATTTTTTTTATCAGTTTGTTTAAAATTACTTAAAATTTTTTATAAGCAAGGTACTAAAGTTCATTTTCTTGAAAGTGATCCTCAATTAATGTTTTTTCACTATTTCAATTTTTTTTAAAGATTTCTTACTTAAGAATTGCTTATATATTGATAAATAGTTCGATAAAAAATTCTTTGACTTCGGAATCCAAGAGGTACTTGGGAGAATACAGGCAAAATTTACTTTGAACATTCCTTGCAATGTCTACATAATACCCGGCCTGGAGTATTATGATATAAAGATGGCATGTGTCGTGAGTGGACAGTAATAATGTTTATTATTTGTGACTTCACTATTGATAAATCTTTACCACTCGAGACTTCATTAGCTGTAGGCAAAACATCATTAAGAGATTCCTTCAATCATGGTAACCAAACAGAACCGGAATTGTTGCCTTTACTGACGATCATTCTTAAGAGGAGGGGATGTAAAGGCTCAAGTAAAATGGAAGGGTAATTCGAAAATCGCTTTATTCCATCCAGTGAGGGTCGAGAGATAAGCACAATCTGCAGCTGTTCGATAGGCGTCCCCTTCCTTTGAAATTCCGTGCGGTTTGTTTATTTACTTTTCTGGCCAACTAGCGCGATCCTTGACCAGTAGGTGGACAGATTTACACCAGGCTCCAGCAGGGGTGTCTCTTCAACCTACTGGATGGAAAATCGTGTTTGTTTTAGTATGCGTAAGCCTCCGATCGTGTTATGATTCGATAAACATATGGTCGAATAAGTATTTATTGATTTAGAGGTTTCCAGAGCACGCAGTTGAGATAACTGGGTATTCGTAGCGAGTTTATTGGATTTGTGCGGTGTTTGGTTGCAGGATATCTAAGAATATTCAAGCGCTATCTCATTACTAGTAATATTATTTCTACGTTAGCCTATGCAAGAAAGAACAGAATTTAGAAGGGTTGCGTTCAATACTGCTTGCGTTCTGTTAGAGGTGGTTGGACAAACAGTTCTTAATACAATTATTTGCAAATAGGCCAAGATGTATTTTAAATGTTTTTAAAAAATTATGCAAAATGAGCATAGAGACTTATAAGAAAAATTCCCTTATATTATCAGTTATGTCTTTCATAACAAGGAATTTTCTTAAATATACTCCTGCAAAGTTTTAAATCGGTTATAATTATCTTGAAAGTCAAGAACATCTCAATCTTTATAAATGATAAACAGAATTTGAAAAATGTCTATGTTGTGCGTCTGTTTATCTATATTTGCTCTGTACGTCAGATTATTTTATTTACCGAATTTGGCGCATATATATTTTAACCCTTTGAGTACTATCGTCCCATATGTGCGATGCGCTCTTTCCACACTTATTGTTCCAACATCGCGTCACTGCTACGCTGTCAAGTTAACTCTACAGAGCCGACGTCTCGGGACTTCGAAACGAAACGTTTTATTTGAATTTTTAAATGCTACTAGATGGCGCGAAACGCCAGTGGTTTTCGCAGCAGTGGAATCATGGCATGTAGCCTTTATGTAGGGGCGTTGGTTTCTGTTTTGCGTTTTTGTATGCGATAGATTTATTGGTATAAACAAAAGGCTCTTAAAAAGAATACATGCAATTTAAAGGGACACTGGCATACTTATTGATTTCTTTGGTATTTCTCTTCATTAGGAAAGTTGTTCAGCTTACTGTTGCGGGATTTAGAGTGAAATATTTCAGTTTCGTAGATGTCTTGATACATGAGATGGGATTATTTTGATGTATTTTCACCAATATGGTTATTATACGACGCAGATTTGTAAGAATTAAATGAATGGATTTTTATAGTTTTTAAATAAAAGCAAACATTAAGTAATACTTTTAAAATTCACTAAAAACAATGAAATATCTAAATTGATGCAAAATATTAAAAAATGTTGAAATTAGTTCAGTTGTCTTGTATGCAAAAAAAAAAAAAAAATCCAGTATGAATGTTTTTTTGTTTCAACTTTTCGAACACTTATGAAAGATGGCACCTTGTATACAGATTAGTACATAAACAGGAGAAAAAGTTTCTCTCCATTTTTCAAAAATTTTGAAAAATAGTGAAATCTACAAATTTAGTAACAAGAACACATAAAAAATTTATCTGTTCACTTCATTGCTTTTTTTTTTACTTTGTCCGTGCAAAGAGAAAGTATTATAATCAAAAAATAAAAAAAAAAAAAAAATCAGGTTATGACGAATTTCCATGTTATTCATTTCCTTGAGTTCAAAAAATGCATTTTTGGAGCTATGTTTATTTGTCTATGAATAAGATAACTCAAAAACGTTTTGATCTTGATGGATGAAATTTGGGATGAAACGGGATGGATGAAATATATAAACATACAATTTGTAGAATTTTGTTAAATTTTGAACAAAATTCATTTAGATAAAGTCCGTCTATTCGGCTGTCCGAACACGATAACTACAAAACATAAAAACTGAATGAATAAAATTTAATATACACGTTTATTACTTAAATTATATAGTAATTCCAAATTCCGAACCAAATTCGTCACGGCTTTGACCATTTGTAGTATGTATAAACGCAATAATTCAATATTGTAATCACAAGTAATTGGAATCTGGTCCACAGTTTTAGCTTTAAAACATAGATTGTCATTGAATTTTGAATAAAATCTCTCACGGATCTGACCGTTTATCAATCTGTATTTTTGTATGCATATAAATGCAATAACTCAAACTGGCGTGATCTTAAAACTAGAATATTTGCTCTAAGTCAAATTTTGATTTTAATAGGTGCCAAAAAAAGCATATTCAAATTTTTGATGCTTGTGTATCAACCGCATGCCAGGGATTAATCACTAAAATTATCAAATATTTCACACTAGATCAAGTGAACATGCTAAGTTTAACTCAAAATTCGATATTTCGTAATTATTATTGGCCAATTACATGCTAATATGCACAAGCACCATTTTTTTTTCTATATTACGAAGCATTCAATTCGCTGAAAATAAAAATCTGAGCACTCGTCGGATTCGCAGACCTACCTGAGATCGATAAACTTATGTGGTGAGAGGGAGGTAGCATCCTCATTTGAATTTTCTCGTGCATATACATGTGGACAAATGATCTTAGAAATAATTCTTTCGTTGACGAATATTATTTCACATTAGTTGTAGAATTTGGTTAAAATCATATAATAAAATGACATCTTACTTTTATTTATAATTATATATTCTTGAATAGATATACAAAATAGTTAAACTATTGGTCCAAAATATGATTCAGATCCTACAACTCTGGCAACAAAACTGTACGCAGAATTTAATTCTTCTGAATCATTGCATTTGATATTTATAATATAATGCATATATGGAAGGACAAACATGAGATGGACGGACAAGTATACAGGTAGACACACGTGACTTCAAAAATAAATTTTCCGAATTTATGAATGTCTTAGACATAGTGATTTATCAAAATCTCGAAGCTGAAGTTTCTGACAATTACATTATTTTTCTCTTTGTATGAAGTTTTGTATAAGAAGAAAAAAGAAATATTATTGATGGCGTTCTATAAAATATACTCCGAAAAGAAAGTGGTATTTTTTAAAAAAAAAATCTATTGTCGAAAATTTCTTCTTTATTCTTCCGTCTGTATTTTATTGCCTGCATAGAAAATGAAGAATATCTGCTATGCATTTCAATTCATAACTAGTTATATATCTTCGAAGTCATTGAAAAAGTTACAAAGCTTTTCGGAAGCCAATGTCTTGGCATATTAATCCCTAAAAGCAAGAATTCTTGTACAAAACAAACATCATATAGTTTATTATTTGCAATTCATCAAAAAGAATTTAAGCATATCTTGTAGATTATAGTGGAAATATTATATAAATTTAAAAGTTGTATATGGACACGTATCTTGATTTTTTTTTAGTTTAGTTTAGTTGCATTAACGTATTGTTTTAAAGTAACACTAGGGCAATTTTTGTAATGGACCACGTAATTTTGAACCGCTATCAGATGATGAGAATAGTACCTAAGCTGGCACTCCTTCTCCAAACTTTCACACCACACCAGCGGCAGGATATATGGCCCCGACGGATTTAACGTGCACCAGACCGAGCTTACACGACGGTTTTCGGTAGAAAAGGGTCTCGAAACTAAAACTCTCCGGTTCTGTAGCCGCGCCCTAACTACCACGCCACCGAGGTCTCGCATATCTTGAATAATCTTACGTTAAATCTGACTAGGTTAAAATGAATTTGGATGAAAAGTAGCGTTTTTATTTCTTTGCAGTTTTGAAAAATAGGTATGTTTCTCTTTCCAGTGATATCTTTAAAGCAATTAGATTCTAAATTATAGCAAAATATTGAAATGTAAATAAAATTTTATTTATAAACATTTAATGTTATTGATATGGCGTGTGAAAATGTGTTAACGTATTAACGTAAACATTTAAACGTATATTTTAAAGAACGAGTTGTCACATAATTCTTCTGTACGAGTATGTCTCAAAAATAATCAAGATATCTTAATGAAATTAATAATTAGTGCTCGTTATATTATGCAGAATGTCATGATCCATGGATTTGATGTTGAAACTGTAAAAGTGGATTTATGATTGTTTAATGTAAATATTGTTAAAAAAAAATTCCTAAATACCATAGATAATTTCATACTTTAGACACAGTTTTTTTTATTTTTGAATATATTTCTTTGATAATAGTTAGTTAAACTCTCAAATATGTTACACATATAATGTTACATAAAAAAATTAAAAACTGTAGAAATTTTTTTTTTCTCTAGAACACTCCTAATTTTTTTTAAATAAATGCTAAACTTTAAATCAAAACAGGCTTTTTCTTCAAAAGTCAAATATATATTGAAATAGTGAAATAATTTCACTTTTATTCATCATTTTATTCCTATATTAATAGAAAATCATCACATAAACATCAAAATATTTGCTTTTTTTAAAAAAAAATCCTCTTCGAACTTAGTCGGATTCCTTAATAATACTATAAAATGATCACTGTCTTTCTTTAGCTCAATATTAAATTTAAGTAACTCCAAACATAAAAAAATGACCACTTTACTTATAAACCCGATGGATAATTGAAATTAAAAAAAAAAGCGATAGAAACTCCAACGAAATGAGAAATCCATTAATCAAGTTTAAATGAGTAAGAATTCTAAATTTAGTTTTTTTTTCCTTACCATTTTTTTCTTCCTCTCAGAAAACAACACCAACAAGTAATTTCGTCCCATGGATTCTTTTTTCCTTTGGTGTTCTTTCTTTGTTCATGAAGCGTATTCACTATTCAATTACCACGCAGGCATACATGTTAAAGGAATTTTCCTTGATGAAATAGCATTCCTTTTGTTCCATAAGGGAAAAAAAATGCACTCGTTGTAGTTATAAGGTAAAAATTAGTTAAAGGTAGAGCAAGCATTCTTCAAGAATGGAATAAAAAAAGTGTTAGCTTTTTTTTCTTGGAAAGTTCTGTTTAACAGTTTAGTTTTTAGTTTTCTGAAAGATAAAAATATTTAATCTCGAAAAGTGTTTATAAATGAATTAGGTTAACACGTCAAATCTGTTGAAAATGGGTAACAAACTTTCCTATTTTATTATATTTACAAAAAGTTAGAATGTAAAAAATTACATTATATCGTTAAACTTATTTTCGTACTTTAAGAATTAATACGTTTTCCATGGTTTCAATAACTTCTCTATATACTGCCTATGCTGAAACTGAAGCAAATTGATATTTTATTTCTGATATTGATAAATATGAGCAAAAATATTAAGAAAGTTTTAACATAATAATGTTTATTAGATAATATTTGTAAATTGCTACATGTATGCGTGCTATTTAAATGCTATATGGTTTAGTCCTTTGGATTTATTGTTATCAAATGTTTTTATATGATGTTATTTCTTTGTCCATGATGTGTATTCCCTATTCAACAAGCACATAGAAAGCTTATTAAAAATGTTATTTTTTTTCAAAATTTTAATTAGATTTTTAGATAAAAATTGGTCAAGATGCTTACGTTTAACCTCAATAATATACAGAGATATTATCATGCATAAATCATTTACAATAACTTAAAAGTTTTTGAAAATTGGCTTTTCAGTGATTGTAATTTTTTTCCATTCAGTGTTTACTCTAATTTTTATACATTTTCGAAATATTTTTAAGTATAATTTTTTAACAATGCTTTCATTGCTCTAATTACTACATTTGTGCTAACGCATGTTCCGCGATATGAAATACACTTTTTAACCACACGATTAAGACGCTATAAATTAAAATATTTTTAAAGTATTATAAAGACAGATGAGCCAGACCTAAAAATTATCATGCTTAGGTGTTTTGATTAGAAGTTTGAATCTCCTTTGAATTTATATTGATTTGGTTTTGTATTTTCTGTATTATTTGAAGATAACATTTCATCCCCCTTAATTTAAAAATGTTAATATTATGGAACTTGTATTCATCATCTAAGGAAGGGCAAAAAACAGAATTCATACGAAAATTGCATTTTAATTTTCATAATCATATTAATAAATATGTTTTTGGTTTATATTTGCCTTTATGCTATGAATATTGACAAGTTATTTTTTCGCTCTTCTTCTAAAATATGAAAATTTTAATTAAAAAAAATGAAATATCCTGAAGAATAGTATCCTGAAGCAAGTATCCTGAAGTAGCAATATTTTCTTAAATTTTAAATATAGTTTCAAATTATTTTTAGATAAAAATTACAACTTTATTGACTTACTATCTACTATTTAGTGGTAAAACTTTGAATTTATAATTCCAAAATTGTTATAAAATACATTTTAATCTATATTGTTTTCTTCATATAGGAATATATAGAAATTTTACAAAGAACATATGCTTTTTAAAAATAATTAGTTCAGGAATACATATTAACACAGGAGAATATTATTCTTTAATACTCAACAATTTCTATGCAACTGTGAAAAAAAAAAAAAAGGTATAATATGAGTTGTCGCAAACTAATGGAATCATTGTTCTAATGGGAAGGGGGAGGGAGAAGTGGGATCTCACTTTTTTTATTTATTTATCACTTTCTATTTTTATTGGAAGTTCTACTGGCATTTCATAGCTAAGATTTAATTCCGAGCAATAAAGCATACCCATTTTATAAAACATCATTCCAAACAATATTTCTCTTTGAATTGTGCTTCCATTAGAAAAGCAGACGATCTTTCTGGAAGAAAACCACCCCCCGCTTCTATAATTATAGTTAGCTCGTCGGTTCCGACCAACAGCGATAACAAAATATCGAAAATTAATACATACGTCAATGAAACGACGGTGTTGAAAGAGCATTATGGGCAGGCATTTCCGGTTTTCCAACTTCCGCTTTTCTTCTGGGACCGTGCTGAAAGTCGTTATCGGTATCGGAATGTTTCTTCCCACCAGGCACCGCGGGAGTGTTACTGGATTTAAAAGCACCTCGCGCCTTTTGTTGTAATCTGCCTCGATAAAAGAAGCTCTTGTTAAGGTTTTTCGACCTACCAGGCATTAGGCATCTAAAATACGACTCCCTTTGTTCATTGGAGTAATAACAGTCAGAAGATACCTCCCAGATGGAAGTTCAGAAAAGAACGTCTTTTTTATGAATTATGAAGAAGTGATAAAACAAGAATTTTAACAAAGATATTAAGTTATTTCGATAATTTCTTTTGCTTGGAGAAATTGATATTGAAACTAAGAGATTGATTCTCTTTTTTATACTTTTAATTTAAAACCGAGCTTCGATCTATATTTTTTTCCCGTTTTGTAAAATCGTGTTTTTTGGTAGAAAATATTTGGATACGAATTGCATACTGATTACATACAAATATTTTTCATTCTTACCTACATATGATCTGGTCAGTTATATAAAAAAATCCTAAATGCACTTTGTTTCGAATAGCATGTTAAACAATCTGCTGTACTACAGTATTCATTTTACAGTTAATCTATCATTATTTATATTATTGAACTTACACTCAGCTTTAGCATGGTGAAATTGGGTCTGAGATGGCGCTATGTAGCATTCTTAACCTGCGAACAGATAAAAAAAAAAGGGCTGTAATAGTTAGTTATAAAAAAATGTTTTTTTTTTGTATGTAAAATTACTTTTTTTCAGGAAATCTATATAGATACATTTCAAAAGCAAAAATATTGAATATAAATATATAAGTAAAAAAATAAAGCAACAAGAGCGACTTGAACGAAGGACCCTCTACCTCCTCGCCATTTATGTTGCTTTGACTACACTGAACTATTCACACTGCGAATCTAAAGTTGAATATACTTATTTTAATAGTCAGTTATAATTTGTTTTGTATGTAATGTTGCGTTTTTTCAGAAAATACACCTTTATAGATAAACTTAAAAAGAGAAACCTTATTTAATATAATATATTGTGGTGAACACTTATAAAGCCAGTTAAGAGCTACGCTGCACGAACAATTGCTTTTGTATTGTGGTCATGTTACTGGGCTGCGAATCACAAGGTCATAGGTTCAATCTTCGCTCATCACAAATTCGTCACATTGGTGATCCGGATGTGATATGAACACGCAGCCTTATGATATGGAGTCAGATATAATCTAATATATAAACCTAACATATAATATGTAAACGCCACAATTTAATCTAATATATAAAGCTAATATATATGTAATATACAAGAATTGTTCATTTAAAGTTATAAGTGAATAGCATGATTTTGAAGCCTGTAGTATAATTTTGACGAAACATGTCATTACCGGATCATTATCTTAATTACCGGAAAAAGAATTCAAGAAAATATTTGAGCATTTGTTGCCTACCTCAAAAAAAAATAATAATTATTATTTAGGCTTTTTGATTTGCCAGATAGATGGATAAAATATGACTCTCATTGGTCATTGGAACGATAACAATTTAAAGTTATATCTGAGATGTAAGTTCGAGGATGAATGTCGTTTTTTAATGAATTATGAAGATATGATCAAACAAGAATTTTAACGAAAATCTTTAGATGCTTCTTTATTTTCTTTTGTTCATAGATATAAGATTTGAATTTATGAAACCGTCTTTCCTTTTCCTGCTTTCAATTTCAAATTATATTTCTGTATTACAATTGTGATAAAACAAAAGTTCTTTTTTTTTATTTAATTACCCCAGAAGAGTATCTGAACATTTGTTGTAACCTGCTTCCAAAAAAAGAGGTCCTTTAACTTTTTCGACTAACCAGACATTAGATGGATGAGATATACTTAACAGACATTAAATGGTGCAATGTTAATTTGAAGATACCTCTCAGATATGCGTTTGAATGACAGAATATATTTTTTAAAGAATTATAAAGAAGTGTTAAAACACGAATTATAACAAAAGTTTTTAGTTGTTCCCATCTCTTCTATAGTTTGAAAAAAATATGCAATGAATCCATGAGATTTCCCGAACATTTTTACTTCTTTCAGTTTAAGTATACTTTGTAATACTTACCCTTTTACTTCTGTAAATTTAAATTTGAATTCTTGTTTTAGTACCAAAAACGCAGATTTGTGACAAATTTTGAAATATATCTGTCAAGAGGGCGAACTGTCTGTCGGTCTGCATTTTCGTAATCATGGAATTGCAATTAATAAAAAAAGAAACAATTTAAATAAATGGAATTATAGTGGAAATAAATGGAAGTATATGATTTCATCATAAAAAAATCAACTTTTTTTTCAATCGAAGGGAAAATAAAGATCCAAAAGGCTTATTCACTCTTACTGATTATGCTATGATACAGCAAAAAAAAAAAAACCCTCTTATTTATGGAGTTATGAAAATAAAAATCTGAGCACTCCTTGCTTTCTTGATCTTGCCCAAATCTCACAATTTTATGCCTAGAGACAGAATATAGTTTGTTTGTTTTTTATTACAGAACATGCAAGAAAGTATTGGGATGCCAATTCTGCTATTTAACCCTTTAAAGAGCCATTTTTTTCTAGTCATATTATGTTAAAATATTTTTAGGCTTGAAATTACAATAAGAAAAGGGGTTCATTTAGCTTATTCGATGAATTTAATTTGATTAATTAATTAATTTGGTTAATTAATAATTAAGTAACAAATCAAGACGCATCATTTTATGAGATAAAGAACTGAAGCATCTAAATTTCTGTTTTACGAAAAAAATTTGTCAGAACTTATGCCGGCCTACATAATTTCATACAAAGATTGATAAATTTGGTTGGAAGCATACTTCCCACGGCCCTAGAAAGGGTTAATAATTCAACCAATTGCAGGGGTCTGCCCGAAACTTTCTCGTATAATCCTTAATGAAATGAAAAAAGGGTTAAATCACTGTTTGTATTTAATGTATACAGTAAAGTTCAAATCTTATAACTTTAAACAAACAATTCTTGTATATACATAAATTTATTATGTGTATCTTGGAAACGGCTCTAAAAATTTGTATCAAATTTTATATTTAGATAAAGATTTGCCTTTTTAAGTTTATCTATATAGGTGTCTTTGCTGAAAAAAAAACGTGATTTTACCCACAAAAAAGTTATTTATAACAATATACTGACATGTGCCTATACAACAGTTTCCTAAGCGTATCAAAGATGAAGCAGTGGTTAGGGCATCGGGCTCCCATACATAGTTCTTATGTTCAATCCTGTGCTGCAAATCAATTAAATTTCGCTTATAATTTTATATGAGCCATAAGATAGGATTTTATTTACGATTTTACAGAAAAAAAATTACCGAGCGAGGTTGTTTTCTAGATATTAATCTCAAAACAAAATTTAACAAATGCAAAACAACATTTAATTCAAATAAATTAAGTGAACTATTATTTGTATTCCAAGCTGTAATAGTTTTCAAATTTCTAATAATAAAAAGTAAACACCTGAGCTCAAGAAAATTGTGAGATTGAGTAGAAAATTGAATATTATTCCATTTTCTGGAAAGTGTGGAATAAGTATTTGAAGGATTAATTTGAGTTTCATACGTTTATTGTCGACTATTTAAGAATATGTGTCCCATGAATTAAATCCTGTTATAAATATGAAACCACTATTTTATTTTCGCTGTTATAAAATATTAAATTAACAATTCATTTTGAATATAAATATTGAGTTTTAAATTTTGCACTATCCGAATATATTGCAGTTCTAAAATATAAATGACATACAACCAGTTGACTCTAGTCGTTCGCTTATGGAAACGTAAGCTTAATTTGCAATAATTATTGAATATGGATCATCTGCCAAACTATACCAATTACGTACAACAACCCGCCACGATTCATTCATGGCAATCTTAGCATAAACTCTCATAACAGGTGTGTTTATGGATTAAATTCAATTGGATTTCATATCAATCCATACGGTACTAATGCTGTAAAATCTGAATTTAATTGTAACTGATTTTGAATTGAAACCCTAATAGTGTTGCTTGCTATGATTTTGAATCTAAACTATCTTAGGTTTTCATTTTATCAAGGTTAAGAAACAAATTATTTGTTATTTTAAAGTATTTTAAAACATTTATATGATATGAATTTCAATCCCATATTGTTTTTGAAACTAAGATTAGATCATTGGATGAAATGTGACATTTTTTTTAAATTTGAAAATCTTTATATTTGTCATGTAATTATTTTTTCAATTTTTATTTTCATAAATGGCGAAATTATTACAAAGTATTTTCGACAAAAAAAAATATTTTGTGCAAACGGTTTTGTATATTTACGTTGAACATTTAAAAGTTAGGAGAAAATACTGTCTGGTAATTTATCTCCTTTGGTATATCTTTTCCCAATCATAATTATTAGCGCGTGAAGTAAAACATGTTTAAAAAAATATTTGTATTTTTCATCTGCAAATAATTAATACTCAGAATATATATAAAAAAAATGCAACAATTCCTCTCATATAGATATATTTTCATTTTTAGACACAAATTTTCTAGAAATATAAAGTATTTCGATATATCAGATATAATAAAAGGGAAATGAGAACATTTAAAAAAATTGTCGATCGTATTTTACCAATATTTATTAAATAATCGGAGAATAATTTTGAAAATAATTTGAAGTCGCGTTTTCATCATATGTAATAATTTGTCTGGCTGTTCCGTTTTCAATTGATGTAAAACAATTTTTTATTTGCTTTATTTATATTAAATTTTAGTAGGCATATTTAATAATTTTTATAGTATCATGAATTTATCTAACAGTAATATTTAAAAAAAAAACACGTAAGAGGTTTTCCGAAGTCAACGTAATTTAAACTATAAATAAAATTCCCAAAAGAAAAGAATTTTCCAAATTTATTTATTTTTATTTTTTGAAGTGAACACTGTTTCCATTCAAACTATTTTACAAATGAAAGAATTTTTTTTTTATGACACACGTTAATAGCCACCTTCACACACCATATCAATAACATTCATTTTGCTATGTCAACCAACTTTGATTAACTATATCTTATCCCAACAAATGAAAAAATTAATTTACATTATATTTGCAAATAAACATGGAGAATTTTGATTTGTTAATGGCTGGAGCATTTGTCAGTGCTTTGATTTGCTATATCTCTCCGAAGCCAAGGATGGAAGGCGGCCATTAATGGCGCATCGGAACTTTGCCAATTTAATACCTTGCAGAAGTTTTTCTCTTAGAAAATAATTATTAGATTGTGTTTTTAAGATTTTTCTTGAAAATGGGGAGTAAGTCATTATTAAAGACCCGTTTGGGTCAAATTTCTTCCAAAATTTTATGGAAGCCAACATATTTTGTGTAAAGATTATATGCGATATTTCTTTTTTCCTTCTTTAGATCTTTCTGTTCTCCAGTTATTGTGTTCGCATATAGGCAGATAAATTGTAATTACAGAAAAAAAAATTATTTTAGACTGAAGTATATTTCAAAAATGTGGATTCATCAAACACTCGAATTTTGACGATTATTCTTTACATTCTACAAATACAATAAAATAAGAAATTAAAATTCTACGACTCTTTCCGTATTTTGAAATAAAAGATAAGTTTAATTTGTTGTTTTGAAATAAAAGATAATTAATATATTTGGTAAGGATCCTTACAAATCATAAAAAAAATACAGCATTAGTTAAAACTTTTTATGAAATTTTTACAAGCGATTTGCACTATTACAGACTTTGAGAGTTAAGTATCATAATCTTACTAAAATATAAATTTCATGGTTTATTATACTATTGGAGTACTGCCACTTTTTGTGTTCTAATTTACTCCAATAATTTAAAAGGGAAATTAGAGATGTGTTTAATAATTTATGAAAACAATATTATACAATTTTAAAGAACAAAGATCACATTTACGATGCTGTTTACATTTCTAAAAGATCAAAGATCTTTCTAAAGTTCAAGCTTCTGCATAGTTTATTACGTATGATTAAATAAGTAAGCTATAGTGTGTAGTAACTATGCAAATGAAATTAACTTAATTCTCGTATGTGAATTTCAATCATAATTATGGCGCATTTGCATTGATTAATCGCTGAAAGCAAAGGCAAAGATGTTACGGCTTAAAATGAAAAGTAAACATTGTACATCATTCTACATTTTGAAATAAAAATAAATGAAAGATAATGTTTATTTTTCATTAGACGTTATGTCTGCTTGGCGATATGATTTTCGAATCTTATTTTAAAGATTTTGTGCACATAATTAAATAATACATTTAAAGAATATTACTAAAAAATTTAGAAGTATATAATTGGAGGAAAAATTTATTTTTTAATTATCTTTTAACCATCGAAATAAGATACCTTAGCGTAACAATTAGCAGATGAATGTTTATCTTTGGCAGGTTTTTTATCTGGGTTAAATATTAGTAGATTGTTTGTTTGTTGTTTGTTTCTTATGGCACTTGCCACTGACAAGCCCGCTGTTACGAAGACAGCGATTTAAGCCTGAGGGGGAACGTCTCTTATTTTTTATAGCAGCGCCAACTAGGGCCAAGAGTACGACTTTGCCACTCACGCATCATTCATTCGCTTGCACAACCCCTTTTTACAGGAGGGCACATTCATACATCTCACAGATAGAACAGATAAGGAATAACCATGCCCAAACCGGGACTCGAACCCGGGACGCCCAGATCACGGGGAAGACGCGCTACCCCTATGCCAGGACGCCGGCATTAGTAGATTAATTAGTCTTTATATAAAATATTAGCAGATTAATTAGTCTTTATATCCAAGTGAATTTTAATTGTTTATCACACACTTAAGAATGTAGATAGAACATAAATCACTATTTCTTTCGTCTGGTGTCACTACTGCCTTCGTCCAAAGGAAATCGCTTTCAATTCATAAGTGGCGTTTCCGCTACTTCCTACAATTTTTTTCTATCTTTACTCGCAGGAAACATAAGATAGGGAGATTTAACTCCCTTTGGCATGAGCCGATTCCGGTTCTCAATGTTATTTTTAATTACGAGGCATTACACCTCCTATAAGTAGTCATTACCAGTTTATATTGGAAAATAATTGTTGCTATTAAGAGAGGACACCTTTTAATATTTTATTTGCATCATTATTTCCCTTATAAGGAGATAAAATATTGTAATCGTCATCTTCTTAAACTGTCATTGTAAATTCGGTTTTAGACTTCATTTCGAAAAAAAAATTATATATCAGCTACTTCTATTATATGTAAATGTATTGTCTTTTACTACTATATCCATATATATATGATTACAATAATCGAGAAACTTAGCGAGCTCAGTAAATGATCTTTAATTTAACTTTGACATCAAAATTGAGATCTGCTTCAGATGCTACATTCTATAAAAGGAAAGTTAAAAAGTTTTTCAGAGGAAAGAACTACACAATTAGTTTCATTACGAAGTTAAACACAAAGCGAAATATATTGAGTAAGTATATGAAGAAGTCGAAATGTAAAGGTCAAAAAACAGAATGCGTTTTTTTTTTTTTTTTTTTTTTTTTTTTTAGTTTGTTTTGACAATTTTTATAGCATTATATTTTTAGAATGTAAATATAAAAAGTTTTAAAATTCAAAACATTGAGGTTTCTCTGATATTGAATGTGTTTTGAAGTTTTGATTAGAAGCAAATACAGTAAAATTATTTTGAGGGAAATTTTAAATTAATGGCTATTATCAAATTTTTTTTTGTGTGTGGAAATTCATTTGTCCAAAAAAATTCATTTGTTTTGAAATGGATTCTTTTGAAAAGAAACGGATTTGAAAGAACGACAGTTTAAAAGCGATATTTTGTCAGCTCTCTCTCTCTCTTTTTTATGCGGGGAATAATTGATATGCAATTTCTTGTAAAGGCCATCTATTTTAAATGAATTAAAAGGCAGTTTAAACGATGAGGTTGCTCTGCACAAAATACGTTTGATAGTAATTGAGCACTTACATTCTTTGAAAATAGATGTATGAGTGTGATTGCATTATTAGCAACAAGACACATTTTGTAGAACTAAATGATGGAATAACGTATCCAAACTCATGAAATATCTGAAATCATTTAAGAAATAACAATTATCGTCCCATAGCATGCTAACACTTCAAAATCATGCGATCTCTTGGCAGAATAATATTCTATGGCATATCAATATAGTGAAATAACGTGAGTAGATGGCGATAGGAACATTGAAGCTTTCATCATATCCTGTTTGAATTGTCAACTTTTGTCTTTAAAACCCTCCAGTATACATAAATATATTACAGTTAAAACCAGTTCTCCTTATATTGGGACATTCTACTTGCAAATCTTTTTTTCATGATATAAATAAACCTTATATTGACTACATTCGACCTTAACAAAAGAAATGACATCCATGGCATAAAAAGTGCTTTGTCACTGTCAATGACTGTCTATGAAAAAGGGAAATAAATCTTCAGGAATATTCTCTCCAACATCTTTTCACATAATCTTAAAAAGCTTTCCACGCCAGAAAACGCCTTACATGGCACTGACATACAATAATTACGAAATATAAATTTTTGGTGTGAATTTACCATATTTACTGAATCTACCGTGTCATCCTTGGCGAATTATTTGGCGAATAATCAAATTTAATTTGGAGTTTAGACACGTTATTCTCAGCCAATTGAAACAAAATGCCTTTTGTAGTTACAAAATCCCATACTAAAATTGATATGTTTAAGCCATCGCGTTTTTGAATAATCGTGTTTGCATGTTTCTGATAGTACAGACCGACAGACAGTCAACTTATTGTTATATCTGGCTCAAAATTTGACAGGTGTCTACAATATAATGATAAATCTCTGTACGGAAATTTTCTATCTAGTTTTCTTTGTTTGGTAATTATTATGTTAACTTATATTAGAACAGCCGGATAGATGGACTTCCTCAAAACAGAATTTACTCAAAATTTGATAGAAATCTGCACATATGGGGTAAAGATTGTAAATCAAATTTTAACCATCCATTTCAAATATTTTTGAGTTATGTTTGCCACACGCAGGCAGACAGACGGACATTTTCCAAAAATGTTGGAACTGAGGATGTCTAAAACGTGATGTTTCGTCAAATGTTCTCGAGTTCCAATTTTTTGATGAATGATGTACTTTCTCTATATTACGTGCACTAGAAAGTAAAAGCGGAATACACGTAAAATTGTATTTTCCTCCCTTTTATGAGTGGTATCTGAGACATCTGTACTTTTTTTCTCAGAAGAGAGCGAGCGAGCGAGAGAGAGAGAGAGAAAGAAAGATCTCAATACTGGTCTTATATAGATTCCTTTAGTATATATATATATATAAATATAATATAAAATCTTCGAAATGGTGGAAATGTTCAGTACATTTTAAAGAAAACAGTTCTTTAAGACGTGGGTGCATTTGTTAATAATGTTTTCTTCTTCAATCCGACGTATTCCAGAAGATGGTATCATCCGCCCTTATATAAGCTCGCTTCCATAGATTCTACCCCTTTTCTTTATGGTGCAAAAAAAAAAAAAAAACCCACGCCCTAGATAAGCTCAAATAAGAGTCTCCGCGCGCGGAAAAAAGTTAGTGCGTCAAGTTCAGTTAACGGCGTTCCCTGAGCCGAAAAGAACATTACTTTCTTCCTAAACTTTTCAGCCACCTCCCTGTACGTTCTATTTTCTTCTGCGTGCCTTTGCCAGAGTCAATTTTATTTATTTACTCGATTTTCTTTCGCTCCTTACAAGGGAAAATGATGAAAAAACGCGGCTTGGAAATAACGCTCGCAGCCGCCCATTTTCATGTCAAGTTATCCGCTGGTGGAGATTTCAGGGTGGGAAAAAAGAAAAATTTTGTACTGAGGGGGTCACGTGAGTCGGCGGGGGGTGGTCCTGGCGGCGTAACTCCGAAGGGAGGCTCAGACGATAAGCGGTATGAGGGAGGAAGGGATGCGTGTTTTCTGGGTGATAAGATCACCAGCGGGTGTTGTTCGATGCTGACTGCAGAAAAGAGGATGTTGTGTTGGAATGGGATGGTTTAAACTTGCTGTTATTGTTATTTACTCGGTTGTTGAAAAAGACCATGTGAACGGTTTTGTTGCGATTTAGAACCTAATTATAATGCTTGTTATAATTTTATTTGGATTAATGTGTCATTTTAAAACAAGCTACATGGTATCATGGTAGGGCTTTCGGACAATTGCATTTCTTTCCTTGTCAAATAAAAGCGAGTTATCAAAAATCGTTTAACTTTATTTCTTGGTAAAGTAAATGGACAAAATTTTTTTCCACTATATTAGTTGCATCGTAATGAATCTGAGAAATAACATCTGTCTGAGAAAGTTTTTATTTGCAAAATATACGTACAAAATACATGCAAATACATATGCACATATATATACTTATGCACATATTTACACACACACACACACACACACACACACACACACACACACACACACACACACACACACACACATATATATATATATATATATATATATATATATATATATATATATATATATACAAAATACATTTTGTTTGCATAATACACATTGAAAAATTTGGATTATACAATACAAAAGGAACAAATTGGGTCATTATTTGGGTTTAATGTTAAAATTTAACTTCGGCTTTGGAGGAGAATAGGGTCGAGTCTTGTTTCCGTTGAAAGTTTGTAGTATGTCGGACTTGCTATACAGTAAATTATTAGATTTATAATATATTTATATGTAAGATCTGCTTAGAAATTAGGGACAAGAATGATACGTATCGATTTCTAGTTCAAAATTGTGAAATTTATACAAAGTTTTGTCTATAAATTGTTTCAGAATGAAATACTAAATCATTTTACAAATAAAATGAGTAATTTCATATAGTTTAAATTTTGTAGAAATTTCTTTTCAAGCTCTTATTATTCCATCTACATCGCTAATAATATAGAGATTAACCAAAGTTTAATAAAAAAATCCTAAGAAATGAGAAAAAAAGAGGACAATTAAATATCTATTAGAAGCCAACTGTAAGGCTAGTTATATCTGCAACAAAACGCATGATTCAAAAAGAAAAGTTGTTTTACTTAAAGGAAATCTCTGTAATTATTTAAAGTAATTATCTTGCATGATTTGACTATGTACATTCCCAAAGTAGAACCTGCTGGAATGAACTTTCCAAAACTTTCTCGCCTGCTCTCAAATTAATTATCAAGCCAGAGAACGCCTTACATGGCATTGGCGTACAATAGTTATGAAATATTAGCTTTTGGCTTGAATCTATCATTTTTTCTGAATCTATAGTGTCATCTTTGGCGATTAATCCTTGGCATGCGTTAATTATATCCAAAAATCAAAATTGTGTCTTAGACATGTTTTTCTGAACCGATTGAAGCAAAAATTTGATACATAATTGCACTTTTAGTCAAATCTAGCTCTCTTCGTTTTGTAATTATTGTGTAAACTTATATTCAAACAGACGGACAGATGGACTTCCTGATTGAATTTTACTCAAAATGTGATAAAAGTCTTCAAATTTGGTGTAAAGACCGTGTCCTCAATTTCTACGATCTGACTCTAGGTGTTTTTGAGCTATCTTTGTCACAGACAGACAGATGGACGGACTTTTTCAAACACGTGACTTTCGAACTCAGGGAAGTGGAGATTCGTCAAAATCTCGAGTTTGAAGCTTTTGAGAATTACTATACTTTCTCTTTACTATGTATACGAGAAAGTAAAAGAAGAAAGTGAATTTTCAGGTTAATACTTAAGATTTTAAATATTTCTCACGATTTTTATGGAATGAGAGTTGAGTTACAATAAAAATAATCTATCTAGACTAAAAGGCTAGGTGTCATAAGAATACAAAACGTGTCTTGTAAATAAGAATATAAAATTGCAGCAAATAAGGACATTCATCATCGAAAATCTAGTTGTAATAAATCACTGGAACAATAAGTTGAAAACACTTGTTATTTTTGCCTTCTTCTTATCGTATGTACGATAATCAACAATAAATTCATTAATATAATCAAAAAGACGCATTAATTTACTCATATAATCATTTGTTTTTGCTAAAATATTTTCTGAACGAGTCTTGCACTGGTACTTGATATTCATCTTTTGAATTTTCGGACTGCCGCAACAGCATTGGTGGGAACTGTGGTTGAGGCCTAAGGGCCATCACCAGCCACGGTACAACTCTTCCCGAGGGTGGTACGTCATGTCATCAGTTGGGATCACCGACCTCACATTATTTCTGTACCCTCTGGGTGGCTAGAGTCAACTACCATACCGGCAGCTTCTCATTTTCATATCTGAGTTGCTCCCTGGTGAGACGTAATTGCAAGGCATCAATTGCAAAAATCCATCAAATATCAATCCAACTTAATATTCAAATATAAAACATTTAGTAGAAAATTATTTTACATAAAAGTAAAAATATTAATTAAGTTTAATGTCTCAAACATTCCTAATTTCAAGAATTTGTCCTATTTATCTTAATTCATAATAAGAATTTTTTATGTAATATTTTTATTATTTAAATAAACATTATACGATGCCAAATCTCTAATCTTTTTTTAAAAAGAACTTTACTAAAAAGATTTTTAAATTTTATACCGATTGCAATATTTATACAATCTTGCTGTTTATATATGGATGGAAATTTATATACAAATTTGTATTTCACTTTTCTTTTTTCGAATACAGAGATATGTTCATTAAATTTTATTTCATTATTGATTTCAGTGGTGGGTTTCCGACTAAGCAAACTAGGTAGTTACCTAGGTTCGCTGGGCTTAGAGGGAATCGCAAACATGTCGATTAAAATTACTATATTCCTAGCTACCAAATAAATATGCTTTTAAAAATACAAATACTACTAATAATTTAGTATTAGGATAATATTAACACTTTATAAAGTGTATTTGGTCTGGTTCCTGGACATTTCTTTAAGATTTCTTTATTATTAAAATCTTTATAAACCTAACAACTGCTTCAATAATATAGTGTAAAATGGACGCCAGACATTGTGACATCGGAATAGGTATATATAACAAATATGTGTATAGAAAATTTATATGACATGAAATATTAACCAAAAATAAATCAATAATTTGTTAAAACTATTTTGAATTTTCAAGTTAAATTGCCTACCTTGATGTGCATTCTTTAGAGTCGCAATATAACTAAATCTGCCACTGATTAGAATATATCGGTATAATATCAATGTAATCCGGCGTAAATACGTAAATTTCTAAAAATTTATTCTGATTTATTTTTAAAAGTTTGAATTAGGAATATAATTCTGTGCAAATTTAATATCCGACAATCTTTTAATATGTATTTTTATCATTTGCGCTGGAGGAGGTATACAAATTCACAGGATTAATTCTTAAAAAGTTTTAAAGTCAGATTTAAGTTAGTTGAATTTAGATAGAACAAATAAATATTATTTTTGTGAGTAAAACAAAAATGAAAAGAAGTGTTTTTATATAACCATGCACATGCACATGCACACAGAGGCTTAGCGACTGCCTTTGCTTGCAATAGATCCTGTATAATGTCGAAGATATATTTTGTGTCACAGAAAATAGTTTTATACGGAACATGAATTATCGGGCGAATTTATCTAAGTTCATACATGGCTATGATCAGTAACCACATATATAGTTCAGTGAGATATTTTTTGTAAACGATGCATATATAACCTATATGTAAATGTATGCGTTTGATTTCCTAAATAATAACAAGCATAAAGCATATTATATTTATTTTTAACTGAAACGAAATTATCTGTATCGCTGTAAATCACGATTATTTGCATTAGATATTAAATCTGTGTATTAAATTTCATCTGTCTAGCTCCCTTTATTTTGTTATTATCGTGTTAACTTATATTCGCGTAATTGAACAGACAGATAGTTGAATGGTCACTGAATTTATTTTTTTCAAAATTTGACAGAAATCTACAAATTTGTTGTCAGCGATTAAAGTTACTTTGAGCTTAAAGCGCTTTCAATCTTATTAAGCTTAAAGCGATTTTGAGTTACCGTTTTAAGAGACAGACTTACTGACATAATTACAAAAATGCGCTTTCTAGACTCAGGAACTCTAAAACATAAAGATTTGTAAAATCCCGAGATCGAACTTTTTGATTTCATATATGAGGAAGTGAAAAGTACAATTAAACCAGCCTAAAGTATCACTTTAAAACTTGAACAAAAATGTTTAGAAAAAACGTTTAAAAACCAAAAAATATTTTACAATATTTTCTTTATTAACTCTTTCCATCTCAAATTATAAGCTGAGATGCGTACGAAAGCATTATACTCCGATCACATCAAACTGCCTCCTACACATTAAAAAAAAGTAAAAATAAAGTTTTTGCAGTTTATCTATCCATTAGAATAAGCTAAAATAATAAAAAAAAACGAGCATATATTTTTTCTAATTTTAATGATTGAAATCTTCCGACATGTTGTACTTTTATATGAAAGTTTATAAGAACTATTGTAAGGAAAACAAAAATCAACAAAAACAAGAAAGAAAATATGTGAAAAAGAAGTGTACAGACAAACAAAATATTCTTTCTAAGTAAACCAAAATATATCGCCCACGTTTTCACATGATCAGTTGCTAGTCTCAAAACATTCTGCCATCATTACAAAAGGCTTAGATTTGTTTAACTTTCCATTAAAATACTACGAAAAACAACACGGAAAGCTTGCTTTTGTCTCATTTTGCCTCTAAACCATTTCAGTAAATACAACAACATTAAAAAAACCCTCAGCTTTAGTCAACGAAGGGCACGTTTTGTAAGTATTCGCCGCTTTTTATATATTCCCCTTCCCCCCAAACTTAAGCTTTTCACTGGAAGAGTTTTTGGGCATTCTTTTTCTCTGTACAGCACACTATCATTATTATTATTACTTCCTTCATATATAGATAGATTAGGCGCAAGTTTCCAGCTTTTTTTCCTTCAGACAGAAAGAAAAAAAAAAGAAAAAAGAAAAGAAGTAAGTCTTTTTTTCGTTTCTTTTTCTTCTCAAGCTCTTCTTCGCATTCTTTGCAGTCTTGCCAAAAAGTGTCACGTGTGGTGGATAGATTAAAGCTATCCATCCTCAAAGTTCCTTTTCCAGGGGAGAAAAAATAATCAAGAAATTGGCGAGGGGGTATAAAAATAAAAATCACTTTTATGGAATGATGATTCCTCTCGAATTTCTGACTTCTTGCACCTCACTCGCCTTTTTAACGAAATGAAAGTGTTTAGAAGGTGATGACACCGAACGTTGCAACTATCACTCCATCTTTTTCTTTGCTTTTGTTTCTTGCGGATTTTTTTTTTTTTTTTCTTCTTCCCAAGTTCTTCTGAGATTTGTCTTCCGGGTTAGGAAGGTAGGGAACGGAAAGGTGTAGCTGTTCTGGTTGCGTGGCCCGCTCAATAATTCTTTAGTTCACCTCTTAATACCTTCGGGATGAAAGGTCTGTAAGTCCTTATGTTACATTTGTGTGGAATTCTTGTAGAATAGATTGACTGAAACACTTATTAATGCACTAATCTAGAAATAACTCTAAAAAAAGTAAATACAAGCACTATTTCATTAAATCGAAAGTAGTATTCTACTCAAAGGGCCGTAGTTAATTATCATATTTTTCTGTTATTTCATCCCTTTTGCTAAATCTTGAATACAATTAAAACACCAATTTCAAAATAAGTAATCATTAACCCTGCAATGCATCGTGTAGCATTTGGATACACATTTTTATTTTCATTTATAAACTTCACATGAATGTTTCATGTTGCTCGAATGATTCCTCATTTTTTATATGAATGAAGGATCATTCAAGCTTCACATGAACGTTTTCAACCCAGCAATGAGGGTTTGGAAATCCGTTTTTAGATGCATTTTGATAAACATTTGCAGCAAACACGGATATATGGCAAAAGTACTACTAGATTTAAACTGGAAACGTTGGAAAACATAAAATGGTTGTAATATGAATAATCGTACCTTTTAAAAATATCAAAATGCTCTATTTCCTTTGTAAAAAATATATTTGTAACATGAGGCCTTTATTTTTATTGTAGAATTATCATAATGTATGTCCCTGAGATCTTGTTTAATTCATAATGTAACAAATTGGTACATTTTAAATGTTTTGTTAAAATTTCTTAAAAAAAATAAACTACTTTGTTTTAAATAATTTTCTAAACTATATGCAGTTATTAAAAACACATGTATTTTTTTCGGAAAAAAGTGAAGTCATGCATTCTAGGGTTAAATAGTAATTAATAATAGAATCAATATTCAACAAGAGATTAAGTCATTCTTTTTTATTTAATACTAGCCGCCTTTGGCGACCAGCCGGTTCGCCAATCTTAATGTTCGTTAAAATTTTAATAATTAAATATTTTATGCAATTCCAACTTTAATAGATTCTTCAGCAAAATATTTTAAAACTTCAAATTTTGATAGTCATATAATTCACTCATAATATTATAAAGGCCTTCAATCATAACGTGATATGTATCTCTCTAATTTTCTGTTACCCCTCATAGAATTTATGCTTTAAATTAAAGTGTAAAGGATTAATCTGCAATTAATATAATAATATTTTTTACTGAAACAAAGCATTTTTTTAATAATATGATTACTGATAATAAAGTCACTGAGCGTTTAAACTTTATGGGCACTAAAGAATATCTTTCTTAATTTATATAATATCTCAAGAATTTGTCAACAAAATTTTCTCAGATTCATCATGAACGGATCGATTCATTAACAATGTTTAATTTTAAATGCATCAAACACTAAGAAAATAAAATGAATCGTTTAAAATAATCGGTCGAAAACAGGTTTAAAAAAACTACTTAAAAAACGATGTACTTAAAACTATAAGCATATATCAAAAAATATATAACTAACATAAATACAATTTAATTACAAAAGCATGCAATTAGCCTAAAAATAATTTAAATCATTGAAAACAGGTTAAAAAAAACTACTTAAAAAACGACGTACTTAAAACTATAAGCATATACAAAAAATATATAACTAACATAAATACAATTTACTTACAAAAGCATACAACTAACCTAAAAGTAATTTAAATCGTCCGTTGATAATGGTTGTCATGCCAACAATCAGAACACAGTGCGCATGCGTGAATTTTCTTTGCCTTTTACGGTAACGCAAATGCGTGAATTTTTCTACTCCAGTTGGGGTAACGCTATGCAGATTATACATTTTTAATTTCCTTTATTCTGTGTTATTTTAATTCAAAATTACTTCAGAATGAATCTGAAACATGGATTAATTAACAATGTTTAATTTTAAATGCATAAAACATTAAGAAAATAAACAGAATCGTTTGAAATAGTCCGCCGAAAAATCTTAACCCTAGCCTCATTACTGTTGGGAGAAAAAAAGAACTAAAGCCTAAATCATTTGGCGTTGGGGAAAATGGAAGATTATTTTGGCGGAAAAGTTGGCGGTGGGGAAAATGGAAGATTTTTTTGGCGGGAAAGTTAGTTTTTAATTAATAATTAAAATTCTAATTAAAATTTCAAAAAAAGGGACCCCAGGTGCACATTCCCGACCTCTAAGGTATACATGTACCAAATTTGGTAGCTGTATGTCAAAAGACCTGGCCTGTAGAGCGCCAACACACACACACACATTGAGCTTTATTATAAGTACTAGCCGCCTTTGGCGACCAGCCGGTTCGCCAATCTTAATGTTCGTTAAAATTTTAATAATTAAATATTTTATGCAATTCCAACTTTAATAGATTCTTCAGCAAAATATTTTAAAACTTCAAATTTTGATAGTCATATAATTCACTCATAATATTATAAAGGCCTTCAGTCATAACGTGATATGTATCTCTCTAATTTTCTGTTACCCCTCGTAGAATTTATGCTTTAAATTAAAGTGTAAAGGATTCATCTGCAATTAATATAATAATATTTTTTACTGAAACAAAGCATTTTTTTTAATAATATGATTACTGATAATAGAGTCACTGAGCGTTTAAACTTTATGGGCACTAAAGAATATCTTTCTTAATTTATATAATATCTCAAGAATTTGTCAACAAAATTTTCTCAGATTCATCATGAACGGATCGATTCATTAACAATGTTTCATTTTAAATGCATCAAACACTGAGAAAATAAAATGAATCGTTTAAAATAATCGGTCGAAAACAGGTTTAAAAAAACTACTTAAAAAACGATGTACTTAAAACTATAAGCATATATCAAAAAATATATAACTAACATAAATACAATTTAATTACAAAAGCATGCAATTAGCCTAAAAATAATTTAAATCATTGAAAACAGGTTAAAAAAAACTACTTAAAAAACGATGTACTTAAAACTATAAGCATATACAAAAAATATATATAACTAACATAAATACAATTTACTTACAAAAGCATACAACTAACCTAAAAGTAATTTAAATCGTCCGTTGTTAATGGTTGCCATGCCAACAATCAGAACACAGTGCGCATGCGTGAATTTTCTTCGCCTTTTACGGTAACGCAAATGCGTGAATTTTTCTACGCCAGTTGGGGTAACGCTATGCAGATTATACATTTTTAATTTCCTTTATTCTGTGTTATTTTAATTCAAAAGTACTTCAGAATGAATCTGAAACATGGATTAATTAACAATGTTTAATTTTAAATGCATAAAACATTAAGAAAATAAACAGAATCCTTTGAAATAATCCGCCGAAAAATCTTAACCCTAGCCTCATTACTGTTGGGAGAAAAAAAGAACTAAAGCCTAAATCATTTGGCGTTGGGGAAAATGGAAGATTATTTTGGCGGGAAAGTTGGCGGTGGGGAAAATGGAAGATTTTTTTGGCGGGAAAGTTAGTTCTTAATTAATAATTAAAATTCTAATTAAAATTTCACAAAAAGGGACCCCAGGTGCACATTCCCGACCTCCAAGGTATACACGTACCAAATTTGGTAGCTGTATGTCAAATGACCTGGCCTGTAGAGCGCCAACACACACACACACACATTGAGCTTTATTATAAGTATAGATAGATATTTTGGAGCTCGTTTTCAGGCATTTAAAACAAATTTTGCCTAATAATTTCCAAACAACTACTCGTAAGTTGAAAATAACATGCCAACTTATTAAGTAGTAATTTTTAAGAAATTGAGTTGAGTCTTGCTGAATTGTGGAAATTTGTGATGTCGTTGTCACGTGATTAATGTAATTGCTTATATCATATAATATCGAACTGTACATTCTTTTATGCTTTGTTGGGACATCAAATCCTCCGACGACCGTAGATATTTACCATACTTTTCTACTGTTTCAACCATTTTATCCGTTTTGCTGAATCTTGAATACACTTAATACACTAATTTGGAAATAACTGCTCATTAAATGGTTAATATTAATACAAGCAATAGCCAACAATCAATTTAGTCTTTATTTTTTATTTAATATATTTTGGAGTCCGTTTCAGCATATTAAAAATAAATTTTATTCAATAATTTCTCGTTAACTACTTGAAAGTTGAAAATAACATGCCGGCTTACTGAGTTGTAATTTTGAAATTATTAAGAAGAGTCTAGCTGAGTTGAGGAAATTTATGTGATGTCACAGTGAAATGACCTCACATAACTGTTTATGCCATATAATATCGAACTACATATTATTTTATATTTTGATGTGACATCAAGCAAATTCCTTATTCTGTGATGCATCCCAGAGATTCTGATTATTTTAAGGAGAAGACAATATTTCTAGTCATATTGTGTTGGTTTATCAAAGGCTGAAAGGAGAACACTTTAATTGGTTATATTTACCAAGATGACTAGTTATATAGCCAAATTTGTTATGGGTGTAATTAGTGGCATACTGAAATTATATATCGGGGCCTGGGACTAATTTTCCATTTCCTCGTCTTGCTTTACTTTAAAAAGTGTATAAATATGCTAATGTATTGTATTCATGGCGTTCCTAAGAATGCCACGCAAGGCATGTATGCTCTCCTTGATTTAGCATATCCAATGAAGTATATGAAACAAGACCTTATAATAAATGCAAAAATGTTTTATATTCTGACTGTTTAATTTAGTTTAGTAATATTTGTCTCATTTCATAACAAAATTAAGGCTATTAGTACTAGATGGACTACATTACTTATGGTCAGATGACGAGTTTAAACCTTAGTCCGGATACTTTTGTCCAAATTTATGCAGAACGCCAGAGATGGGGTGATGATTTTCGATGGATTCGGCGTGCACCGAGCTCGTTTGTAACTGTTATTTTTCTGTGAAATCAAATTTCGAACTTTCGAGCTAGAAATCCTCCGCTTTCCAAAGTTAGGACCTTACTATCGAGGCAGTAATCCCTCCCTCCCAATTATGTCAAATTAATTGTCTTAAATAGAACTCTAATTTGGATATAAAACCAGAAGAGATATTATCTTTCATGAAGAATTTCTGAAATAAGTGATTCGCATTTTTGTTTTGTTTGAAAGAAAAATTGCACAGCCGTCTGACCCCAACGATTATTTAGTTGCTAAAGCACCCACCAAGTTAATAGCTTTCGAATGATGCTATTTATGAGCGCATCCAAAGAACAGTGCCCATAACTAACGGCCGAGCTATGACTTATTCTACTTGGCAACTGAAGACGATTATGTTTGTAGCTAGATATTTTATTTCTTAATTAGTCTCTACGAAAGAATACAGTTAAAGAAATTTTTGTGGATATTGGTGTCTCCACAGATATCTAAAAGTACCAGTTTTGAAAGAATTATTAATGTCTTTAAAATCCATTTAAGTGTCTGAATCTAAATGAAACTGCTATGAGAATTCTTTGAAATAAGAAAAACAGCTCATCTATTTTTTTCTTGCCCTGAAACAGCGTAATACATCTTATGAGTTTTCTTCTGCTAATTTAATGATTTTTAATGATGACTTAGATTATCATGCAAAAACTTCCAAGAATGCTAATGATATCTGAAGTTTCAATAGATAACGTATCAATCTATTTTTTATATTGTTTTTGTCTTTATAGTATAAGTGGTCTAGACGCATAAAAAATTTTCTAATAGTAATCCGTGCGAAAATAAGAATGCTTTTAATAGTAGTTTAAATAATGGGGGATCAACATCTAATGATAGTAAATATCATTACAATCTTTATAAAAAATTTAGATTTTATAAAAGAAGATTTTATGCTTCTTTTGCATGTTTTTTTTAGATGGTTTCTCTTAGGCTGTTAGCTAATCATTTTTTACTTTCTCTAATATACTTTTTTATTGAAATAGATAATTAATAGTTGTTGTTTGAATGATGATATGCTATAATCTCTAAAGCAGCTTACAAAAGTTTTTATATTCAAAATATTTATATAAAAATGGAAGCTTTACTCGTTTACCTTAATTATAAATAGAACAAAAGTGAAACTTAAAAATTGCAGTTTCCTTTATTGTTGAATGTAGAACATTTTGGATACTTTCTTGCATTTTGCATCTTTCTTCTTATGTTCGATATTAATAAATCAAGATGTTTCATTAGAGTCCATTATTCCATATTTTATAAAACGGAACATTAATTGCTTCATCATCTTTGAGTTGAGTTGAGTTTCGTTTTGTTAATGTCTTGTTTCAGAGCAATACAAGATCTATTTTGAGATAAATCGGGATATTTTGAGTATTACTCAGATGACGATAACAATGCTTGAGCAGGTAGACTCGGAAAACTTCAAGGTCGTGTTCAGCGGGTGGTCGTTAGATTTTCAATTGCAAAAAATGGTTACTGGCCTATAATTGATAATGTAATACATAAAATGTGTTGTTGTAACATGGCACTTTGCAAGGCCGCTGACAGTTCTCTGTCAGCGATTTAAGCAGAGTGAGCGTCTCTTGTTTTTTCCGTAGCGCCAACTAGAACCAAGAATACGACTTAGCTACCTCATACGTCACATTCGCTTGTACAGCCAATTTTTATAGTGAGAGGGGAGGGCACACATTCACATGCCTCACAGATAGAACACAGAAGAACAACCATGCTCGAACCGGGGGCGCCCAGATCATGGGGAAGATACGTTACCCCTATGCCTGGACGCCAGCTAATGCATACAATATAATATCTATATAATGAAATAATGTATGTATTATGCAAGTATTTTATGGAATCGGGCTTTGTACTTGGAACTGTAGGAGCCTAAAGACGAGATAATAAATTAAGTTTATTAGTAATTTTAAAATTAGTTCTTGCTTACTTAAATTCAGATCTAAAACACTTTTATTTTTTAATCGCTTGGCCTTTAATTTTTTCTACATCTCTTAAAATCTGATTATTGTAACTTTAATTCTCTAACGTGGGCGTGTAAATCAGAAATATCAAAAGAATGAGAAATTGGTTATTATTTTGAAAGAAAAATTCTTGCCTCGATAAAGTTGAAATAATCTCTGAAATGAATTTTTTTTGTCTCATAATGAAAAAAGAAAATTTAAGGCAATTTCAGTTGACTGTGAGTTTCGTAATTTTATAAAAATAATTCATCGTAGATGCATACAAATACATACATAAACAAGAAAATATGAGTTGAATCAAATGAAGTAATACTAAAAATTAAAAAGGCGCAAATTCTATATCAAAATCTATAAAATTAATCAATAATATTAGAAATATCTATATATTATTAAAAATTGCATTTGATGTATACCACTAATAGTGTCAAGTCATGCTCACAAAATACATAGCAACTGCATCTAGCTAATGGGATTAAGGGATGCATTGCGTTTCTAAGAGGAAGGAAATAAGACATCACAATAGAGTACAGGATAGAGCTATATTTTAGTTGAATAATTGTATTTATCACATGATTTTGAAGTAACCTGAATTGACTGCACAACTTTTTGCAGGGTGGTAGATTGAATTAAAAAATATTTCAGAGAGGTTCAAGATGTAGAGATTCTTCATATCTTGATGCCTCAATTTTGCAATATTTTTCTTAGTGTATTTTATATCTAACAAATCGAACTGACAAAGTAGAATGAGTGTCCAAAAACTAGTTGCCATAACTCAGCGGCATAATCAAATCTGAATATACTTCCCATGTGTCTAAAATGCAAATAAACGCTTAAAATAAAAGGCTACGTTCAGTATAATAGATCACTGTTAGATTAACGCGATTTTTAGAATTTCAACAGGACTATTTCGAATAGTACAAGTAATTTTAAAAATTGATTTAAATGATAAGATAACACTTGAATTTACTGAACTTACATTTGATTTTCCACACCCCAACAGCGGACGGACAAATAACGATCAAGTACAAATGTCGCTTCTTATTACAGACAAGTTGGTCTGTAATAAGAAATGACATTTTATGCACGTAATTGTTTTCTATTTGGAATAATGTCTTTCTAAATGTTTGTATGTCTATAATGAGACAGATAATCGATTAGATGCTTAATCTAGTAAGGAATCGGATGTGAAACTCCTGACTTCCCTGCCTCAAAGTTGCCATAGATGTTCATATTTAGTTTTGCTGTATTTTAATGGATTTCTGCACTAAATTCAAATATATTAAGTTTCTGCTGTAATAGGATCGGGACTCAAACTTAGGATAGTTGAAATCAAATTCCTAAATTGCCGTTTTTTTTCTTTTTTTCTTTTTTTCTTTTTTTTTTTTTTTGTGTGTGTGTGTGTGTGAGGGGTATTACTTGAATCTGAAAGCAGTCTTTAATTCTTTAATTATTATTAGAATAATGGAAATAATCTTATTCTGAGGCAGTAGAAAAAAACTTAGCTATCATTCTATTTTTTTTTATCTAACTTGACTTGTTTTATAATATTAAAAATAAATTTTTATAATGAATTTTTCACTCAGTGATGTATTAAAATTTTGAATGTTAATGTATTCTTGATACTATACATTATTTTACAATATACATATCTAATATATTTCCAATGCATTATCTAATGTCATTAAATTTTACATTCGTACTAGTGGCGTCATCTGGTGGGGAATTTGTGAAAATGGATTTCAAGAATCCCTAATCTTTATAAAAATGAAAAATAAAATAAAGACAAAAAAAAAGCATCAACAACCGGTGAATAAAAAAAAAATCTACTTTTTAGTGGACTAAAAAGAGTATATTTTCATGAAATTTATTTAACTGATTAAAATCAAGGTAAAATATTCTACGAATTAACTCCATTTATTCACTAATAAAAGTTATGAAAGTTTTGATTTCTTATTTTTTCCAGGAGTCCTTTGGACATTAACATATAATCAATAAAGAAATATTATGGATAATGCAGAATAAATTAGGATTTATCTTACTTTTATTATGATACCATTATAGCATTCTTATGAATGAAGATATTAGTAACATCTGCCATCCTAGAAATAAGATTTTTGCTTAATAAATGTAAACAATTCATAAAGATTCGTAGTTAATGAAAATTTATCTGAAAAATAAAGGAGAATGATAAATTGTTATCGCATAAAAATGTAAATAGCAAATGGATGCTATCAATTATCCAAATATTACAAGTCCTCAAATAAATTTGGCAGCTTTTTTAGTTTCTAATTATATTATATAAAGTCATCACTTATCAGTGGGTGACAAAAATTCTCTTTCACAATATCCACAAATTCAATTTCTGCTTAATGAACGAGCAATGTTGGGGGGGGGATATATTCTTAATGAAATATTAATATCTCTTTAATTATGAATTCATACGATAAAGAAAATATTCATGTCAAAATAAAGCAAATCTCTGAGGTGGTATGCACTTATTGCATGTGTTAGTATAAATAACATTCTAAAATTCATAATTTTTCTTTTGATTGCATGTACTGAAATTAATATTTACTTAACCCTTTAAAGGGCCATTTTTTTCTAGTCATATTATGTTAAAATATTTTTAGGCTTGAAATTAGAATAAGAAAAGGGATTCATTTAGCTTATTAGATAAATTTAATTTGATTCATTAATTAATTTGGTTCATTAATAATTAAGTAACAAATCAAGACGCATCATTTTGTCTGAGAGAAAGAACTGAAGCATCTAAGTTTCTGTCTTTCTAAAAAAATTTGTCAGAACTTATACCAACCTACATAATTTCATACAAAGATTGATAAATTTGGTGGGAAGCCTGCTTTCCACGGCCCTAGAAAGGGTTAACTTATGCATAAAATGTGAATACATCATTTACAGACAAGGTAGTTAAACACTGAAATATTATGTACTTTTAAAAATCTTTCCCAGAGATCCGATTTTCAAAAATTGGTTAAAAAAATTGAAAATATTCTTTATATATGCATGAATAGTTTATTAATGCACAAGGAATTTTTTGTTGTTTATTTTAAACATGAATCCTACATAAAGGTAGTTATATATGATAATTATAATTAAAGTTTGAAACTCATCCAATAAAATGAAAGAGGCCGAACCAAAATTTATTAGATATGGAATTGTAATATTATATCCTGTAAAAATAATAGATTTATAAACTATCGCGGAAGAGTAAATGAAGATAAGATTTTAAAACTATTAGTCACCGGAATACAGATTCATTAGGTTGCTAAACAGTTTTTGCAATCAGGAAAAAATGTACTAACGCATTGTTTGCAGTAACTTGAAATGTATGAAGTGAAATGTTATGAAAATGTTTGTGAATATCATATTTTTAGTTTGGCAAATTTCTGATGAAATACTGCTATATATTACTTATGAAGTAGCTAAATGCAAGTCATATTTAGAATTTGAGGTTATTGTGAAACGAGAAAATACGTATTCATATGTAGTATCTGCATTAGGTCTAACTAACAGTTTATATATTTGAAGTAATTAGATAGCACAATTAATGCAGCGACTCCTGTTTATAACAAGTTTTTTTTTGAAAAATTAACAGCACACACATAGAGAACACGTTCAAAATATATACTTGAAATATATTGTATTGGTACTGAACAGGTACTCAACGAATATGATACTGGTTCTGAACAAACACTGTAGCAACACAAACATTATAAGGAATTATAAGGAATCTATATAAGTACGGCTGCATTTTCTCACAACTTGCAGCTTATCTCTCTGTATTGAACTATAGATGTCAGAAAGTCTACTCAGAGATTGGTGAAAGAAAGTTACTAAACGTTAATATGAGGTGTGCCGGCGTTCTGGCATAGGGGTAGCGCTTCTTCCCCGTGATCTGGGCGTCCTGGGTTCGAGTCCCGGTTCGGGCAAGGTTGTTCTTCATCTGTTCTATGTGTGAATGGGTTCCCTCCGTAAAAACGGGGTTGTGCAAGCGAATGTGATGCGTGAGAAGCTAAGACGTACTCTTGGCCCTAGTTGGCGCTACTAAAACAAGAGGCGCTCCCTTGGCTTAAAATCGGTGACTTAGTCAGTGAGTTTGTTCATGGCAAGTGCCATTATAAACAACAACAATATGAGGTGTCGTCCCATTACAAAAAAAAAAAAGAAAAAAAGAAAAGTATGATGCTTAATTTTTGGGTGGTTGCAGATCATATATAAGGATTATTAAAAAGATTCCTGGCTCCCGATATAGAACTATTAATGAGTTAATAACATATACTAATTATATGGATACAACTGGCCCTGCGGTTGATTACTATTCACAAAAGAATACTCCAGAAATGAAGCTGATAACCAGTAATGAATTATTGTTATGAAATTAATTATTAATTAATAATTACTGTACTCTTAAGTAAATTCCCTCTGACGGCACCTCGTAATTGAGAATGAGAAGCTTCCGGCATGGTGGTTGCTTCTCGCACTCCTAGTGGGTACCGAAAAAAGTGAAGGTCTAGCACCTCCCATCGATGACGGGACGTACTTCCTAAGGGAAGTTTTGTGCCGTGACCGGTGAGGACCCTTAGGATTCAACCACAGTGATCGCCAGTGTTTCTGTTGCGGCTGGCCGGTCATATAGATTTCCATGTGCCTTCAGGCGTGTCACAATAGCCAGTTTAAGATTTAAGGTACTCTCCGGTAATGAAAAACACCAAGTGAAGACCTTAAGTGGAAATGATCTCCTTAACTTTCTTACGAATTATTCTTCCACCATATCTACCATATATATACCATGTTTTAATGATTTTATTTAGTTAATGAAGTCTGAATACAGCTCATAGCGTCATTGTCATCTAATGAGGATTTTCAGTTAGATGTAAATTTCTGTAATTCTTTTTTTATAAGATTTCCAAGCTTGGTAATTTTTTATTTTCTGGTTTTCATTTGACTGGAAATACAAATTGAAACTTTTGTTTGAATATTCTCTACGTATTAAGAGTATTTAGTATATAATTTATATGTAAAACTAAAGAAAATATTAATGGATTTAAAATGCTTATTTCTTTGTCTAATAGTTCAAACTTGAATTTCCTACTTCTATAATTAAATACATATGAAATGTTGTCAAGGAATCAAATTTGTATTGTTCTCTAGGCACTCACTCGAAGTTATGATAAAAGCCTTTAAATTTAGGCGCCTAAATTGAATTTATTCATACTTAAGATTTATCAATTGAATTTTGTCATAAAATCATGGCAATAAGCTTAAATGCGCAAAATATTCCATAATAGCAAAGAATTAATTAGATTTTCTTTAGTGAGTGCAAGCTATTAAATCTATTACACCCGTACTCTTTTAAGTTCAAGTCTCTAAAAAAATCAAAATAACCTTTTTAATACTTTCTATCAGCCCCTATTTGCACATCCAAATCTTAATTCCAAAGAAAAACATGCTTAAAGAAAGATCAAAGATCTTTTTAAGAAAATTTGCATATTAGAAGTTTAAGAGCATTATTTCAGCATTATTTCCTCAAGATGAAAGAAAATAAATAATGCGATGGGTTTTATTTGATTAGAGTTTGTATCTAATCACCTGTGACAGATTCAAGCGATTTCGCGTTTGAACAATTTAGCTTTTCATTTAATTTTAAATGCTTTTTTTACAGGAGATAAAAGGCAACATTTTTAGATGGGAAAAAGCCTAATCTGATTAAAAAGAATGCCTTCGCCTTTGAAAGTATTAAGAAAAATATTAAAAAAAAAAAGAATAATTCTTTTTTTTTCGAGTACCCTTTGAAGATTTATCCCTTGTTTTTAAAGTGCCCTTTTCTGGTACAATGTTATTTTATTTTAGCAAGTAATATATTTAATGCCTGAATTCTGATTCAAAATTTGGCGATTTTTTTAAAATTTGGCGATTTTCCTACGCTCTAAATAAACTTAAATTTTAAATGTTAATGGTTTGTATAGAGTGACCGTTCATCCTTAACTATTGATGTTTATTCTGAGAACTTAATCCATCAGTCTGGATATGCCCTAAAATTATATTAAGGTTTAATATGGTATTCAAAATTTGCATTTAAAATTTAATCGAAACTAATATCTCCTTATTCAACTGAAAGGAAGACAATGTACTAAAAATATTTATAAATAAAACCAGCTTCGATTTCTTTCTAGAAGATAAGACCAGATTGAGAAAGAATAAGAATCTATGAATGATGAATAAGATCAGTGGCAAATTTTCCAACTAGCAAATTAGGCAGCTGCCTAGGATCGGTGTGCTGAGAGGAAGCACAAGCAAGTCAATTAAAAAGCTTGATTTATCTATTTGCCATATAAAAAAAGAAATTCCATGATTTAGGATACTATTAAATCTTTATGGAATATAATTGGTTAGATTCTTATAAATTTCATGACGTTTACTTATTTATTACAATAGTACAAAAAAAAAAAAAAAGAGAAAATCGAAAGTGTGCTTCAATAATGTCATGTGCAAACGTAATTACCAGGCAGTGTGAAGTTAAAATAAATAAATAAATAGAAACAAATACATTTCGATAAAGTAAATAAAAATAAAATTATTAACAACCTAAATCAATAATATGTTAAAGTGTTAAAAATAAAACAGTTGATCATATGCACTGCTTGGGGCTGCAAAGTACCTGTAACCAGTGAATAAGATAACTGAATCAAAGCTTTGATTAAGATTAGATACGAATTGTCAACCGTTAACGGAAAACAATTTTAAGTCTTTTGCGTGAGTTAATGGTAATAGTTTGAATATTGTAATAGAATGCTATCTTTTAGGTTTCTTTTAGTACTAGTGGCGGATTGGTATGCGCGAGGATAGAACCTGAGACCTTGTGGTTCGCAGTCGAGTAACATGACCACAATACAAAAGCAATTGCTCGGGTTTGCGTAGCTGTTAATTGGCTTATAAGCTTTCACTACAGTACGAATCGCACACGATGAATATCAAACATTTTTCTTTTCAAAACCTGTTTTTAATAAATGAAAAGCGAAATTATAATGTAGAATATGGTGTTTTTCATAGAAAATGTTTTTAATTGATTTCCATAATACAAAATCAGATTCTTGGCTTCATAAGTTGTTAACCCTGAATTAGTTAAAAGAAATTTCAATCATACACTTAACTTTTAATGGAATAATTTTTAAAAATATAAATTTTTAAGATCATTTTTGCGCGTAACATAACTTTTATTTATGTATATATAGAATTTTTTATTATTGCTATAATTTTCAATTTAACATTATGGCAGAATTACCTATATTTTCTGTATGTAAAACAGCAAATATCCATTGGATAGCATTATTTATTGACGAATATAAATAAGGTATAATATGGATCCACATTTAATATGAATATAAATCAACAGTGTACTCTATAGTGCTTTATTGCGTAGTGATAAAAAAAAATGGAATAAATACCAGGAAAGATTTACTAAAGTATATTAGTTTACTAATAATCATTCATACCGACAATAAAAATTTTCAGTAAACTTTTGTTCCTTCCTTCGTTAGTTTGTAAAGAAAAGCCCCTTCTTACTGTTACTTTGTTTACCCTAATGCCGGAATTTACACGTCAAATACCTCAACAGAATAATCCTCCCAAATGTTTTCTTGTCGCTGTGCTTTTACTACCCACTTTGAGTCCAACAAATCAGGAACCGTATTCTAATCCGGGTATTCACAGCCTATAAAAGAAAAACAGAGCTATATCAATAAGATTCCGAGCCGAATTGGTATTCAAGTCCTGCGATGCTTTTTCAGGGAGCGAACCATCACTAATTCATGAGGATTCCGAGCTGTAATAAGCCCCTTCTTTTGCAGAAAACGTCAACAAGAAATCTACTTCCCGTTATTCCAACTACAAAAGGCGAAAAAGTATTCAAGAGAAATAAGAGTTAATGCTCTTTGTAGGTTGGGATCTGAAAACGCGAGTCAACAAATTCTTCTACTAACAATGTAAGGGAAAGAAAGGATAAAAAAACAGCTATTTTTATTCGGAGTGAAATTACTTGTAATCACTAAGGTTTACTTAAGAAATAGGCAGAGTGTACATAGAGGGAGAATGGTACTTAATTGGAGCTGGAGTTATTCTTTTTGTTTTAGTATGAGTTTCGACAGCAAACTGGATGCAACCTGGATATAGATGAAAATTCAATTAAGACCATTACGAGTTCAAAGAAAACTAGCAAAAGAAGGAGGCTAAATTTGTTTGTTGTTTTTTTCATTCTTTTAGGTATGGTTAATTAAAGCAAATTTGGTGGGATAATTTGTAAAAGTGTGTCGTTGAAAAAAAAATGAATGCATGTTTAGGTACAAGTATGGTAAATCTTGAGTTAGTTGTGTATCGTTTCTATTTTTAAAATAGTTGCTCATTTACGAAAACATTTAAAAAAATGTTCAAATGCATACTTTTTTCTTTATTGTTGAGTCAAATGCATAGCCAAATAATCACTTCCTTTTAGTTAATACGTAAAACGCAATTTCGTATTTTCATCGCTAGCGAAATTATTTAAATTATTCGTTCAAAAATTAGAAGAAAGTAAACTTTTTAATATATTTTATTTGAAACTGGATGTTTATATTTAATCTGAAAAAAATGTAATCTCAAACTCAATAGCATCAAAGTGCATATAATTTAAAATCATGCTGTTTTGAAGGAGTTCTTGAGCAACATATAACCCAATTTAAAAGGATTGCTTCACATTTTACATATGAGAATTAATTCATAATTTAAGCGAACATGAATGAAACCATTTTATTTCATTTTATATTTTAAAACATGTACTTTATTGATATTATCTAATTTTTTTGAAATTTAAATTACAAACCGTTATTTATAATTCATTCTTTTTTTGTTTTTGTTTGTTCAGGAGATTTTGAATTCCAAAGCTGTAGAATCTCAGTTTTCTTTTCATTTAAGGATTTTCTAATGATTAGAACGTTTAAGATAATTAGATAATTTTAATTAACGATTTTCTATGTCATAATTCATGTTTAACAAAATAATACTTTCGAAAATCCTTTAAAATTTGTAAAAATTTATTAAATTATTTCTATTTAAGAATTACACCATTTTAAAATTATCTGTTGATGCCTTTGCTTATTGCAAATGTATAATAATTAGTGGAAGTATTGTAAAATGTTTCTGAGACTTGTGTAATAATAAAAGCGACAATTTTCAAAATCTTCTTCAGAATTCTTATAAAAAGATTTTAACGAATTAAAGAATTTTATAACAAAAATCAGTTTAGTGAAACCATAATTAATTAATCAATTTGTTGATTTATTTAAACCTATCCATTTGAATCTTTTCCATTGATATTATTTTTCCGAAAATACGATAATAAGTATTCGAGTTATAGCAGTATTTCATTATTTAATTACCCAAAGTAATTAAAGGATGCAAGATGAGGTAATGAATTAAAATTCTGTGTTGTAATTCTTTTTTTCTTGCAAAAATCATTGCGCAAAATGTTGTTGTTGCATATTCCCAAGAATAGCTGAGCTATATCAACTGTATTAAAATGTGTAACCTGAAGAAGGCCATTACTATCAATGGATTGTCAATAAGAGAGGACCAGGACAAATATGAGGTGATGGCGGGAGAGGACCAGATGGATTGTCAATAAGAGAGGACCAGGAAAAATAAGAGATAATGACTGGAGAGGACCAGACAAATAAGAATATGATTTGGTGAAGCTTGCTCCGTAAAACATTTTGGGCAGACTTAAAAGCACTTAGAACCCTCAGAATATTTCATAGTTTTTGGGTGTCTAGTGAGAAAGCGAGTAAGAGTAATCTGTTCATGCTTACTACAGACAAGAGTACACAAAATAACGACCCTTGCAAAAAAAAAAAAAAAAAAAACAGCAAATTAATATAATTAAAGGAGATCCTGCATTACTTGAAGTTTCGATAGCACTCAAAGACAAAACAATTTTCTCCTGGTCATCTGACTTACCAAATAACACCTATAACATGTTAATGAGCTTTAAAAAATGCATGAAAATAAAAAATTATATGCAAATTTCTTTATGAAAAACTCACAATTAGTAATGCAACAGAGCATGTGCCATTTGACGTCAACCAAGATTCATTGGGTGAGATAAAACTGGATATTTTATGACCAAAATTCAAATAATCCTGAATGACAAACCACTCAGTTACGTTAATATTTATGTAAAAGATAACCACAGATTCCTGCCATAGGCTAAACATTTTCACCACGGTAAATGACAACATTTTATCTTTCAAAGGAACCTTTCTTTTCTTTTTTAGGTTATTACACGATTAAAGCAAAGCTGCCTTATTAGCTACTTAACAAATGAGTTTATATATATATATATATATATATATATATATATATATATATATATATATATATATATATGATATCTCTTAATCTGATATAAATCCTAATTTCCTAATTTTTGTCTTAATTTAGCTCATATTAACTTCGTTCTAGAATGTGTTTCTTATTTTTCGATTTAGTCCCAATTTTTATTTAATTATTTTTAACACGCGCTCTAAAAAACTGATGACTTCAGCATTTTCTGAAGCTCCGAGCAAAGGGAAAAAAATCCTAATGCTTACAGTATTCGTTTAAAGGTCCTTAAGATTCCCTTTTCTAAGTCTACACGTGTTAAATAAATCAATATCAAATACTAAAATCACTAAAGGGAAAAATTTCGGTCTCCTTTACTCTTACATTGAGATGTGGATTGACGTATCGCTTACCGCTTTTTATCTGTACAAATTATGCCTCCTGGGAGGAAATAAATCGAAGTTAAAATTTCAAAAGTTCCATCTTTTTGACTAGCACTGTTAAAATATGTTTAATATATATATATAATATCAAAAGAAAAAGTATCGTATAAATCACATTTGATACTTAAGAAGAATCAGCCTGATATTCCCAACTATAAAAGAACATTTCGTTGAAGTAGATATCAAAATACTTGTAACAGCCCATTTATAACATAATTAAACACCCTTAACTTCAAGTACCACTCCGTTCAGAATGCACTAACCGGGAGACAGATCTGAAAATAAACCACAACCTCAAAACTCGTAACTTCGACGGGATGAATACCACTTTTGCATCAAGCCTCGCGAGCGGAGCATAAAATTGCGTATCGGAAGGCCATTTGAGTGGAAGATGTTTTGGATGAAAGCAACGAAATTTATTTCGCATCCGTTCATGCGGGCGCTGTAAATAAACAAATCCTTCCGTATCAGACGACAGGTGGTCGTGAATTGAAAGCGATGCTTGCCATTGCACCCTGTCATGAAAACGGTGGAGCATGAAAAGGGTTGAACATCCTGCTTAAAGATGTCATTCGGAGAGGAGTGCAGGAAGGCGTGCAACACTATTTATACCCCGTGCACAAGGTATAAATAGTAGCACACAGAGCAACACTGTTGCGTTTAAAGCTTATAAAATTTGTTTTGTTTATCCAATATTGGGTTCTACAGTATGGATCAGTGATGCTCTGTTACTGTGCGTCAAGTATTACTAGAGATGAGCTTGTTATAGTTGAAGTGCTGTGCTAGAGTATACTGTTGAAGTTCAAGCGCTGTGCTAGAGTGTATTGTTGAAGTTGAAGCGCACATACACTCAGTTAATTTAAAGAGGGATTCTACGTTTAGCAGCAAAGGCGATATTATTTCTCCAAAGTTAGTCTTGGCTTAATTTATTCGGTTAATGTTCAGATTTGAACGTACCTAAAGCTTATTTTCGATGTAAGAAAGTAGTCTAATTATTTTAATAAACTCTATTACATAAAAAAAATGGTATACTGAAAAAAACATTAAACTTAAAAGAAAAAAAAAATACAAATTTTTTAAAAAAATGTAAAGAGATTAGATAACAGTAATGAACACATGTTTTCCATACTATATTTAATATTGCCTTCGCCTCAATTTGAATAAAAATAAACATAATAACCTTAAATGCATTATGTAGTTACTTTTTATTTAAAAGGTAAAATATTGAAGGAAAGAAAACCAAATATTTGAATCAACAGAACCAAAATTAAAAAGACAAATGTTGAAAGCTATTTTATTAGACATCTTTAGAATAATAACAGACAAAACAACATATGCATTTTACAAATTATAATAGTTTTATTAGAAGAACCAGTGATACATTTGATTTGCCAAGGTCTGTGAAGATTTATTTTCAATTTTGAATCAATATGCATCTGAATCAAAAGAAATAATTTAGGACTTATACGTACTTAACATAAGGAATTTTAGGCAAAGAGTTTATTTACACTGCTTTATTTCTATTATCCTCATTAAAAAATAATCTCTATTTGAAATTTATTCATTAAAAAATTCATTGAAATTGACCATTATATAAAAGATAATGGACAATACTTTTGGGTTTTACAAAAATGCAAGGAAATTAAAGAAAGAAACCACTCACAATTCTTGAGAAACCGTAAATGAAACATAGGAACGTTCCTGATTTGATGAATTAATATATTTCCAAAATGGAGCTGAAAGTCATCTTTTAATCGATGCGTTTTCAGTAGTAAACTAGAACAAGGAAGAAACTGATATGCCAAAAAAAAAAAAAAAAATTAGGAAAAGATCTACTGTCTCGGATATAATCCTCATCATCAGAGCAAGTCTTAAAATTACGATCTGCATTTCCAAATCTTTCTCGTGTAATTTAAAAATATCAATACTAAATTAAGCTTTGAGAGAGGTATCGTTATCGAGAATCACGCTTTCCAAATTCTATTCCTCTAAAGATATGTTGTGTACGCCTAACTAATGTATATTGTAATGGTCAAATGTATTTTTCCTAACATTCTATGAAAGTTTGGAGATAATATGTCAGTCTAGTAGTGATCCTTATTGTGTTGTTATGCTAAAAAACTAATTGATTAACGCAAAAAAAATGCATTCTATAATTCAAGTTGGATAATTGAAATATTCTATTCTATTCCAAACACTTTTTTAATATTTGAAATAGAGGAAAATGTCAAATCACTGGATTCATTGACCCCCTCCTTTTCCAGTACTTAATTTAGAAAAATATATTATGAATTTAAATCCATTAGTAATTTGCTAAAATTAAAATTTTCTGTCATTTGATTTGAATAAATAAGAAGCATTCATTCAAATAATCTTAATTCTTTACCTTTTCCTGATGGAATTGGAAGAGAAAATTATTGAATGAATAATTCAATAATTTTCATCCATAGATATTTTTTTAACCGTTGAGCTTCAAAGAAATTTTCTAATAATTTAAACAACCGTCTTCAAACATTAAAAAAATATCAGTGCATTTTATTTCCTGCAACGTGCGTTAGAAAGTGAGAAAATAGCCTCTATTCACTGCAGCGAACGGAAAAAAAAATCTCTCCTTTTTTTTTTTTTTTTTTCTAGAAAAAAAATGCATTTTAAAAGCTTAATATATTATGCTTTAGGAAGCATAGACGAAATCTGAGCAGGTTAAACTTGTGAAAAGATTATTTTTTTCTCCGTTTTGTGAAATCTATTCTTCGATATTTTTTCCGTTTGAGCTGCTAAAGTTGACGCTTAAAGTTTATTTTATTAACGTGACTTTTTTTTATAAGAAATTTTTTTCCATGACTCCCTGACTCTTAAAGTAAGTAACATTTGGTGTACTTACTGCGAGTGCATTTTCGAATAAAATTATAATATTTTTTTTTAGCTGGCATGCTTGCTGTGATTTTTAGACAGATTAAAAAAAAAACTCCGCTTATATTATTTATTTCCTTACTTTTAGATTTTCTTTATTCAACACAAAGAGAAGAATTAAAAAAGAAATAAAAATCTTTCTTCACTTGCGTTTAAAAACTCCAATTTTTTTTTTCTTCTTCTATTCTTTAAGTCTCAGCGATGTGGAACTGGAATGACACATGGAACACAAAATAAGTTCCCTTTGTGGAAAAGTTTTATCAACTAAGCGAATATTCTTCGGACTTCGCATTTTTTTTTTTTTTTTTTTTTTGCATAACCCAATACTTGCTGAAAGATTTAGTATCCGAAAACGAAAATAAGTCTATTCAGCAGACATCATTGAATCTAAAATACGTGATTTGCTTTCTAGGGACATTTTAAGCACATCAAAAAAAAAAAAAAAAAGGAAAACAAAATGCAAATGCAAATTTTCTATTGTGAAGAAAATGTTTAGGAAACATAATTATGCAATTTGTTTTAGTACTAGTTACCCTTTTTCAATGAGAAGAAGGGTAAATACATAAATGAAAATTTGTCTGACCAAACTTGAAACAAAACTGTTAAATGAAGCTTTATTACGATATTTTCTCATTTTTATCTACTTTTGGTTAAGCTTCAATTTTTAAATACGGGATGGATGGAATTTTAGATTCCAATATAATACACGGAAACACCACAGTAATGAGTCACAGCGAAATAACTGCTGAATCTTTATTCATTTCTGATTGGTTGATTGTAATGAGGTCATTCCGGAAATGGAAGTTTTTATACATAATTTGCATTTGTGCACTTCCATATTTATGTAAAATTTTCTACTATATATCAATTGTGGATTTGGTACATTTTTGCCTTTATGTTTTTTTTGCAACTGAGATTGGACCTATTTTATTTTGCTGGCTTAATAAATATTTTGTTATTGCTGACCTTTTGAACTCTAAATGTCGTACCATTCTAATCACAGCATTCTGCTTCAACAAAACCTCAAAAATTGAGAAGTTAATGAAAGAAGTGAAATATTCTTGGACTTCTTATTTTGAAATTTCTGGATTTAGGTGAGGTTAAAATTGGATTATTCAAAAACGTTACAATTTTATAGTAAATGTGCTGGTTAAAAATTCTTAATTTCATCGCTTTATTGCGCAAATAGCAAAGTTTATGAAGTATGAATTTGTTGCTAGCATACAACTATCAAAATGCCATTGATGTGCAATCGGTTTTGGGTTAGAGTGACATTGAGTTTATGAGGTAACTATGTCAAATTTTAAAGAAAATAAAAAGGATGCACGGCGCGTACTATTTTTCTTGTTCAATCAAAAGAAAAATGCGCATGCAAGCCCTGATATTTTTATGGAACTTATAGTAATTATGTCTTAATACAATAGGTAAGTTTAAGTTTAGGCTAGTTTAGAAGATTCAAAAGTGGCGATTCCATACTTTTCGAAATTCGATTAGGAGGCTGTGGTATACCATGAACTTCTAAAATCAGGCGAAATAATGTATACAGTTCGTAGTTATCAACAATTGATCAGTTTAAACCATGCATTGACCAGAAAATGTCCGAATTAGGTTTCAATACTCCGGAAAGTGATTTTGCTGTAATACATTGCCTCACCACATGCAATAAAAGATGGCAGTGACATCAATGCCGCTCATGGCTAGTAAATCTTGTCCCATTCGCCATATTCACCTGACTTGGCCTCTTCAGACTACCATTTGCTTTCAATGATATCGCACACTTTTCCAAGAATACATTAGCAATTATGAAGATATCGTAATATAAATAGCTAACTTGATGCGCTCAAAATGTGATTAATTTTTCTAGGAGGACGTTTACTATTTGGAGGATAGACGGGGAAAATGTAAAGATAGCGATGACACACTCTGAAGAAAATATATTTTTACCTTTCTCGAAATCAGCTGTTTTAATTTTGAAATATTAAGAACTATTTACCAGGCTACCTAGTGTAAATGTGATGGTTGGTACAGTTTTCATTTGATTAAAAAATATTCAAATTGATTTTCCGAAACTTTTCCAAAGACTTTCCATGCACTACAAGAAATTATATGCTTAACTTCTCTTTCCATCTATTCAGTGATTTCTGTTATGCATTTATATAAATAATCAATGCGTTTCGAGTTTTCTTATTCTTGTTTCATTTTTGAAATTTTATTCACTCTTTTGAATAATTCCACCCATCCATTAAATTTCAACTAATCTCCATTATTATTTTTTTTCTCACTTCGAAAACGACGAAAATTTTTTGAATCTTTCGTACTAAAATTAAAGATAAAAAAAATCGTGTTTCACATTAGTCAGAAATTTTTATGAATATACTTTCGAAGTCGAATCTTTAAAGAATCCTATTAATTTAAACAGGCATTTTATAACATTTTAAAGAATCGGCATATTTTATTTTTTACTATATGAGCTATTTGCATATTTTACTATATGCATTCCAATATAATCTTTATTGACTACCATAACTTAAAAAGAAAAAAACCCAAATACTTTCTCTTTTCTACAAAAAAAGCAATGCATTTTAAAAGCTTCTATAGAAGAAATCTGAGTAGGATGAACTTGTGAAAAGAATATTTTTATTTGAAGTATGTTGAGCCTACTAAGTTGGCATTTAATTCTATTTTATTAAACGAAATTCTTATATGAAGTTTTTGCTATTCTCCGAATGTTAAAATAAGTATCATTTGGTGTACTTTCTCCAAGTGCATTTTTAAATAATATATATATAATAGAAAGAAAAAGACATGCTGCGATTTTAAAACATATTAAAAAATCTTTCATTACTTAAATATTCATTATTCATTTCTTTACTTTTTACAGTTTCTTTATCCAACATAACTTAAGAGACACAACTCCACAAAAAACTGAGAATCAGAAATGCTTTTTCATACTTTACTTTTAAAATTTCAGTTTCTTTACTTTTTCCCTTTGCTTTCAGTTTCCCCGATGTAGAACTAGAATGACACATGGCACACAAAATAAGTTCCTTTCGTGGAAAAGTTTTATCAACTAAGCGAATATTTTAGGATTTTCCTTTTTTCATTCTTTCTCCCATATTATGGGGCATAATCCAATGCGAAACACATTCCACAAAATTCAGTAACCAGAAACGAAAATAAGAAAGTTCAGCAGACATCATTGAATCTAAAATATGTCATTTGCTTCCAAAGAAACTCTTTGCTTGCACCACTTTCTTTAGAAAAAGAATAGGAAAAAATACAACATTTTTTAACAACGAATACATACATTCTATCGTGAAGAAACTAATGTATGGCAATCATAAGTTTGCATTTTATTTCAGCTTGGTTACTTTCTGTTCAAAGAAAGATAAGCGAAATGTAAAAGTTGAAACAAACGAAATATTTCCCATGTTGAACTGGAAACAAAATGAAAACGATTTTTTTTTTGACAATCTTGTAAAATAAATAAAACTAGCTGAAGATTAAATTTTTGTTTCAGAAATCTTAATTCTAAAGCGATCATAAATTTAGATTATTACTTTTCTGCATACAGCTTAATTTTTGGCTTTATGTAAATTTTCAAAAGTTAAAAATTCTTGAAAGAAAACTTCTTTAAGGAAAAGAAAGTAATTTTTTTTTCTTTTATAGTATAAACAAAAATGATTATATTTTTTCAAAGAACTATTTTCCAAATAATAATAAAGACAAAGGATACAAGTTTTAAACCGTAAGCTTCTTTTGAAGAAAAAGAATAGTGATTACTGAATACATTTTTTTCTTCTTTCTTTTGGAAAAAAAAAACATGCTTTTAGAAACAGAAAATGCAATGCTTAAGCACTGCCCATGCAACAAATCTATACAAATATGTTTACTAACAGAATATTCTCTCAATCTTTGTTGTTTGTGTTTTCATTCGCATTTTTATTTTAAGATATAATAATCCTAGAAATGCATAATTGGGTTAATTTACAACAAATGTCAACAGAAAAGTTTTTTTAAGAAATGAAAAAAAAAAAAAGAATCTGTGATAATTTTTCAGATTTTAGTTTCCCTTCATACTTAAAGATTTTAATCAATCAGCAAAATATTTTCAAAATATTCAATTTCTGAATTTCAGCGAATATATATAATTATTTCCCACCGTTCTACCCTTTTTACTCTGCTAAAATTCTCAAACAAAAAAAAGCACGTTTTCTTTCTTTCTAAATTAAAATAATTCTTACTAAAAGTTGATTAAAAAATGTTGCTGTGTCGTCGTCATGCCAATTAATTCAATTAAAGAATTTTCCTTAGAATTGAGAAATGATTCCTGATTTTCTGAAATTTCAGTACTTAAATAAGTTTCCCAAAGCAGATATTTTTTTTAAAAAGATTTTTCTTATAAATTTAAAATGGCTTAGTTGAATATTTCAAATATGATATTTTACTTCATTTGATATGTTATTAAAAAATAGAAAATGACTTCGATTCGATGCAGTAATTAAATGGTAGTGAATATACCTATTTTTTCTTCCAGAAATGCATTTTAATAGTCTAATCTAAAAGTTATGGTCATAACCTTTCGCTTCCTATCCTTTGGAGTTTTATTATTATTACCTTTAAAATATTCCTCTCCTTGATGCCTACACAAATCTATATAAATTTTTCACTTTATTCAATATTGTTTTGGATCATTTTCTATCAACATCTTTGCTTTCATCTGCTCTAGAGTCTGAAATCTAGTTCCTTGATTATTATCTTTAATATATGCCTCTTCTTGACCATACACTAGTCTATATAAGTTTTTCACTTTTCCATTATTGTTTTGGATAATTTTCTATCAAAACCTTTGTTTACATCAGATCTACAGTTTCAAATCTAACTCTTTTTAAGTGGTCAATGAAAAAAAATCATATGGAGCTAGATCAGTGAAATGAGCTATCAAATTGCGGGCTGGGACATGTAAGGATACTTGCGCAATGTTGTTGGATTATTGATTATCCTTCATTTATCGATTCAACCCCACTGAGTCCATCTGATGTAGAAAATGATTGTATAACAAACAAGATGTGCGTTTTCTCACCAGTCTCTTTTCGATCTCTTTGGAATTTTTAAAGCTGGCCAAAAACTTGGCCACGCGTCAAGAACTTAACTCCGTATACATGCTGCGATGGAGAATAAGTGTAGTCACAAACTTTCCAAGTGAATAGAAGAATCTATATTTTTTATGTCTTCCTGCTGAATTTGACACAAAGACCAATTAACTGAACAACATTTATTGATCACATGACATCATAGCACAGAGAATACCGATCTTGCTCTTTTTATACAGAAGTGTGTATAAATATACAACAAACTTTTATACAACCTTTTAAAAACCTTATATTATATAACAGTTTTAATACGCTGTCTTTTCTGAACATTTAGCATTTTTTCCCAGCATGCATCCACAAATCAAATCACGCAACAAAGCCATTGTTCACAGTCTTTTGCCATTAGGTGAAAAAAACCATATAATTTTCTATCTATACTTTGCATAAATAATTCTTCGGGAAGCATAGGCATAATTTGATCAGCTTTTGTGAAATTTTAGATGAAAAAGAAGCATATTAGATGGATATTTCTTCCTAAAATCTTTTTGAATTTTCATTTGAGCCCCAAGATCCACTTGATCCTTAAGTGCATTTTATGAACTAAAATTTTTTTTATTGAATTTCTTTCTAATATCTCTAAGATGCTTAAAATAAATAATATTTAGTGTACTATCTATTTGTTCATTTTTAAATGAAATTATTAGAATGTCTTGAAGAATGTCCATAATTATTTTGATATTTAGACTAAGTACAAAACCTTTAACCCCTTTTTGCTATTCGTTGAACTCAAAATGAAAAAAAAAATCTTTTCTTTTTTTCCCTCTATTTTGTATTCAAACAAAGTGAACCTTAAGCTTTTGGAATAAATCTTTTCTACGGAAAATATATACTAAGCACATTTTTTTATTAGTATTTTTTCTAGCATATTAAAAACGGTATCTGGCATAACTAGACGTGAAATGCATCTCACAATATTTAGTAATAAAAACTGAGATAAAAATTTCCAACTGTTATTACTGAATTTTAAATATGCGAATTGCTTTCATGCAGCGTTTTATTTTCTTGACTTTTTATAATATAGACGAAAAACGCAGCAGATTTAATAACAGATACGTATTTTCTAATGAAGGGAAAGAGATATAAGGTAAACATAATTTTGCATTTTGTTTCCATATCCGTATATTTTATTCGAAGAAAGATAAGTTTAAGGTTCAAATCAGAAAACTATATGTTTTCTATACAAAAACTAGGAACTATATCAGAATGACAAGAATGTTCTTTAGAAAAGATTGCTAAGGAATAAATTAAGCTAGGAATTAAACATTATTTTGAAATGATCATAAATTTCGAATCTGAATTTTTCTACTGAGTTATTGTTTTCTTGATTTTATGCCTATTTTTTAGAGAACAAAATTCGTTTAAAAGGAGCACAAAAAATAAAAACTCTTAAAGGAATTATTTCTTTATTGCAATGAATAAAATATTCAGTTTATTTTAATTTGTTTTTCAATCAGAAGCAAGATGATACAGATTTTAAGTTTCTTTTAAAAGAAACAGAGTATTGACTATCGAGTGAAGACAGTTTTCAATCTAGATGGAAAATACATAATTAAAAATGTTATTAATATGTTATTAAGGGCAAGAAAAAGAAATTAATATTCTTTATAACCGATCTTCCAAAAATTTAACTTAATATTTCTTACGCATAAAAGCTTTTATTAATAATTATATTTAAGGACATAATAAACCACGATACACAAAATTAGACTAATTTACCACTCGATGATATAAATAAAATTTTTGAGGAGAGAAAAAATGAATCTTTTAGATTTTGCGTCTCAATATACTAGAAGTTTTCATCAATTTGCAAATACAGCATATGAATTAATGAAATATATGAAATGCACGTAAAACGAAACATAAATTTTTTGTTGTACTAAAAAAAAAGGAAAAATTGGGTCATATGATTTAAGATTCTTATTAATTTTTTAGACTTAAAATTTTAAATCGCTGAAATAATAGATATTTAACTTCTGTCAAATCTGAGGTGAATTTTTTTATTTCATTTTTTTGAGCATGATAATACTGATTTTTTTGATGTTGAATCCACAAGATAATTAAAAGAAAATAAATTAGGGAATTTCTTTTAAACAATATATCATTTATAATGTAAATATTCAAAGAAAATTTTTACAATAGAGATAATGAATGCTGACATACAGAACTATTAAAATATATTTTAAATCCAGTCTATAATATATATGTTCTTGATATTAATGAAATTCCGCATTGTTTAATTGCATAAAAAAATCAGTGACTGAAATTTGTTTTCTTTAAAGAAATAAAGGTAGTGATGTTAGCTGGTTAATTTCAAATAGTTAAATTTATTATATTAACTTAATTATAATTTTATTAACATTATTGCGATTACAGTTATTGTAATAATAATGATATAAAGCAAACAAAGAATAATTAAAAAAATATGCTTGTGTGAAGAATACTTAACACTTATACTAATACTTGTGAAGAATACTTAACACTTATACTAATACTGGTGAAGAATACTTAACACTTATACTAATACTGGTGAAGAATACTTAACACTTATACTAATACTGGTGAAGAATACTTAACACTTATACTAATACTTGTGAAGAATACTTAACACTTATACTAATACTGGTGAAGAATACTTAACACTTATACTAATACTTGTGAAGAATACTTAACACTTATACTAATACTTGTGAAGAATACTTAACACTTATACTAATACTGGTGAAGAATACTTAACACTTATACTAATACTGGTGAAGAATACTTAACACTTATACTAATACTGGTGAAGAATACTTAACACTTATACTAATACTGGTGAAGAATACTTAACACTTATACTAATACTGGTGAAGAATACTTAACACTTATACTAATACTGGTGAAGAATACTTAACACTTATACTAATACTGGTGAAGAATACTTAACACTTATACTAATACTGGTGAAGAATACTTAACACTTATACTAATACTGGTGAAGAATACTTAACACTTATACTAATACTTGTGAAGAATACTTAACACTTATACTAATACTGGTGAAGAATACTTAACACTTATACTAATACTGGTGAAGAATACTTAACACTTATACTAATACTTGTGAAGAATACTTAACACTTATACTAATACTGGTGAAGAATACTTAACACTTATACTAATACTGGTGAAGAATACTTAACACTTATACTAATACTGGTGAAGAATACTTAACACTTATACTAATACTGGTGAAGAATACTTAACACTTATACTAATACTGGTGAAGAATACTTAACACTTATACTAATACTGGTGAAGAATACTTAACACTTATACTAATACTTGTGAAGAATACTTAACACTTATACTAATACTGGTGAAGAATACTTAACACTTATACTAATACTGGTGAAGAATACTTAAAGAATATGCTAGTATGAATAATATTTAACACTTTTTACTAACGCTTATGAAGAATATTTATAAAAGATTATCCGTTTGAATTTATGGTCACTGCCTCGTTTTTGAGCTCAGACTAATTGCAGTTCATTTCCTAAGAGGGTGCTATTTCAATAGCACCTATCTATCTATCACTATATATATAATATATAAGAGCCCATTCCCATATCTTCACTGTCATCCACCTTTAGAATTTTGGAACCGAACCACCAAAATTTATTCGCAACAGACCCTTATAGTAAAAGTGGCAAAAATAATGAATCTACTTTAAAGATACAACAAAGTCCTGCATTTTAATAAGTGAAATATTCGGAATATCAGATGTATCGGCATATGAAATATCTTTGGTTTCAAGTTCAGTTTCGTTATTTCGTTATAAAATTTTTTAAAGCAACATTATGTCTATTTTGAGATGGATCTCGTAATTTTGAAACGCATTCAGAAGACGAGGACAACACCTAAGCTCGCACCCCTTTCTCCAAATTTCAACACCACACCATTGGGAAGACATTTGGGCCCCGATGGATTTAAGGTGCACTACGGTTCTTTGGTGGAATCTGGTCTCAAACCCGAAACCTTCAGATTCCGAAGCAGAGACTTTTTCACCAGGTCACCGCAGCCCATCCTTGGATTTAAATCAGCAGCTTGTTTATACTTTAAATTAACAGATTTGTTTTGAATCTACAGGCTAGTCTGTAAAAGGCATTCTAATTTAGTCATAGTCACTTGACACAAAGACAATTAAGGCGGCTTTCTTTCACCTAAATTTTACACCTCACCAGTTTAAGACAGTGCAATGCAGTTGCATGCATTATATTTACTCACACTATTTAAATTTATATGCCATAAAGGAGGAGATGTATGTTATACGACAAGTTTAGTGCGTACCGATCTATATAAAACGATCCTTTGCTGATTACGATTTTTGATACTACGATTTTCTATTTGGGAGACTAGGTATGACCATCAATTTTTTGCTTTTGATACGCAAGAATTCGAATGCAATCATTCCTCAAATTTTTCTTTCTTCGAAACCAGAGCGAAAGATATATTAGGAAGAAATGTTGTATTTATTTTTCTTTTATTATGCATTATGACCTTTTGAAACACACTCTGGAAATTCCTTTTGCATTTAAATCACATCCTGAAAGAAACAAGATTGGAAATTTGATTCGTTTCTCAATTCTCTTTAATAAAAAGAGTTATTCATACGGAATATTAATGGAAAAACATAATTTATTTTTGGTCTGCCTGATTTTATAAATTTTATTTCCTCTTGCGGTAATGGATAAAGAGTTTCCACAACTGTATCTGAGCATCGAAATGAATATTGCATTTCCCTTCACCAAATAAATCATTTAACGTTTTGAATAAAAAGAAATCTTAATTTGCTTCTTTGAATTTTAAATAAGCATGAAAATTTGCTAGTAAAAAGGGAATCCAATGGCATTTATTTTTAAATTGAAAATGCAGTTTTCGAATGCAGATGCTTTTTTATTTGCACACTGGATGATAATGCAATCGAATTTCATTATATATTTTGTAAAAATAAATAAGCTCGATTTTGGTAATCTAAATTTTAAAAATTTAAAAGTTAAGGTTTAGTTTCTAATTTAAGGGAAAACAATTTATTTCTTTTTTGAACAAAGAATTCAATCGAATGCCACTAATAGAAACAAGAAATTGTTTTAACAAATTGAAATAACAAAGTTCAAGAGTTTCTTCAGAATTCGATACATTTTGAATATTTGAGGAGATTAATTGTTTGGGATGTATTATAATTTTAAACAGAACTTCTGTTTAAAGTAATCCTGTATTTTTAAGTAATTAAAATACATTTATTTTATTTCTGCTATTTATTAGATTTACGTTATTTATTAGAAAAACTAAACCAAAAAGGATTAAAACTAAACTAATCGCCTAAAAGGTTTTTAAAAATTATTTGTATTTCTGACAGAAAGATGGTGAACAATGAGGAAGCAAAATTATCTCACAACTTGAGGTCATTTGGCGATTCCTCGCCAAATTTGTACCAAAACCATTAAAAAATATACTAGAATCCTCTAAAATTTATTCAATTTTATAAGAATTTTTCAACCTCTAATGCATTTATTTCGACTCAAATACGAATTGAATAGCGATAAAAAATCTATAAATTAAACATTCATATGTTTTATAATATATGTTTACGCAGTAATTATGTTTTATAATTATTGCAGCTTTTCAGATTTGATATAAAAACTTTTATATTCCTTCATTGTTCATATTATAAATGAAATGTTCATATTCCTTAATACAATGAATTGTATGCTTTTTATTTTCATTTTAACAAAGGATATATTTTTTGGGATAATGTTCTATTTCATGTTTAAATGTTTATGGATGTATATTTAGCCAACAAGTAGAGTAGTCAGTACATAACAATCATCTTCTAATTATTAAATAAAAGTTGAAAATTCATGTATAGAGGAAAAAATGCTTTACAAGCAAAATAAAACATTTTTACGTTACGATTTATTGAGTGCGAATGAATTTAATAATCTATATCAATTAATAGCATTATGAGAAAAATATTTAGATAAATTTCATTAAAATTATATATTGCATAAAAATAAAATAATATAATTAAGCGAGGAAAAATACCCCCGAATTGCTCAAAAAAACCTCAGAATTTTTCAGGTTCCATAAGTATTCGAATAGTTTTGAAAGTAATTCTAAAATTGGGAAAAATGTTGTTATCGGAAAAATAATTAGTAATTTGTTACTGTCTGAAATCAGAAATCGATAAAATTAATGAATTGCAATTTTCCTGATTGTTAAGGACTTTTTTAATTGGTTTTGCTTTCGTCATTTGAGTTATGGTATTATGGCTCTATATTTCACTAATTTATCTTTAACGTGATGTTATTGTGCAAGTGGATAGTTTGTGTAAATTGCGCTATGTCACATGCTTGATGGGAATATCAAAAGAAAGATTCTACAGGATAAACGTATGAGTTTAGTGGTAACAAATTTGATACGTAGATATTTCTAGGGTAGTAAATGTTAACAAAGGGAGATATTTTTTAAAAATCATTCATTAAAATTTATTAGAAATCAATCAAATTAAAAATTGAAGGGAATCAAATTTAAAATCAAATAATTTATTCTGAAGAATTTCGGATTATGCATGACATGCACTTTTTCACCTTTTTAACATTTAAAAGCATTTTAATGATAAAAATTGTATTCACAGATAATTGTTTCACTATTAACATTAAATTTTCAAAGAAATAAAAAAAAATTTTTATAGTACTTTTCATTGCTTTAGTCATTGTATTTATTTAAACAGGTAGTTGCAACGATAACGAAGCCATTTTTACTCTTATATTAAAAAACTCATTATTAACTCGAGGTTTCGAAAAATTTATATGTTTCAGATCTCATTGTGTCCGAAACAACACATTTTTTAAAATCATGTCTCTCTGTCTGTGAAAATAATAACTCAAAAACGTCTTGATACACACGGATTAAATTTTGTACATGGCCTTTACATAGAATTTATAGATTTTTATCAAATTTTGAACGAAATCTATTCTGAGGATTTTGAACGGTTGATCGTTTTAATAATCATAACAGGAAAGAAAGAGCTATAAAGGGCTGATTTAGTACAGTGACTTAACATTGAAAGAATATATATGTATTTAATTCGTACAACATCTGTTAAAAATTCGGTTTATTATGTTCTATTTTTACAAACATGTAAATGAGAAAATTCAAAAACGCAGTCAATTAAATATAAAAATTCTAATGGATGTAAATGTACATGTATTTGGTACATAATTTTGTGACTGAAATTGTATTTTAGTGTCATATCAATTGGCCGGAAAAAAATCCTTCCAAAATACATATTTGATTTTCAGGTACTTGTGTATTAACCGCATCATAAAAATTAAATGTTAAAGATTGTAAGATATAAGGCTCTTTCGAAACTATTGTATGCTGATGGCCTGTTGTTAATTTTTAAGATATTTTGGGAGGTAGTTTTGAGGAAACCATTTCCGCTGTTTAATTTCCATTTATTGCAGGGCATAAGATTCTTATACCTACAATCCTATTCTCCATAATATCCTATGTATTTTTTTTATATATTAATTAGCTGTAGTACAATTTTTAGTTAGCTAAACATTTTATGTGTAGTAAAATATTTATGAATTTTTGAATTAAATTATTTTGTTTAAAGTATTTTTTGGATTAATTTTTAGAAAAAAAAAATTATTGCTCTCTTCGAAAAATTTGTTTTTCTAAAGTCCAAAACAAATGTGAAAATTATGCGACTAACATTTGTTGTGTCTGCGGGCCATTATTGTTAACTATTCTAATGTGTGCGTAGTTATTTACATAAAACTAGACTAACTATTCTGGCTCAGCAGATTATATGTAAAGCAACGATTTATTTTGTAAATTTTTTATTTTGGATTTTTTTTTAATATTATTTCTATTTTGCTTCTCCATAGTATAAATGTTTTAGCTTTAAGTTAAAGTTTTAAAAATTTGAAAGAAAGAAAAGGTCCTCATTTTTAATACGAGTGAGTGATTTTTTAAAAAGAAAAGAGTAAATATTTTTAATTTGCCGACATGTTTACTTCTTAAAACAAATCAGTTCTCTCTGTTATTCCTTTAGGGTAAAATGTATGTTAGAATTGCTTTTGAATAGCGTCAAACAATACCTTTTATTGATTGATGTTTTATTTTTTAAATAGAGGATTTTAAATATTATATAGATTAGATTTATAGCATTATAAAATTAAACTTATTTCTAGAACAGGAAGAAAATGCTTTTTTCTTTTTCATCTGATCAGGTGATTTATTTATATCTTCTATTGCAGATCCTTGCATTTTTATTAATTATTAAAAAAATTAAAAGATATATACACTAAAATTTTTTGAGAAGAATAATCTGATTGAATGTGTGGAAATTTAATTCTTACAATTTTTGCGCATGTTTCTAACTGTGTGCTAATTATAAACAATTATTTAAATTAATACTTAAAATGGCTTTCACAGGTGATGCGATCGATATTACAAATCTTTAATCTTACGTTTGAAACACAAATTAGAATTTCCTAATCATATTTTAATAAGCTGTTGAATTATTTAAAGTGTCATTTATTTTACTTAGAATAATTCTGAAGCCCTATTAAAATCTTTTATTTTAAATCGTAAGTAAGCCAGTTAAAAAAAAAGAAAAAAAAGAAAAGAACTGATGTGGCGAGCAAAATAGTATATTTTTTTCCTTCCAATCATCAATAACTTTTTGATTGTAGGAACGAAAAAAAAAGGGAGGGGGTGAAAGAGGGAAAAAATAACGCCACATGTAGTTGGTTTCGTAAAACAAGAAAAGGTTGAGCGTGTTCTTTTCTGAAATACAAGTGTGTCAGATTCGTTTTATAAATAATTCTTAGATTACAAGACCTTGAAGGAAAAAAGAAAACGATTTTATTTTTTGATCCAGTAACCTTTAAAGTATTGGTGATAAGAACACTTGTTCGTTTTTTTTATTCGTATATTACGAGCAAGTGCGACAAGGCCGCACGTTTTTCAGTTATTACCTTTCAACTATTGCTTTTTCCCCCCTTGTCATCTCGTTCTCGTGCAACCGAAATTTAAGAACAGTAATACGAGATCGAAAAACGGTTCTTATTTCTTGGAAACTTGTCAATGTTTTATAAAAGTCCGACTTTCAGAGGAGGCGTTATTGCTGATTTAAAGAACAAATGCAATTTTTAAAAGCAGTTTTCTTGTTTTCTGGATGACGTTTCGTACCTGTCTTATTACTTTTCTTTGGAAAGCATAAAAACGAAAAGAAAACCCTAAAAGAAAATTTTAGGAGAAAAAAATGTTTTTTGAAAACAATCTTTGCTACAGTTTTCATTTTTTATGCAGATAATATAAACAATAATAATTCTTATAATCAGTATAAATATTTAAAGGTAATTTTTACAGAAACGAATGCAGGCACATATAAAAATAAAATGGCTTCATCTGTTATATATCTGAATTTAAAAGAAGTTCTGGGTGCGTTCTAATTTGTTGAACCCGTATAAAACAAATTAAACAAGTACCGAAAACTGATAATTGTAAATAAAATTAATTTTACTATTAAAAGCACACAAGTAGTTTTCATATTGAAATTGAAATAAAATTATATATTTTTTTTTGTACTGCAAAAGCTCTGTAATATTATAGGCTGTTTGAATTTGCGTGATACTAAATTATTGTTTGCCAACGGATTCTAAATTCCTACGCGCTTTTGAGCATACTTTAAGATGGGTTTAAATAGGGGTGAAAGGAAAGATGAAAGGAGATGTTTACATTCAATAATAAAGTGAATATAGGGGATGCGGATATCCTTCCTTGTCTCACCCCTTAGTGAGACAGAATCGCCGAAAAGTGGTCGTCTCAGAATACTGAAACGAACAGTACACAGCCGACATACCAGAAACTTTTCTTTTTCTTTATCTATCTATTTTATAAAAAATTATGTAAACATTGCATTTTATTCGCTTTGTCATTTATTAATAACGTGTTACCTGATTCATGACATATGAGGTTTGTTTTACCAGTATTGTTTGAAATATTTAATCAGAATTATTATTATGTCATAGTAAATATTCATATTACACTTGATGATGAAACAGTAACAAAAAAAGAAAAAGTAAATCTTTAATTAAACCCAAATTAATAGCAAATATGTTTAAAATAATATTATTTGTTAATTCTACTTTTAAACACACGGTTTTTGGCAACACTAATGAATAAATTTCCGGTTTTTTTACTTTTTTGAATAACGGGAAATTTTTATCTCTTGGATGGTGATCGTCTGAATATCTAAGCAATGCACGTGTGTGAAGAAAAATCGAACGAGAGTGAAATTGCTAAGTTGGCGACGATATGTGGAAAAATTGAATCAATATTTAGATATTGGATATATAAGCAAAGAATATTCTCATTGTGGGACTTTGAGTTTTGAAGCAGAAGTAGGCCGATCGGAAAATATATTTTCTCATTATGGAAAAATTAAGCTCCCGGCACTGAATGAAAGGCCCGTGGAGTTCGTAAGCGATACCGACGAAAATCGCTTACAGTTTCGGACAACATCGGCATTGGCGAGCGAAGTCCCGAATATATATAGTCCACATCAAGCAATAATCTCTAAATATTTTTTCAAAGTCCAAATTAACGTTGTTGTGGCTAATCGGTTGGATGAGTTTCTGAACATGGCTTAAGCAAAGAACTATGAAGCTCAAATAAAACTGTTTAATGAATTAAGAAGAAATATAAAGCCATTTTTTAAAGAAAGATTTTCCTTAATTATTTCTCGAAGAAAGTTTCACACCATTATGGTTCCAGAATTGCAGCAATCCCCTAAAATTATTTTTATAGGTTAAATTTTGTTCTTTGTAGAATTTTCTTATTTTTGCATTGTAGAATTTGCTGATCATGGCGGAAAACAATAAAAATCATTGAACAATAAAAATAGTGGTCAGTCAGAAAATACATCAAAACGCGAACGAGATGCATACCGGGTTATTTGTCGTTCAGCCCAGGACAGTCCACAACCTGACTGATTGCCTTGATGATCAAAAAGCAATTCTTTGTTGTTTGAATTTAGATAAACTGACTTAATGCACGTCTAATTTATACCTTTTTTCATTCTTGATCTTCGCCTCTCGTTCTAATTTTTTATTATCCTCGAGGTTTTATGAATTTAGATTTCGATTTTTGCTGCCTACATAGAAACTGAACATTCATCAGACATTTATTGAACATTCATTTTCTTTTGCTAGATTTATTTTTCGACACATCATCAATTTTCTAAAATATTATGGATCAAAATTTATGAGAGAGTAATTATTAATTATTAAACATAAAAGATAACGGACACATCATCGCAATTATTATGACATATATCGTATCAATCATATTATCATATATGCATATCAATTTATTGCCCGTATTTTTTGATATTCGTTTCTAAACAAGCATTATGAAGTTAACCGGTTGAAAGTTATGTGGGGCGGGGGTTTCAGATATTTTTATTTTTTGAATTGTCACTTCAACATTCATGTAATTTTCCATTGATAAAACTGCAAGAAATTTATATTATGTATTGATTATTTAATATGGTTGAAATACAACAAATTTTCTATATGGATTTGAAATTAAAAATTTTAGACTGCTTATAGATAGTTTTTCCTATTAACAATTTCTTGTTAATTATTTTTTACTGCAATGCTAACTTCTGAGCTGAGTGACCTCCGTTTACATTCTGTTACAAATTTATAAAGAAATTAGAAACTATTGTCAGTTCAAAACCTATAGTTTGCGCTTCTGATTAATAAACATGTGAAATAAATATGGATTTTTGGAACATTTAAAAAAAAAAGCAATGAACTATCATGGAGATAAAAACTGATCATGGAAAAAATGTATTAATTTTACGTATAGCAGTGTCGGCGTCCTAGCTTAAAGGTAGCGCGACTTCCCCGTGATCTGGGCGTCCCGGGTTTGAGTTCTGGTTTGGGTATGGTTATTCTTTACCCCGTGCTGTATCTGTAAGGTGTGTGAAAGAGCCCCCCCCCCCCTCCGTAAAGCCGCGTTCAAACGATCTGTTCGTCAGTAGACATGACACACTTTCGCATCTCTTGCAGTTTTCTGGGGTTCTTTGATGTCTGTCCAGTTTACCGAGGTTTTGCTCGAAACACAGAATCGCCTCCCCAGACATCAAAGAAACCCGCAAGAGAGGTGAAAACGGGGGGGGGGTTGTCATGTCTGCTGACGCATAGGTCCACGGAACGCGGCTTAAAACGGAGTTGTGCAAGTGAGTGTCATCTTTATATAAGCTAAAGTCAGACTTCTGCCCTCGGGTGCTCAGAGGTTCTTATCCCCAGAAGCCACTGCACCCCTCATTCTCTGATCTCTTAGATTTGAGGGATAAGCAACAACACATATAGCAATATTATTTGTGGAAATGAAAATTGAGAACAAGAGCTCAACTTTTGTATTCAATAACATTTTAATATTATTAATTTAATAACTGCATTTTAAAATTATGTTTGTTAAATTGTAATTAAAAAAGATTTTGCTGATTTTCATATGAGCGTATCGATTGAGCGTTCTATGAACAAAATATTTTTCTATTAAGTGATTACCTTTAAAATATCACGGAATTATTCGACCTTGAATTTTTTAATGGAGATCTAAAGAAAAAATTATACCCTTGTAAAGTTTAACATTTTTTACAAGTATCTCCATTAATCGTTTCCTCTTTTTAAGCAGGTTTCTGTGAATTGCTTCGAAAATGGTACGGTGAAATTGGTTTGATTCCTGTATTTAAAAGCCGGCTTAAAAGTTAATTGCTATTCAAGTTGCATGACTCCGAATTTAATTCGGATCTAAACAGCTGAAAATTCGCAATTTTGGGTACTATGAAATGTTAAGAACTGTAATGTAAGAGTTAACCGTGTTGTCTGAGAGCCTTAATATGTTATAAGAGTCCAAATGTAATTTGAAAGCATTATTATACATTAACTTGGATGTAAATTGTGGGGATTAAATAGAAATTGGATATTTAATTGATATGGTATGTTATTGAGTACTTAAACAGATGAGAGATTCAATTGCCTTGTTGAATTTAAGGGTAGTTTTCGTTATCTGCTATGCAGTGAAAATGCATTCAAGTAATTCGAATTAATAGCAGAGTTCCAAGGAACTTATGCATAAAATCTGTGTTATATATAGACAGATTGTCTTAATGTCAGAATTCATGAATTGAAATTATAATTAAAGGAAAGGAAAAGAAAAGAAAAGAAAGAAAAACTTAAAATAATGGGAGTTATCTCATTGAAAGTTTCTCTTATATTATTTAATAAAAATATATAATATTAATTATGCATTACTGACGGACAATAGTCGCTGAATTGCAGTTAATATACTAGTACAGATAATTTGGCATAGAATTGCAATTGCAATCAAAATATCATATACCAAATATTATTGATTTATGTCCTTGCGTTTATGTGTTATTACATCAATACGCATGTGAAAATACAGACTAACAGACAGTCAACCCAATGACAGATTCGGCTTAAAATTTGATAAGAAACAGCATTTTAGACGTCAAATCTCTGAACCAAATTTTAACACTCTATTTTTTTTTTACGCTTTGTAGTTATTCCATTCTCTTTGAACAGCCAAACAGATTTCTTCTGAAAGAATTTCGTTCAAAATTTGATAGAAATCTGTAAATTTGTTCAAAACTCCATTTATCAAATTTCATCCATCTTTAAGTGCTTTGTGAAGTGTTTAGAAAGAAAACATTCAATAATATTTAATTTATAAAAAATTAAATTGTTAAAGATGCTTTTTTTTACAATACCATGATGTTACACGGCTTAGCATGACACTAATTCTATTTTACTTTTTCCTTATAGGTAAGTTTGCTGAAATTTTTCTTTGAAAATTGCTTTGCTTTCTAAATATTTCTAGTAAGCACTGAATGCAAAATGGTGAGTTATTGTTTTATTTTTACTTTTTTGGTTTTATGATTAACAATTCTCATTTCATGTGTAATTTTTAGGTGGCACATTTTGTTAGTTGCCAAATGATTAAAAAAAATCGCTTTTTATATTTTTTCCTTATTTGTTCATAAACTTTTTATTACTTCTACACCTTTTCTAAGTATTAGATTAATCACTTTAAAATTCGAAATTAAAAAAAAAAGTTAATATGCGATTGTTTTTTTTTCATTAGTACAATATATTTCATCTTATGTACAATAATTATACATTCATAAATTTAATTTTGTGTTTTATATAAAATTTTATGACATTTTCAAAAGAATAAAAATTAAATTCTCTCAAAGAATAAAACGATCTCTCAATCAACATGGAAGTTAGACATAATTCACGGAGCCCTTGCGCATGAAATGAACACATTTTCTTATCGTATGTTCTGATTATAAACTTTTATTAAAAAATCGGATGGTTTTACTTGTTTATCATTGCTACTTAAGAAAGTAAATAAGTAATATTCTCATTTTCATACAAAAAATGATTAAAATTTTAAATTCTGTCACATTGGTTTATTTCCAAAAACTGCAATTTTAATTCAATATATTAGATTAAATATTAGCAGAAGGATAATTGAAAGACATGGAATTGCACCAAAATTGACAAATTGATTAGTCGTTAGCCAAACTTTTTGTCTTGACTCATAATTTACTAAAAATGTAATACACTAAGGACTTCAGGTAAAAGATTGCAACCACGACTTATTGTGTTTACATAGGAGTTTCTTTAAAAAAATCGTCTCCAATCGGCATTTTTTATGTATGAAGCGAATAAGGTGTTACACGGCATTTATTTGATATTAATGTGTGAACAAGAATCATTGATGTATGTTTGGTCGCACAAACATCTTACTGTTTTGAGTTATAGCTTATACATACTCATCTTTCTTCAGTAGGTCGTTTTGACCGATGTTTCTGCCTAAATTCGGGGCTGAATGTGGTTTAAACATTATGGGGTTCCATCACATTGTGAAATCTGGTCTGGGCATTTAGAGTTTAGATAGAATGGATAGAGTGATTTCGTCACATGTTCTCCAAGATCACCTGATTTATCACCTTTTGATTTTATTTGTGGGTGCTATGAAGTTATTATCCATGAAACGCTAGTAGATTTTGAAATGGAATTAGATTCAAGAATCGTTATCGCTGCTGTTACGATCCACGGAACGTTCGATATGTCTAAAAGTGTTTGTCTGTCCATGCAGAATAGGTATCAATTATGCACGTATGCCGGTGAACGAAATTTCGATCTCTTTTTTTTTTATGCTTCCTACTATTGTACAATTTTTTGTGTAATAAATCATTTAATACTATTTTCTACGTAGCACGCTTGCTTTATTTCTATGTCTCTTTTTACTTGAGAGTGATATTTGGGACTCTGCTTTTCTACGTGTTTATGATTCCTATTCAATGAATTCTACATTCCTTTCAAGTTTGTACGTGGAGTTCAGAAACACCCTGTATTTTATTTTGTCTTTATATATCTGTTGACATTCCAGATCATCCGACATCCACATTTTCACACACGATTACTGAAAAAGATGCTTATTTATTCATATTTTAAGAATTAACTAGTTGATGAGAAATATAAAAATCTAAACTTGATAAAGTGTTAATATTATCCCTTTTGATAGAATTTATAGGATTTATATTTTTTTTACAAACATTGCATCTATTTATTTTATTTGTTTGGCAACTAGGGAAATAAAAGCTCCTTAATTGATCTGCTTGTTAAGCCTCGTGACCCTAAATATCCGACTACCTATAAATCCGCCATTGTTTCCTATTGATAATCATACTAATCTTTTTTTAATTTTTTATATTTGTTCAAAACATTTAATTGGAACATACAGCGATTGCTTGTTGTTAATAAAATTTATTCTATTTTCAATAATTCACAAATTTTTAGTTACACCTGTTTTCTGTTCTGATGGCCTTAGCATTAATTTTTTTAAAACTTTAATTCATTTAAAGAAAATATAATTTTTCCCCCAATTAACGGACTCAATTAAAAAATGATGCACACCTCTAATTTTAGTGCAAAAATCATGCTCGAAATTTTCATCATGTTGCTTATTTACTTCTTCCTATTGTCCAGTCAGTAAGAAAGAAAGATGTACATTCGCCATTCCCAAAAAAAGTTTCATTGGTTTCCTTTCGATGTAAATGTTTGTATACAGAAAGCCCACAAATCCAACAGCGAAAGAGTCAGCTGAAATAAGTCATGCAGAAATGTTTTCCATCAATGCGGGGTACAACTGTCCAGCGGCGTTTGAAATCGAAATGATTTCCTCTCGTGATTAATAAATCCATTTCACATTGACGGAAGCGAGTGTTTTCGGTAAAATGGAGCAGAAATTTCCATTACATCCCAAAACTGAGTTAATCGTCGGCTCAGTCCATGAAACATGCTTGCCTGAATGGGGTTATTACGAATGCAATCTGTGTAAGTGCAAAGTTGTAGCCATTGGATCTACTGACATCCGAAGCGTTAAGTAATCGATGCTTTGTAGTTTATAACATATGTTTAACACTAGATTAAATTTTAAGTTACTTAGAGCACGTAAGATTAGCTATCAATGGGAATTTAAATCTATAACAATGATTATTTTAGTTAACGACTTGTTTATTTGTATGAGCTAATCTCATTGTCTGGAATTACTGGACAGGCAACATGTAGTTCACCAAAACACGCTTTTCACTCCCATGCAACTCTAGCAAGAAGATACTTGTTTCGACGCAGATATAATGTGAACTAGACCGCAACATAAATGACAAAACTTTTGAGGAATTCAATCTAATTTTTTCTGTCTTATAATGACAAAGTTGTAGTTTTCCCACCAGACAAATGCAGTCACTTTTCTAAATAATAGACTTAAATTTTCTTTTGGTATTATTTTCTGGAATGTCCTGAGAGAAACGTCTTCTTTTTGCAAAGAGACACCAAAATATTTTTAATTAATGGTACTTCCAATTGCACTATCCAACGTTTGAGTGGGAAGTACTGTAGCATTTGGAGTACTTAAATAATACTCAATTCTAAATTAATTCCAAAAAATGTATGTGATTTTCTCATTTAGAGAACGTTTAGAGAAAACAGTCTCATATTTGTGTCTCATTCCCCCCCCCCCCAAAAAAAATGCAGAAGCAATCTTAATCAGAACCTTTGCTGAAAAACAGGTATGTCAGCCACTTATGGGATAATATTGGTGAAACTTAAAGATGAAATTTTAATCATTTTCTTCTAAGGCATGTTTCTAATTTATGCCTATGTCTTAAATCATTGGCTATTAAAGGACCGAAATTTTAGAGAAAGTAGCAAGTAATGGAAATTATATCTATGATGAGGTATATTTAGTTTTCAAAATATCTTCTCAGTGAATGCTCTCTGATGGTCAATCTGTGGTACATCCCCACCTCTTCTTTTTAACACCAACTGATTCGCTAAATAATTTTTTTAAGATAAAAACCCTTTATTAGTTCATTTCCTATAACTTGCAACAATCATTCTTATTTGCTTGTTGTATTCAAGATGATTTTTGTGTCATTTTAACTAGGCTTGGTGGCCTGGTGATAAGGTCTCGACTTCTCAAGCTAAGAATTTCAGGTTCAAAACCCGATTCCGCTTAAAAAATATGATGTAATTCGGGTCTGGCGCAAGTTAAAACCGTCGGGGCTAAACGTCCTCCCGTTTATGTAGTGCTGAATTTAGGAGACGGGAGTGCCAACTCAGATGTCCTCCGTCATCTGACCGCGATTCAAAATTACGAGGACTCTCACAAAATAGCCCTAGCCTTAGTTTAAAACGGGACGTTAATATAAAGGAACTGAACAGTGGCCTGTAGTTGATACTATTCGCAATTTTAAAGAATTAGACAATCTACAACTTGATTAAAGATAAAAATGTTAGCTTAAAAAGTATTGTTTTCGTGCTCAAAATTATTATTTAGTATTACAATTGTTATTAAAAGCCATTTTATATCAACTTTGAATCGATTCCTATTTGTTCTCGGGATTGCTCAGCGCCCGCCATGTATCAAGTCTCAAGCACCAGTATAATCCAAATGAGAAAGAGGGAAAAAAAGGAAGAGAATCTACCCACAGAAAGGGGGCGGACAATTACTCCTCCCTTGGGTAATGGTGGCTACCCATCACTTGTCACATAACCTCTGCGTCAATGCCGCGGAAAACAACGGTCACGGTAGAGAGTTCGACGGCTGACCCCTTTCCAGGACGAATGTCGTTTGATGAAAAAACTGGGGTGGACTCTCCTTTTATTGGACATGGTCCTCCCACGTCTTCACTCACCCCATTAAGTTCTCTGGAAGAAAATGGAAGATCCTCCTAATATATTGAAACGTAGGGAAAAACTCGAGTTAGAGTAGAAAACGGAAATGTCTTTGCTTTGTTCTGACTTATCGGGTGAAAGAAGATTGTTTGTGAATTTGCGAAGATATCTCTTAGAATGTATATAACAAAAGTCTGACCTTTAAATTATAGAATGTCTTTTACCATGGCGGTTTAGTTTAGTTATATTAACGTTCCGTTTTAAAAAGGCACTAAGGCTATTTTGGGACTGACCTCGTAATTTTGAACCGCAGTCAGATTATGAATACGACACCTGAGCTGGCACCTCTTCTCCAAACTTCCACACCAAACCAGCGGGAGGATTTTACAGTGGGGAATTTAAGCTTTTTGTGGCCATACCTGCAAGAATTATGGGACCCGTTTTTTAATAAACTGTATTTTAGTCACATATTTTTCTGCAGTTTTAGCTTACAAATGCATGAATGATGTTTTAGGCTATTTTTAATTTAGTATTTTTTGCGAAAATACATATACTATTTTGCATAAGTGTTGCATCTACACAATTATATTTAAACATATTTTTTTTTATAAATTCAATAATACTTAAGTCGTCATAAAGAGTCAGATTATCAATATTGTTATCTGATTATTGTTTTAACTAATTGATCAGTTATAAAGATAAAATTAATTACATGATTTGGTAAGTAAATTTATATGCTGTATGTAATTTCGGACATAGCTTATAAAGATAATCACATTCTAGATCTGTAAACTATAATTTTTTGGTGTGTTTAATATGCAATGATATTAAACACATCCTGCACTGTAGATTATTGATTCGAAAGGCATGATGTTAGTTATCGAGGTCTTTACCAAGTTATAATACTAGACCATGCAGAAAGATGGGTTAAAAACTTCAAAATATTGATCCTAAAAGTAAAGAAGCAATTAAAACAGTTAAAGAAGACAAAAAAAATTTCAATTAGAGACGTATAACATGTTTGAACCTAAATTTGCAACATTAATTAGACCACTTTTGATCGCTTTTAAGAAGTCTAAGAGAGTTTCAAACAAGACTTCAAACATGACACTAGAAACGAATATTTTAAAATAGAAGAGATCTATTCAGTAGAATATATAAGCAAAGAGGCAAAAATGGATTCAAGAAAAAAGTAATTCGCAAATTGTTTTAAAAATCTGCATTGGCTAATAATAAAAAAAATAAATCTTCAAAGGAAAAAGAAGAAAAAGACAATTACAAAATAATATCTGAGAATAGGCATGCTGCAAAATTATTCGTTAGAAAGTTTATCATAGCCAGTAGTCTTACCAATGTTTCAATCTTACCAATGTTGAAAATCTCGAAGACACAAGTTGAGATTAAGTCCCTTTCCATTTCATACGTCTACAATTAGCATGAAATAAAATTAAAAGCATTACAATATTATATAAAAGAATGTGATCCTCGAATAAAATTATCAAACACAAAGATATATTTTGTTAATAATCGATATGATTTGCTAATGTTGCCTATAATTTATTTTTTTTAATTGACCTTCCTTGTTTAATTATTTATAAACCGTGAAAACTAAAGAATAGATGTGTTATAAAATAGGATGTTTTTAATCTAAATAAATATAAAAATTATGGTTTTTTACTTCTATCATTGAAAAAGTGACCCAAACTACCACACTCTCAACTTATAAAGAGAATACTATTAAAATAAAGCCGGCATGAAATATGAACAGGATTTGATTTATTTCATTAATAAATTCATTAATTCTTTAAATTCTTATAATGTCGTATAACATCAAATTTCTTTAATAGCTAATAAAACCTCATACAACAGTGTTCACTTAACGGAAATGTTCTTTTTTGTGATTGTACTTAATTCAAGCACATGATAACAGTTCTAAGTAAAGATTTCAAAAATAGGACACCGAAAAAGATCCATTGGAGTCATATGGAATTAACTAGAACGAACATAATCATAACAAAAGAAGTCACGATTGATTACGCATATTCTTTTTGTTGAAGTCTTTCTGAGTTATTTGTTATAAAAAATATCGCAAAAAACCCCAATTACTCCAAATATATATATAGTATTTATCAAATAAATTCTTCAAATCAAATCAATGATTTGTTATTTTCGATAATATTATAAATTATTACGATTTTTCAATTTCATGTCTTGAATATTTGGAAAATAATTTGTAGTATTTATTTATTGCAGAATTTCTTTTATTTTCCGTATTTCTGTGTTTACCTTTATAATAAATCAAATGTATTGATGCATTTTGAAAAGTTGTATTTATTTAACAATGCGTTCCCATCGGATTACGTGAGCTTCAAAAATCAATACAGTTCTTTAAAATTCCTAAAATATTAAGAAATAATTTAACAAGATTAAAATTTATAAAAATAACACAAAGAATAGAAAAGTAAGATGCACAAATGGTGCAAAATTTATTCAATCTCTCCGCAATTAACGGGTATCAGTTGATAAAAATTGACACCATTAAAGACTATATTGATTTTAATAGAAACTTTACCATTAAAAGATAGATGTTCAACCATTAATGAATCTTTACTTATAATAAAGTAGAATGTGATTTTGAGTCTGCAATAGATCGTTACGGTCGGATTTAGAAGTGCAAAATATAGCATAAATTTACTTTTGGAGGAAAAAATGTCTCTCTGAGACTTTTTTTTTTCGAAATTTTAATTCATTAATTAAAGTGATTTGCACTTATTAGTGATTTATTTTAAAGAATATTATGCTTCAAAAATGGTTTGCACACTATTTTGAAACTTGGAACAATATGGTTCTTAATTACTCCAATATAATTATCGTATAGTTTTTGTGGAAATTTATAATTTTTAAAAATGATTTTTGCTTAATTATAGACTATATTTAAAAATTAATAAAGAAAGTTTGTTTATCATCTGCACGAAAGAAATAAGAAAATAAAATTACCTTTCCATGAAAGAAATCATATAATTAGAAGAAAAATATTACCAAAACATTATTTTTTAAATATCACTGTGATGTCATGAGATTTGACTCCATTAGGAAGATGTAGTATATAATAAAAAGAAAATGCTTGAAACTATTAAAATAATGCGACTTTAACATCATACGATTTGGTGCTTAAAAATACGTAAGTAAACATAATTATCAAGTTATGCTTAAGATATTAGATGGAATTTAAACACAATCAGTATTGCTGGCAAACCATCTGTGGCTAAAGAGGGCTAGTAAATAAGTAAGAGAACAACTTGTATTTCTTTATTCCTTGTGGAATAAAGACAATGTTTAAATAATTTTCGCGGCATTGAAATTGTTTTGAATTACATTTTGAAAAGAAAACATCTTGTCGCAGATATAATTTAATTCCCTTTTTTTTTAAACCATTGTATGATAAAATATGATCTGATTGCCTTACATTTTGGAGTAAGGCGTGCGTACACACTAGAAGATTTTTTTTTCTATTTTTAACTTTAAAAATCCAGTTTTTTCTCAGATCATTAATATATGTTTAAACATATTTCAGTGAGATAAAACCATATTACACTAATTATTAATTAATTAAATAATATTTAATGAGCTAATTAACCTATTTTTTGAAACGTGATATCTTAAATTCTAATTTGTACAGACACACAATTTTAGTTGGAAATTATGTCTAATATTAGTCTTCATGTTGTCTGCCTCAATCAAGTTCTAAAAATATATAGTTGTTTTTAAACAATTTTTTCATCAATGATGAATAGAAAAGCAAGATTTTTTCTGTCATTTTAACCTTTAAATAGCTATCAAAAATTTAATTCTTAAATATAACTTTGAGTGAGGTACAAAACATCCACTATTTCATATAGATTATTTTGATATATAAATATTTGTATTTGGTTAATTTCTTGTTGAGTTATGATTGTTTAAATGAAGCAAAATAGTGTAAAAATATCATTTTTCATAAAATGAGTTTAAAAAAAACCGAAACTAGAGTTTTTAGTGAAAGTACCTCAAGAAAAATAATTATAACTCAAGAAATATTCCGAATATTGACAACATCTTGGTATCGTTTGAAAGCTAAAGGATCGGATAATATTTTGAAGCAATAAAAAAAATATTCGATATTTTGAACGATTTTCAAAGTTTCAAGTGTGTACGTACACCTTAAATCAATAATGGTAATGATTTTCACTTATCAATCATCCAAACACATATCCATACTAAAAATTTGACATCTTCTTTAACTAAACATAGCGAACAATTTTAAAACATTTTAATCCTTATGTCAATCACAAGACAGAACATTTCATAAATTTGTTAATAATTTCAGAAACTTTCCCAATGAAGGGTTTCCCCAAAGTGATGTTAACCCAGCAGGCACAAACAAGAACACTTCGTCTCACCCAACAATGGCACGAAAACTCTTCCAAGATAACTTCCAACCAAGTTCTTAGCCCCAGAATCTCTCTTGAGGTTGTTATCTCCCTAATTCATCATGTCCCTTGCCACGGACGAGAAGGGATTGATTCGAATATCTCGAATACACGAGGCCGCAATCCAGCCCTCGAGCACAGTGTCCCGGTCCGCAATATCAGAGGACGTCCAAAGCAAAGCATAGACGCGAACTGGCTACAGATAAATTCTCGGGGGCCGCACTAATTTGGGGCCGCATTAATCATCCGCTGACCAGATTTGGATGACAGGCCCTTGTCATCGAAGAAGTGTGGCCCCGGCGACTGAACTTTCCTTGTCCAATTCGCCCAACGGTTAATGTTTCGTTTTACCTGCTACGGGGGTGACAAGTTGATTACAAGGAATATGAGTTTGAATCCCTTCTCTCCACACAAATTGGGAAAAGGCTAAAGTGAGGGTTATTATTTAGGAATGTGTTGGTATTAAAATGGAGGAAATTGTGAGCCTTTAGCGAGGTTAAGTGTTTAATTTAAAGCAGTGTAGGGGGTGGATCAATTTTGGTCTCGATGGCTGCGGGGAATAGAAAGTGGGTTTATAAAGTGTAACGGAATAAATGTTTTGATGGAAGTGATTAGCTTATTCCGTAATGTATTCTGTAACGAAAATAGCTTATTGTTATGAAAATGACAATAGAGCTCAGGAATTAATTTGAGAAACAAGGTTATTATTTTATTTCTTGAAATATATGTTACATAGAGTTGAAATATATGTAATAATGTACTTATGATTCGTACCTTATTTTGGAAAAGACTGCCGCTATAGCAGTATATTTTTCACGAAAAATAATATAAAAAGAGAAAATCGTAATAATAGAATATATTTATATAGAATATTTGTTTGATTTTATTTAAATTTCTGTGACGGCTGACACATTAGCATAAAAATTCTGATATAATATATCAATTATGCAAATTATAATATATTATGTTTTTATAAATTAGTGATTTCTGGAAAAGAAATCTGGAAAAGACTGTAGCTATAGCAGTATATTTTTCACGAAGAATAGTATAAAAAGACAAAATCTTAATAATAGAATATATTTATATCGAATATTTATTTTATTTTATTTTAATTTCTGTGATGTTTGACACATTAGCTTAGAAATTCTGAAATAATATATCAATTATGCGAATTATAATATATTATATTTCCATGAATTAATTTTTTCTCATTTCATTTATTTTTATTATCTTGCACAATTGAATTCTCAATTTTAATAGTTGCTAGTTATTAGATTCTGTTAGAAATTTAAAATTATTTTATTATATTACGCAAGATTAAAAAGAGAGCAAGAATTTATTATATTACGCAAAATAAAAAATAAAAATCAAATATACATAGATAATTTAACTAATTCATTTTACACTTACTCTTCTTGAAAGAGGGACTGTAATCTGATTGTAAGATTGGATATTTGCATAGGTGCCAAGTATCTCCCAGCGTGTGTGTGCAGAAATTTTGGCAGAGAAATCCAGTTGTCACCCTCGTTATCTGATTACTATTCAAAACTGCAAGACCTTCACAAAATAGCAATTGCATTGCTTCAAAATGGAATGCGAGTGACAACTGCAATACGAAATTACACTCCCTTTCAACATAAAACTAGAACTTTGAACTAGAAAAATGGTAAACGTGCGACTTAAATGGGTTTTGATTTTAGATGTGTGCTTTCGACAACTGTGTACAACTATATTAAAATAAGCTTTTAAAATTTTGCTAGTAATTTCTAACTGCCATTACCATAATTTACAATTAAAATTTTGGAATTTTTATGTATAAAGTTATAAAAATCATTTATTAGTTTATAATTTTTTGTATTAAATTTCCTGAATGTAATAGATTAAAGAATGATAATATCCATATAAAACGCACATTCACTTATTTGACAATAAATTACAAAAAATCGTTATAAAATGTTCCTGAATAAAATTGCAATGTTTTTTATAGGAGACTGATTTTTTTAGATCGAATAAAATTAAGTGTATTTTTATTTTTCATACATTTCAATTAAGATTTAAAAGAAGCTGTCTATAAATATTTGAAATGTTTGGGTGGAAAAAAAACTTTTCAGAAGTTCTTTTGTATAAAAGAAAAAAAGTCGCTATGTTTGTCCGCTTCTTACAATAAAAATAAAAATATGCTCATTTTATAAATAAGGAAACGACAATAAAAAGGAGAGGATTTAAGCTTGAAAAATTCTTACTTGACACCGCATTTTATTCTGTTTGACAGGCCCGATTCAACCGAAACTTTTTCTTTGTTAAATAAACTCCACTTACATTCAATTCGAAAATTACAGTTTACCATTTCATCCGTCGAACGCACCCTATGCACGAAACCAGAGTCAAATAAAATGCCTACACCTTCAAAAAATAATATTCCGAACATTATTTATCTTCACTTTCACTGCAAATGGAGAAAACATGTAGCAAACTGAATTTTGGAACAGCATACGGCCGTATAGTTTGTCACATTTTTCCACTTTATATTTTGTTTTGTAAAAATTCTGACATTGGTGGCATTTTCGAACGTCTGTTATGTTTTGCATGGCTGATTCTTTTTGCTTCTTTTTCTTTCGCTGCTGAACTTCTCTTTAGCCAAACGATATTTTTACTTTTTCGTCCTCTTCTTCTTCCACTGAACACCGGTGGCTTAGTCGATAGTATAAGTAATGGATTCTCTTTACAGTAGACGAGGCATGAAATTTTTGCAGCACTGCATATTGAATTTCCCTGTTCCGAACGAAAAGCGCGTTCTTTTTTTGTTGTTGTTCTTTTGTCATTATTATTTTTTTTTCATGACATTCGCGGAGTTAAGAATTATGATATGCTACATAAAACTAGAAATAATGCAAGCTTTTTGTGAAAGACAAATAGCCTTTTTCCGATCTTCAATCGTTTGCAGCCGTTATTCCTAAATTTCGAACGGATGATAGTATATAAAAAGGTACAGATGATACGTGAAATTCGAGTTTGATCCATTGCTTTTGAATCTAATTCATACCAAGTCAGAAGTCTGTTTGATGAAACTATAAAACGACAAATGACTCTTTATTTAGATTTATGATTTCGATGTAGTTGACAGTGTAGTTTACAAATGATCGATCTTATTGAATAGTTAAAATTTCTCGGAGGAATACTTTTTAGAAACTTGCGATAATAAATCTTTTAAGTCGTTATAGTATGAGTTATATCTTCCATAGCAACTTAACTTTTTCTTTCAGTTACGCAATTGATATAAGCTCTTTTAAAGAAGTTAACGTCAAATATATTAATGAATCCTAGTTATATGACTTTCTAGTTGGTATTTAATAGTTTTTCATGTTTCTTTCAAGGATATTTTTCTCAGAATGCGCTTTATAAGCAATTCTTTTTTGTATAGCTGTCAATCAAAGAATAGATTAACATCATATATTTCGAAAAACATTGATTTTTAAAAGCCAGTATTGATAACGGTAACTTCAGTGCTACTGATCTTATAAAAATTGTATAATAGCTTTATATTAAAAACAATATAAATTTTTTGTTTATAGAAAATGTTAAATATTTTGCAAGATTTTTTTCATAAAAGTTAGACCAAATTTTGTATACGAATATATTATGTATATATGATAAATAATTTGAAAACTGCATCAGGAATTTGAGGTTGAAGGAAAAAAATAACCATTGATCTTCACCAATTTGGCTCAATGGAATGGTAAAATACCATTTATATTATAATAACTATAAAAAGGTATAATTTTAAGTTCAAAATTAATATCGCAATCTTGAAACGAACATGGTTAATTTACGAATACATTGTGGGACAAAAGCAATTTTAGCATGTTCGAAGAAGAAAGAGGAAAAAATTACTTCATTAAAAGAATTGAATTAGAATATAATAGTACCATATTTAGTTTAAATATTTTTATTTTTATTTTTATTAGTTTTTAATTTTAACTCGAAAAATAATGACTTGTAATAAGAAATGAATACAATTCCTTTTATTCCAAAAATGTGTGATTAAACAAGTTTACACAAAACTCATTAAAATATACCATTTATGAATAAGCTAATTAAATACGGTGAATAATTAGTTTGTCGTTTGTATCAATGATTTTTTTTAAATATATATGTTTTGCGGATAAATTTCCTAAAATCTACACCACAATCGTATTTATCGTCTGCAGTTATACGGTCTCTCTCCCCCCTCCCTCTCTCTCTCTCTCTATATATATATATATATATATCGAGTTTTATTATTTTACTACGATACGCAAGATAAGAAACTAATTCTATTGCCTAATGCATTACAAATCTTAAAAAATTTTGAGTAAAACATACATTTTATTTTCTCTTAAGTAAAAGATATCTGAAGGATTTAAAAAATAAAAGTGAAGAGATAAAATACTTGAGGACCTGCTTGTACATGTAATGACATAAAAAAGGTTGTAATATTTCCAATTATTTCGATAAGCGATACGAAAGATTAACATAAAAGGAAAGTTTTTTATTCCCATTATCTTAAAATAAAAGATTTTAAGATATATTCAAATTTCTTTATACGTCACTAGGCAGCGAAAGTAGTTTCGAACACATTTGAAGAATATTTTTAGAATAAAAATTTCATCAAAAGTCATTTTTTATTAAATTCACTTTTAGAAAAATATCATTAAGCAAATTTTTATTTTAGATTTAATGGATATTTTCTCTCTTAATTTATTAACTTCATTTTATGCTATTTTAATTCGTTTATAATCTTTTGTATTTAAGATTTATTTAAAAGAATTTAAAATGTCGATAAATGAAATTTTTTTAGCAAAGACTTTTATTATTTATGAACATGTAACAACCTTAATCTGATGAATTTGTTTCCTGATAGCTTAAATTTAGTAAAAAATTAAGATACTTTATATAAAATTAAAAAATGACGTTAATTTTGTCAGAAATTTTTACAATAAAATTAATTTCATTAAAATAAAGCAACAGAATTACTGATGCTAAATTTCATATAAGAAACAACTGCTTGATGAATGAATTTAAAATCACATTAAAATATATTCAGCTTAAATTTCATAGCTTTATACTAAAAAAAAACTCAAATTTAATTATTATAAATTTAGAATTTATTTATTTGTAATTATATTTTTGCTTTATATCCGTTTATTTAAACTTTTATTGAGAAATTATACTGTAATTCAAAATTATCTGATACAATTAAATTTACACCAGAAATTATTTACGATGAAATGTATGCTACAAAATTTTATAACATTTGAAGAATTAAAACATTTCAAATGAAAGCTTTTGATTTGATAATGCGTTTTATGTTCAGAACATTATATTAATTAATTTCATAGCCTAGAAACCCAATAGTTAATAACTTTATTTGATGATTTGCACAAAAAATGCAAGGAAAGTCCTTTATTTATGTCTTTTAAAAGGATTAGTTTTTCTTTTAAGAATTCAAAAAAAAAATTATCAAAATGCTCGAAACTTACTTTTAAATAAGAGACTGAATAATTTAAAAATATGCAAACCACTATTCAATTTTTTTCTTTGTTATCAAAGTTTTCGTCACTTCTTTATATATTATATTTTAGTAAAGAAACATATCTTGGTTAAGCTTAGTTTTATGTCTTTAAATATATCTGAGCAATAATACTTCTTTCTGAAACTTTTTAATCTGTATTTATGTAAATTGAAATCCCTACTGGTTGGCAAGAGTTCTTTTAAATGGAAGCTTTATGATAGGAGGATAAAAAGTTCTTTCCTTCTTGTTGTACGAATTATATTCGCTTCGGTGGCAGCATAGATGCTTTCAGACGAAAAGTTTCTTCTATTTAATAAATTTATTCTTTCTTTATAAAAAGGAGCAGCTGGTGAAAGGAAAATTAAGTTTAGAATTATTATTATTTTTTCTTTAAACTGCTCGAAATTTTTGAAGCTCGATTGTGTAGAGGAATAAGTTGTTTCACTGAATTGATTTTTAGGAAATGATTATCTTAAACACACTTGACCTTATTAAAAAATTTATTTTTCTTTTAAATGTAATCTTTAAAATATTTTATCTTTATTGCTGTTTCGAAGCTATAAAAATAAACTCATTTAGGATAAATTAAATGTGTTTTATCAATTCTTTGAATTTTTGTTTTGATTTGAATTTTATCGTTTATTAACCATAAAATTCATGAGTTTTTGACTTGACTATCATCTAAATAATCAAAACTATTGATGTTTTTACTTAAATAATACTTGCCTTTTTAAATTTTTATCTGAATAAAAGTGATATTTGCTATATTTATTAGGATATAAATTTTTAGCTATGGTGCAAGATTGTAACAAATCTAAAATTTATAGTTATGACTCAAGGTTGAAGCAGATATAAAATTTGTAGTTATGACTCAAGGTTGAAACAGATATAAAATTTGTAGTTATGACTCAAGGTTGAAACAGATATATAAAATTTGTAGTTATGACTCAAGGTTGAAACAGATATATAAAATTTGTAGTTATGACTCAAGGTTGAAACAGATATATAAAATTTGTAGTTATGACTCAAGGTTGAAACAGATATATAAAATTTGTAGTTATGACTCAAGGTTGAAACAGATATAAAATTTGTAGTTATGACTCAAGGTTGAAACAGATATAAAATTTGTAGTTATGACTCAAGGTTGTAACAGATATAAAATTTGTAGTTATAACTCAAGATTGCAACAGAATAGAATAAGGTTGTAACAGACAAGGATAACAGAATATTCATGTTTGTTGTTCTACAAAGTTGTAAAACAACGCTATATCTGTATAGGGTTTAGGAAATAAATGATGTAATCAGGTCCGTTTTGCATAATTATATCTAAGCTGCACTGAAAATTCCTGGAAAATGTTATTTTCTTTTTAATCAAATTTAAGTTATTGGTATTATACTGTAGTCTAAAGGTTATTTTCCAAACAATACTTCATGTAGAAAATGTTATGGTAATGTCTACTTCCTGACCGTAGAATTCCAAACTCGAAATCCATAGATTGTCGTATCTACGAGTATAGTACACTTTAATTCTGCCGTGAAGGATTTAAAAAAATCCTTCTATTAGTATGATGTGGAAGTAGGAGAGGAAATGTTGGCTCATGTTTCGTCCTCATCATCTGATGCAGTTTTCACAGTTCCAATTTGCAAACTCTATCTTGAGAAAAAAATGAAATGTTTTATTTGTTTACAATTTATTAGATTCTTTATTTTATGTGGTAAAAAACATGAATTTATTTGCAAAGTTGAAAATAATTTTCCTCGAATTTCATCTTATTCAGAAAGAAATATTTTCATAATACTCAACTCATTTATATCAAACTAAATGTTTAACTATAAGAGATTATTTTATGGAGCGACATTCTAGGAATATCTCCGTTAAGCTTGGACTCCCCCTCTTTTCGCTTTCCAAGATGGCTTTGCGTTATCAAGAATTTTAGGTCGCTGGATTATTTTCAGTGAACCGTGCTCTCATCCTACATTTTGGCGTCTATTTTTGGCCAGACTCTATCCTGAATTTCGGGATGAGATAAATGAAGCGATTAATGGGGATCTGGTGGGATCAGATTCGTTTACTTTTTGCTTTTCTTATGAAATAATTATTTCTGATTTTTTGGGCCATGATGCTGTAATAATCCATGTTATGATATCCTTAAACATAACTGCAGTCATATTGCCCAGTTAGTTATATTACTACTTGTAATGATGTTATTTAGTAAAAGAATGTATAACATGGCGCTAACAGAAAGCTGAATGATATATCTGCCATTATTGAGTTAAAAAAAGAGAATTGTCAATATAAGAAGAATTTTCTTAGTATATTTGCATTATACAATAAATTTTTAATTATTCAATTATTTTGCATGTTAACGCATCAGTTTTATTTTAAACTAGATATTAATGCTAAATAAAATCACTAATAAAATACTTATGTTATTTTAATAAGGATTTATGAATGAAAAAAGCATTTTTCTGGTATTTTTTTGCACGAATTATTTATCCATTTGTTTTTTCTGCTTTTTATTTGTAGTTACTAAAGGATTTAGATTGTTTTACCGATGATTATTTTATTTTAATTCTAGTTTTATTTATAAGGCTCTCTTCAATTTTGGCTAAAATCAATGATTTGGTGACATAATAAAATGGCGAAACACTGCTACAAACTACAATTTCTTTTCTTTTTTAATTCGCATTCAGCATCAAGTTAAACTCATTAAAGCATGTTTACGAGAGGCCGTTATTGCCAAAGGCTGAAGACAACAGCCTTTTGAAGCACACACACACACACACACACAAAATTCTATTTGTCTGAAGTGGCTTATTTAAACTAAGAATTTTGTTAATTTAACTAGATTAACTAGCAACTAATTAAACTTCTTTCATTTTTATTTATTACTTTTTTGTATTTCAAAAAGTTTAAAATTCTTTTTTTATGGTGTCTCATTTATCTCCTACTCTTTGCCTATTTGAAACCATTGATTTTGCGCTTATAAATGCCAATGAATAGTTAAACTAAGTAAAAATGCTCTCTCCGGAACTTTATAGTATATTCTGCAATAACTGTGCTGTAATTCTCTAACCCCTATAAATTTGTGGAGTTTAAGGATAGCCGAGAACGTTATGAATGCTCAAATTTTAAATTTTTATAACCCCCATTTGATTCTTTTGAGCTATAGAAAAAAACTCTTTGTGTTTTAACCACATGCATTTTAGTAAGCAAAAGAAACACCCAATTAATTTGTAATCGATGACAATTCTTTCTGTGATTAACCACTGGGATGCGGTTAGTACAAAAGTATTAGAATGAGTTTTAGTTTTGAACTCCTTTTATTTTCCGATTGATTGAAATCAACATTTTTCTCAAAATCACAATTGCAATCAAAATACATATCATATGTCATTTATGCAGGGTGAGTCTAAAATCATGGGACAAACTTTGAGGGGTGGTAGAGCTCACTATAACAAACAATTATTGTATAGGAATATATGACAGGAAAGCACAAACAGAAAATAAAATAACACATTAACGGAATCATAAAATGTTCATTAGTAGGAAACTTAATCAGTGATTCCGTACAGAAAATGTTATAAAATTTGCTGGAAATTTCTGGATGCTACTTTTGGGGTGCGCTGGATTGGGCGTGGTGGGCCAGTCCGATGGCCACTACTATCGCCTGATTTATCGAGGCTGGATTTTTTTTTCCTACAGGGGCATTTGAAAGCCCTCATTTAAGAGACTCCAGTTGACTCCATTGAATAACTCGTTTCTCGACTATCCTGTGCTGCTGCATGCGTACGTGAAATACCGGGATATAGGAATATGTTCGCCAATCACTCCACTGACGCTACCAAGCTTACATTACTGTGGTGGCAGCAATATTGAGCATTTTTTGCAGGCATTGTTGTAAAAAAAATCATTTAGCAACGACGTTGTAAACAAACAATGTTTTTCATTTTATGTGTTATTTTTTGTGCTTGTGCCTCAACGCGTCACTTCCGGTCATATATTCCTACACAATAATAGTTTGTTATAGTGAGCTCTACCACCCCTCAAAGTTCGTCCCATGATTTTAGACTCACCCTGTATATATGTTGTTTTTACATACTTGAATTATCATCTCATATGCATGCGAAAGTACAGATGAGCTGAGATCCATGTTTTAACATATTTGTTTCAAAATGTGATAAGAATCTACTTTCTAGAAGTTAAACTTGTGTACTAAATTTTATCCACCAAGATCTTTGCATTTTGTAGTTCTCGTGTGCACCTGTACTCGCCAGACCCCCCCCCCTCTTTTTGTAGAAAAATAGTTTTATTTTCTAAAAAAAATATTTAACTTCTAAAGGAAAAACCAACCGAAGTGATGTTTCCTAAACTTTCTCTTACCCTCTGTAAGTCTATTAATTTATGATGTTAGGCAACTAATCATTGTGATATAGTTAATACACTAGTGTCTGAACACTAATTGTGCATTTTGAACCCCTTTTTTTAGAGACAAGTAAAACCAAAAATTGACAAATAAATACTATAACAGTCATAAAAATCACATACCAAATTTTCTTTATTTAATGCATAGCGTTCCTGAGCCATCGCTTCACATGCTTGTGAAAATGCAGTTGGCCAGTTGGTTTGAGGACTTTAGTTCCAAATTTGATACACTTTGTTACAGTTATACACAACTGTTATACATTTGTTATACACAATTGTTGTTATAACGAAACCTAATTTTATCCATTAATTTACACTATGGAAGCCGGACAGTCAGACTTCCGGGGAATGTCCCAAAATTTGATCTAAAGACGTATACCAAATTTCATCTGCCCAGCTGCAAACGTTTTCGAGTTTGTTTATTCAGAGACAAATAGACTGATATACATCCAAAAATATGCTTTTCAATTTTAGAAGAGTTTGAAATGGCGAAATCATGAAAATTTCAAGTTCGACATTTTTTTATAATGATAATTATACGTTCTCTTAGTATATACTTCGTAGACGAGAAATAAAAATCATGGTATAAATCTTTAATTTTTAATTTCTCTTTTAAAATTTTTTTAAAAATAAATATCCATTTAAAAGCTGAAATGAAGGACAAATTTTTGTTATAAATATTTTAAACAATAAATACTTTTAATTAAACAATAAATATTTTTATTAAACAATCAATTTTTTAAATAAATTAAATTTTTTAAAAATATTTTTAAATAATAAATATTTTGAATATTTTTTTCAATTGAAGTGATAATTTTAAGTATGAGAAGAGTAGAAAATACTAAAGATACTTTACTGCAGTAAACAAACAAGTATCGTTTTATTTACCCGCAAATACTATTTGTGGCAGGTGGCATTGCAGCTGAAAATAAAAGACAAACCAGGTTTGAAGAGTTGAACAAATACACTTCAAAATAAAAGATAAAGGAGACGACTTACTGCGGAAACTGAAACGAGCAGTTCCTATAAAAAGGAAATTGAAGTTTCTGTTTCGGAGAGTACTTTCTCTGAACGGATACTTCTGACATTTTAAGTTCGTCATCAGGTTTTCTAAGGGAAAGAAACGTATTTCTTCAGATTATTCTATGACTTGCAACATATTTAATGACCCTGATTGTTGAAATTTTATTTTTTTCCCACATTGGGCTAAGATGGCTGAAATTTATATTTTCTGGAGCCGTTTAAATATGTGAATAATTTTTCTAAAATAAGTACTGGAAATTTTATACATTGTTATGTAACATGAAAGAAATATTATAAATAATACAGGGCTTAGAAGTATTCGATTTTCCCTTAAATTAGTGAAATTTAAGAAATAATTGAGATAAATTTTATATCTTCTTTATGTAGCAATGATATGTTTATTATTTCTTCTTATAAAAATAGAAGCCATCATTACTTTCTCCTGTTAAAAATCTGTTGTCAGAACAACAAATTTTTAAAGCTAGCAAGGTAAGTGACACTGTTGTGAAATCAAATGATACCTTAAAATGTATCATAAAATCTCTTTTATAAGAAATATTTGCTGTTTCCATGTTTTCAAGTTTTCTGTTCTGCTTCCATTTCATAAATTCGTGGAAATTAATGTGACTTCTCAATTGTCATCCTAGTCCTTTGTGTGATCATGGTTGAAAAAAGTTGTCGAAAAGCTGTATGCAAATTCCTTTTTGTTTACCTAAAGTGCAGGTATGCTATTCACATATATGAAGTCTTTGGCGAAATTGAATATTTTACCTTCGAACACCAACGAGGAAAGAAATGTATAATGTAATGTTTTTGTCTATGATTAAGATTATTGAGATGTAAAATATAAGAGGTGTAAATATTTTTAAAGAGTTGAATTGTGGTTACAATTTATTCAATTTAAATAATATTTCTCTGTTGATTAGTTGATGAGTTTGATAATATTTCTTTCTCAATTAGTTGAGATGAAAAGGAAATAAAAAATTACGACTTTAAATTTTCTCCTGTTTTCAGATAGATGGTTTAATCGTGAACTAGATTCCCTCCTATTCTACAGTATATCGCTGTACACTTCAAACCAAGTCAAAATGAATTTTATTTTAGACTTCAAAGTATGAGTAAAACTTTACATGCACACACACACACACACACACACACACACACACACACACACACACACACACACACACACACACACACACACACACACACACACACACACACACACACACACACACACACACACACACACACACACACACACACACACACACACACACACACACACACACACACACACACACACACACACACACACACACACACACACACACACACACACACACACACACACACACACACACACACACACACACACACACACACTTGAAATGCGCGTGTTTTCACTTATCTTAAGATGTAACAACTATTGTCTAAAACTGTAGCCCAAGCAATTCTTACATTAATTTCTAGTTTCATTTCCAAAAACGGGGCTCTCCTTTCTTAGTGTTAATACTTCGTAAATCTCCCGCTTTCACCTTGTTTTATAAACTGAGACGCATTTTCCTCAAATGATAAAAATTCACTTGAATTAACTGAGAAAAATGCCAGAAACTACATATAAGTTTTCACTTTGAGCCTTAATAATAAAGAGAAGCATAATTTTTTTTGTCAACAAGTGCAATTTTTTCAAAACTCTATAGCAAACAAACACGGTACTGATTAATCACAATAAATGTGATATAAGAATAATTACGATCTATGAGATTAATCGATTTATTCCACTGACTGGTAAATATGAATTACTACTGATAAACTTCATTAATTGATTTATCACACTTCACGATTCATGAACAAAGTAGATATGTTAAACAAATTTCTCAGAAGTCATGAAAACTATTGTAAAAGATTGATTTCGCTGAAAAGAGTCTATCTAATTAAACGGTTTATACGAAAATAATATTTGCATAAGTTTATAATCGGACTTTAATATAATTATATTATATGCTCTATAATCTGAAGCTTTTTCTGTCTCTTTTGATGGGTCAAAAGTTTAAATATTTTGCACTGCATAAGTTATAACGGGCATAAAGAAGCTGAACCAAAAACAACTAATAACATCCAATTTTTAATGTACATAAATTTTTGATTGACTTAATTTTTCTACAATAAATATATCGTAGCACAAACCAAATCAAGAAATTTTGTATGAAATTGACTTTTTTACTTATCGAAAAATTGTCCTGTGAGGTTTGTTGTGAGAAAATTTTTGTGATTTATTTTTAAGAAAGAAATAATCTTAAAAATCAATTTTTCTGCGTTAAAAAGGAATTTTCAAAAATATAAAATTATCAATATATAGTATAGTTACATTTATTTATTTCATTTTGATATCAATGTATTTGCATTTATGAATAAGATCATATTTTTTTATTTTTAAAATTCCAAGATGTAAAGAAGATATTTTGCGCTTTATATTCATATGAAAAACGCAGCAGCTCAGATTATCTTACATTCAATTGCATGTTACTTAATTTTGCGCTCTTGTATCAGTTACGGTTTCCAAGTAAGAATTAAACTGTATGTCTTATTTGATCAACACTATGAACTCCTTACTTAATTTCATTCTATTCTTAATTTATAAGTGTTTAATGAAAAAGAGAGAAATGTTGGTGAAACAAGGAAATTTGATGCCCAATGTAATCGCGATTTCATGGTGACTATAACTTTTATTCTTACTGATGTTCTGTTGGTGCCATCAGTGAAAATTCTCTTCATTCCACTTATGTCATTTACATTTTTAAGAGCTTGAAGTCGTCAATGTAGGATCTGCTGTCTCCATGAACAAAGATCCATGTTCATTCAAAGATCCATGATCTGCTGTCTCCATATTGACAAATTGTTTTCAAATTCTGTGAATTTAACTTCCAAGAAGGAGTCAATGGCTTTTTTCTCATTCTGTAAATTTATTTCCTTTGCTGTTTCAATTTTTAATTAGTTTTGTTGTTTATTTTTTCCTGTTGTTTTTATCCTTATTTTTATATGTAAATATTTTTATATATGTATGTTGTTTCTACTTACTTCTGTAAGCCTTGTGCTGTACTTTGTGGTGCACAAGGATTGACTTATTATTAATTAAAAAAAAAGGAGTCAAACTGAATCGCAGAAAAAGTTTCAAAATTCTGTGAATATTATGATAGATTTTTGTTAACGACTTGAAAAGGCCACATTGTTCTTTCAAAGATGACTTTTGACATCTTTAAAAGAAAAAAGAAGTCAAACCGGAAAGTTAAATTTCATAAATGTGAAATATAATTAGATAAAATTATATAACATATACTTTAATGAATAAAAAAATTGTTCTTATTAAGTTTACGCATTCATAAAATGGTTCAACAGAAGGTTATTTCAACAAAAGGAGACAAAGTTGAAATGACAAGAAGCTGAAAGTCACTGCTTTGATTCATCTATTTTAGGATTAAAGAAAAATTAATGGATTATTTATGATATTTCTGCTTGCTTATCAAGTTTCTCCATTTTGTGAAAGCTATTATCCAAATGTATTTCTAAATTTACATGGATATAATTTCACTAAAAATGAAAAAGAATGGCATATGGATTAGCTCAATAACTGCAAGGCGATAACTGAAAAGTTAAAGCATATTATATTAATTCAACCAGACGAACTTTATCTTCCACGTTTACGCTTTCAAAGATAAGCAAATCAACTCAAAGAGACTCAAAACACATAGGATATCTGAACAAAGAAGTAATGAGCTCAGCCAGTATGAACTCCCTCCCTGAGAATAAAGCAGCATTTAAGCGGATATGCGCCAAGTACATTAAATATTTGAAAGCTTTTATCTAAATTTGGAGGGCAAAGGCTCCTTTTTCAATTACAAAATGGCTACTTTTGTTTTCGTCTTTTCTCTCTAGCTTGAAATCCGGTCATCCATTTGCTGATTTGCGTCAAAAATCGGCGAGGGAACTCTGTTTTCTTAACGCATTATCTGCCCTGGCTCTATGTTTTCACCAGCTGTAATTGCACACCTGTCAAAATAAGTTCGCCAAATTCAGCTGGAGGGAAAGGGAAGGGTGAAAGTTTTTCTTCAGCTTTGATGAAATTACGAGCAAATAATGCGGCATTGTTTAAAAATTATTCAAAATTTTCCCCCTTTTATTTGAGATGTTGAGTTACGGCGACGCCATTTATGTCCACTAAATATTTAAATAGAATTAAGACAACAATCCAGTCTGGGATCAATAATTTGGTTGGAATATGAGGAAATTCTCATATTTTATTCATGGAAACTACAAATGGTTTCATTTCAATCCGAAAAGCAGAATTTAGTTTTAACGAAGGTATTGTTTCAAATTTTTCATTAAATGAATGTCCACATGACACGCATTAAATGTAAGTTGCTAATTTAACTCTGTAATCCATTGCGCATATTTCGGGAAGAAAAGAACCTGACAACACAACATAATATAAGGAATGCACAATTGGATATCGAACGTCATGCGTAATTAGTTTAGTCACGTGAGTATTGCGTCACCAATTGTTTAATGAGCTGTGAAGAGATGTAATGTATTAAATATTTCCCTCAAAAAATAATGGAAGAAATTTAGATGGAAAAAAAATTGCTCACTTTGCATGCACTAATGAAATATATATATATTTCATTTCGAGTTCAGCGTATTTAAATTTATTATTTAAGAATAAAACGGTGTTTCTTTAATATTAAAATTCTAAGATGTAAAAAAAGGTATTTCATACATTATATTCGTATGCCAAACTTAGCAACGCAGATTATCTTGCATTTAACTGCATGTAGCTTGATGCTGCACTTTTATATAACATGCATTTTCCTTATAATCCAGAATCAAATTGTTGGTTGTATTTATTTGTATTATATTTTTTCACAAAATAATAGAAACAGTTCATATGTAAAAGAGTTTTATCCCTTTTATATCAATTAATAGAAGATGGAAGTTCGTGTGTGTTGGCACTCTGCAGGTATATTATTAAATCAAACTGCTGGTACATATCCTATTGGAAAATGGAAATGGGTTCCACAAAATGCTTTATTTAATTTTTGAATTATTATTATATTAGTAATAAAAATCATGTGAGATTATATTTTTTCGCACTAACAAAAAAATTTACACAGAAATGTCTTTTACATAGTTTTAAAATTAAAGAATGCAAGCCGTTATCTTGATTCTTCAAGTATTTATTTATTGACTTTCTTCTCTTGTTAAAAGCTAAAAGAAGATACTATTTTTGCGCGTGCAAAAAACAAGAGAAATAAACAAATTAAGTTCCAATACTGTGGAAGAGTACGTGCAGCTAAGAAATAAACCATCCGCATGTTGAGTTCATAAAAGCACGAGGAAGTCATAGGGTTTAACAGCATTTGGAAGTTTAATTTACACTATAAATAGAACAAATGTTAAGCTATTAAAATAAAAAGAATCTAATAAGTATCTGTTTTTGAGGTTTAAAACATTTTAAACGGAATGATGAGAGATTATTAATTAGAGAAGTAGTTGGTATTAAACTAAACCTACATCTCCAGAGAAAGAATTCGGCGCCAAAAGAGGCAGGAATATTTACAGAATATTTTTTATCATATAAAATTTCAACATTTATTATTTTTATTTTATTGTAATATAAAATAAGAGAAATCCTTTCCCATTTGATATTTCATGTTGTCTTTTATAAAATTCTAAATTTCCTCAGTCTCTTTGAAGTAATTTTAAAACATGATAAGATAAAGATTTTCATTATGCTAAAATGTAACAAATAATATTAAACTGTTGAAAAGCTTTCATTGAGATTATACTTGAATAAAAATTGGTTTTTATTATCGTTGTTCGTTATTACTAAGAACTGAAGTTAATTATCACTGAAAATCTACTCTGCAAATATCCTTCATCAATTTAATGAAGCATTAACAAAATCGGATTCAAATATTTCTTTCAAATTGTATTAATTCACTATGATAGCTATTAGTGATTTATTTAGAAAATAATAGATAGCTATTAGTGATTTTAGCTATTAGTTTTAGATAGCTATTAGTGATTTCTTATCAATTAGTGATTTATTTAGAAAAAAAAATATTTAATACTGATTATGCAAATTCTAATGAGGTTTTCTACACTTAAATACCAATGGGTTTCCTGAATAATTAATTGAAAGACGGCTGAAAATTTATAATTTTTAAAAATGTTCATTTATGTTCCATTGACGATGGAACAAGGGTTAAAATACTTTGTTCTGTGTAAGTAATGGGAATTTACAATCCTTATTCGCATGTGCACCACATTCCATTGCTATGTTTGCGAAAGGAATAGGAATTCATCAGACACAAAAATATACGCACGCACACACATATATCAGAAAAGTATGTATAATAATTCCAATGGTTCTTTGTCGTTTTCTATTTTGCAAATTGATAGAAATTTATAATCTTTTATATTGAATTCAGTATTTTATTTTAATATGATGATTTTTTAATATTTAATTAATAATTAATTTAATTCTATTTAAATAAATATTAACATTAATTTAATATTTAATTAAATTATTTTTTTAATAATCTATTCAATACTAAATAAATAATTAAATGTTTGATTTGCATTTTTCTGATTTTTTTTTTCTGTGACATTGCAAATTACATGAATTGCTAATAATTTATCTAACATTTTTCTATCTATTTTGATTATTTATCCATTTATTTTTATCGTTTATCATTAGTTTATTGAATGTGGATTTATGTAGCTGTAGCAAATGTAAATATTTCAAGAAATTTAATAATATGAGTTCATGAAGATAATTTTAGATTTCAAACAGAATTGGCTGCCATTGGTAAGTAGATGGAATGTATATGACAAAATAGATCTGTTAATCAAATTTTATGGACTCTAAACTACAAAGCACTCTAAAAGTGTACTTTAAACACTCTAAACCTGTGTTTGAATCTATTCATGGATATGAGTTTTATTGTTTAAATGCGCAAAAACACTAACCAAATTTAAATAACGTTTTATTAAAAACGATTTAACATGAAATCTTGATCGATTTTAAATTTCAAAGAGTGCCTGCCTGATTGTTAGATTTAAAAAAATTATATATACTATTCATTAGATTGACTCACTCACATTTTTATGCGTTATAAGTACAATATGTCTGCATTACTAGTAAATACAATATCTGATTCATTATATTAATTCATTTTCGCTGTTTTTTAAGCAATTCTATAGGAGAATTTTAGAATCATAGAAGAAAAATTATTAATGCTTATTTTAATTAAAGAACATTAAAATTCCAATTACTTCTGATAAATTAAGTGAAAAAAAAGGATCCAAAGAAGATGATACATTTTATATAGTAAATTTATATAAAAATGAAATGATGCCCCAAAACTTACAATTTCAAAATCGGGAGTGTTTTCTTTTCGCCTTCCATATAAATTTTTTTTTATAACATTTCATCAAAAGTCTTTACAACTTAGATGCTATGTTGCTACAAGTTTTCTTTCGATATCTATAAAATTCGTCTTAAGTTATCTAATTTTAACAATACAGATAAGGGAATGTCACTGTAGTTTTTCTTCAGACTTTTGATTGAATTTGACTTGTTTCATGTTTTGAAGATAAAATTTGCATTTATTTCCCAGCAAACTAGATTTTTAAAATTTTGTTCATGAGTTTTTTTGAGAACAATTCATTAATTCCATGTTTTTTTTGTTTAATTTTTAGTTATAGGATTATATTATAATTAATTTAATTAATTTTTATTATATTGTAATTAATTTAAACAAATTTTGATCCTTTGCATTGGGCGCCACCAGGTAGTAAATAGGAAATAATTTTAAACGTTTCCATATTATTTATACTAATAAATATATTCCACATTATTTATGATAATAAATATATTCCGTAATATTTATAATAATAAATTATAAAATAATGAAAATAAAGATAGTAACTTTTTACTATACTAAAAAGTGTATCTTCAAATATATATATATATATATATATATATTGCATTTCTATTTTATATCGTAATTGCAATGTTTTTGAAAATATTGTATGAAAAAATGTATACATGATACTAATGATGTTTGCTGATTGCAATAATGTGTTTTTCTAATTCACAAAAGTGTTAAACGATTGTTATTAATTCTCTTCATGATAATTTTTATCAAATATATACGTTTTCACTGAACTGGTTTATAAATAAAATTTTAATGAAATATGATTTTAAGGTTTTTTAAAAATTTTAGTGTCAAAGCAGAAGCTAAAATTTAGTCATTCTAAATATCACCCTCCTTTTTCGTTATATTATATAGAGCATGGAAGAATATGTATTTCGAAGAAATAACTTTTATTTCTTTTAGAAAAAGTGTCTCTTGTATTTCATCCAAATTCGAATCCAGGTCAACAATTTAAGTTCGTTTCTAGTTTTAGAACGCAGAAGGGAAAAATCGATTATTTATTTTCGAAAAATACCTCTTATAGTTCGGAGAAGTACCTGTTGGATTTTGTCCAAAATTTCCAAATATATGTAATTTAGGACAAGTGCAAGACAACCATGTCTTGCACTTATTGCGTTTTCATGATATTCCCGAATATACGAATCGAGCGGGATGCAAACATACTTCCAATAATGTTTCTGCCTCTCTCGGAGATCTGAAATATAGATATTCAATAAAATCTAAGGGTAGTATTTTTATTCGATTACATGGCTTTTTATATTTATCTTTTATATAAATGAGTTTAAAAGACATATTGGAAATACAATACCCAAACATGATAAAAATATCGATTTTATTTTATTAGTTTATTTTGTTGAACTGAATACATTTTGCTTCAAATTTTCAATTTGTATTTTAAACTCTTCAGACGTTATTTGCAATATTATTGATGATGGCGCATGAAATAATTCCGCAAATGATATTTTCTCTATATCACACTTTTCTTCATTTTTATGTTTAAAAATGCTAAAGGCCATTTTTTTTTTAATTGGCTTCAATTTTTCATTTTTTTTTCAAAATAAAACACATTTCTCATGATATATATATCTCCATGTAATAAACTTCCTGTTTTTTTTTTAATTTTTAACTTTTTTTAAAAATAATTTGAAATTTGTAATTTTATAAGCAAATCTGTAAAATTTTATATTAAATTTAAAATTAAATGCATTTTTAAATCTAGGGACATACTATGAAATATAATTCAAATAAATTCGTAAATAAAATTTAATAAAAATATTCATTCTTTCAAACGTGGTATTGAATTTAAAAAATTGATGTTTATTATGAAAAATCATTTAATGAAAAATACCAAAACATTTTTTTCTTCTCAAGATGCTTTAATACGCATGTTGCTAATATTTAGCTGCTATACTATTAAAATTTTTCAACAATAATTAGATAAAACAAATTTTAAAGACGAATTCCTGTTTTTTTTACAGTAAATTCTTGAATTTGATTTAATTTTTACAATGCTTGTACCAACTCTAAATTTGGACAACAGTACCTCTCACAGTTTTTTTTTTCATTTTGTCGCAGCATATAGTTTCTAAATTATTAAGAAAGAATATATAGCATCTTCTTGAAAATGAAAAATTCGCAGTAATGCTGGAAATTCAGTATGAGAAAGATAATTTCTGTAAGAAAATTGAATTAAAGACCTGATAACCTACTTTACTTTTTGAAACAGAATTCACAGAAGAGATTTATCTAAAGTAACTGGAAGTTTGAGTAATTTTAAAACTTAAGTATCGTATTAATATCTCACACATTTCTTTAATATCATTTTGAAACTTTCATTTTAGGCTTTTAGAAAGAAGTAAACAAAAATTTTACTATGTGTGGCTTCATTATTTAAAAAAATTCTTATCCTTAAGTTTTTCAAATAATTAAAAATTTAATAAGCTATTCATAAGTTTATAACCTGAAAAATAAGTTTTATTTATTTCCAACAGATTCTTTTGAGGTTTTAAGTCATTTTATATTTGAGTAATAGAAAGAGAAAAAAAATTACTAGGCCCTAAATCTGGTTAATTTTAACCGATTGCTAAAAAACATTCCTTTCTTCAAATATGTTTTTGAATGTCAGTATTAGAAATTTCTATTATTGAAGACTGATATCTGTTGGAAAGATCATTATTTAGAAATTTGACTGTATTGTGAATATTTTCATGTATGATATTTTATATTCGAAAAATTTAAATATTAACTGTCATATAATTCAATCAAAATTTTAATCACGTTTATAATTAATATGAAATAATGCTAATTTGAATTTTATTACTTTTTATAAAATGCTAATTTTTATGAAAATATTCTTGAGTTGATTTTTTTTCTCTTGAAGCTAAAAAAAAATATATATATATATATTTACTGTCTAAAACTTCCAACTCCAAATTATTTTAATTTTTATTATACACAATGCGTGTAAATTGAAATAATTTAGAAAAAAATGAAATAATAATTATATGCAGCACAATATTTATATAATTGATAACACATTATTAACAAAATTATTAATACAATTAAAATTAAAACAATGAAATACTAATCCTAAATCCAATCCAATCCCAATCTATTTTAATTACCTCAGAAAACTGCAAGGAATAATTACGATACTATATGACAATCTGCTATTAAAATTATTAACAAGTATTTATGGAAGAATTTCGATATAAAATATTTAAATCTTTAGAACGTTAATCAAAATGCAAAAATATATTTTTCGAACTTAAGTTGGATTAGAATTATCACAACAAATACCTGAAATTAAATTTCGCAGATTAATTTCAATTGAAAAGAGCTTTTATCTTCAGAGAACCATTTGTCTAATTATTTGTTTTAGGTATTCAAGTAAAAAAAAGTAACACAGCATGAAGTTTGACCATTAATGAGCTATGCAATTTAAAACTTCATCTTAGTTTAATTACTCACATTTATAATTGTCACACACTTTTTCTTTACCATTTTCACTTGGATTTCCTTCTCCGTGAAATAATTTTTTTGTTTACTTTAATTCTAGCTGAATTTACAGAAATAAAATTCCTGATATTTAAATAAAGTATTAAAATAAAAATTAAATATTTGAAATAAACCCTTAAGCAGCTGTTTAATAATCGGAAAATAATCTTACCTGAAATTCGAGAACGAGCTTAAAATTCAGTGTCATAAAAGTTGCTGTTACATATCTCTATTAACACGAAACCATTCCATGTTTGATAAAGTTAACAAGATATTTTTTTAGAACATTATCAAACTCCATTTTTAATTTAAAATAGGAGCAACAAATTCATAACTTTTAATTACTCCCATGACATATAAATAAAATGGCCTAGACATATTCACCGTTTTCACCATGCCCGTTCAAATGTTCCCTTCCCAAATTAATCTTCAGTAAGAGTGAAATCTTTACTGCTGTTTTATGATTTTTAGGTGATAAAACTCGTTTTAAGTATTGACAGTAAAAGTGACATAAAAGTTTAGAGTTAGCAGTGTTTTAGAAGGGCTTAAACGAGGACCGAAGTTAATAGAATGGAAAAACTCCCGTAATTCTTTTTAGGAAGAAATCTGGCAAACTGGATTGAAAAAGTGACAATTTAAAGTATGATGCTGTTTTGGCCATTAAAATTAGAATTGTTAATAACTCTTGAAAAATTGCATGAAAGCATTCAAGTTAGACTGATATTGATATGAATGTAGTATCTTTTAAACATCTTATTTTGCAATCTCTAAAATTGCAAATTAAACCTGTCTTATCTGAATAAGCAATAAGCAGCATTCATACTACAAGTATGCATAAATAGATAAGGTAACATAAAAATGAAATATTAATTTATGATAAGTTATAATTGGATGAATATATTTATTTGTAATGTTTCAATAAAAAAATATTTTTAAAAAAATTGCAATGGTGTACAATGAATATGAACCAAAATTTGGATGATTTAAATTGACGCTTTATTCCAAAACTTTCTAGAAAAAAATATATCAAGGGTAACAAAAGTACAGCTAAGATGTACACACTTAAAAGTCTGTACTTGTAGAAATTAGCTACAAAAGCAGACAGGAATTTTCAGTTAAAAAACAATAATAAATCTATTAAATGTTTAATGTCTACAAATTTTGAATTCACACTTGAAAAAAAAAAACTCCAAAAAGACAGATTAACTCATTTGAGAACATCGGATATTTATTGCATACAGACATTACGTGATATCAAATGTCATTTACCGGATGTATCTCTAGATCTCAGTTCTTAATAGAGATAAGAGTATAATACTTGCATTTTCTGAACCTCCATTTTTGTAAGCAACATTTTAAAATTTGTTTCCAAGATTAGAGGTTATTGTTTGTTAAATTCTTAATAAATAAAAATTCCCTTTAAGACTCTCTGTAAATTCTTTTTCTTATCATGAGAATAACATGAAGTGAAACGGCATTGCAGATTCGTAACAATGTCAAAATGACAATGAATTGTTGGAAGCACTGCTTTGCCATTGTCGTTAAAATTGCATTAAATATCAGGAACCATAATATCTGAAATCTTGCTAATAGATATAATTAATAATTTTTAAATAAACTTTTTTGAAACATAGACAAAACTTTTTGATGGTTCATAAAATTTCTTCTATTTTCTAAACGGATATTGATTTTTCTAAATTCAAAAGTTATTAATAATTCGTAAACTTGCCACTAAAAATATTGAATTAGAGAAAATTGCAAAGGTAATTGTGTTCTTTTTCTTTTTTGTAAAGTGCTATATTTAGTTCCTCATTTTCTATAATTTCTTGAATTAAAGTTCTGGTTTTTGTGCAGTAACTAACAGTACCTGCTAGGAATATTCGATGGTATAAGTAACTTTATTATTACTAATTTGAATTTTCATACAGGAGAGATATATTCATATTTAATTTGAAATCACATATAGGTATTTTTCTTAGCTATCAGTTCATGAAATAATAAGTAAATTCGATTAATAAAAATACTCATATTTTAAATATTTACATATTTCTTTAAGCTTATCTAATTTAATTTCGAATATTGCCGAGTTAGTTTTTCAGTGACCAAAGATGGCCACTCCAACTTGATTTCAAAGGTTCTAGGCTGAAAGATGAGGCTTTATGCTTCCGTATTAATTAAAGTGTCAGTGGCAGTCAGGAATGTTAATGTAAATTGTTGGTATCCGCTTAGTGGTAGCAGGAGAAAAACACACTGCCTGCCCCATACATTGTTTACGAGGGCAATTTGCGTATAATTCGAGTTGCAGGCAATCTGGGTAACCAGTTTTGGTTTTTTAATGAAATAAGATTGGGTTATTTCTCCGCTGTGCTTTCTTTTGTACTCTCTATTTGCTTTCCTAATTCACGGGAGGGAGGAGGGAGGGAATATAATTTATATTGTCCTCCGATAAATGATATTGAAAATTCTTAAATCTTCCTTCCGTCCGTTGCACGTTTCAATGGACTTTAATCCAATTATGGGAGGTTAATTTGAATAGAAGTTTAGAAAAGAGTGTGACGGGTATTAGCGTTAATACCTCTTAAAGTGTCTACCTCTCGTGGAATATGTAATTTTTTGGCTTACGGTTCTTATCAAGAATTTATTATTCTTAAGATTTTGGCATCATTCTAAGCCAAAGAATTGTTGAAAGACAGACTTAAAATATGTTTTTTAAGTGGAGATTTGTGATAATTGTTTTGGCGCATGAGGAAAATTATAATTGAGGTGTTGTTTTGTTTTCGTTTCTCTTCAGATATTTTCCTGAGCTTTTCGCTATAAAGTTGTTATTCACCGGAATTGAATATTAAGTATTTATCGTCTTTGTCAAATAGATGGCTCCCGGGGATATTGGTTATTAAATCGTATAAATATGTCTCTGTCCATGATTCCTTCAAACAGATATGAAAACCATATTATTTTAGTCGTCTTTATGTGTTCTGTTCATACTGCACTTGGAGTTTTCTAATTAAGGCCAGAAATGACATCATAGCATTATTAACCTCTTGCGATATGAACGTGCTAACTAGATGGCAAATCCTATTTGCGACATTTATTGTTATTTTAATTCTTGTAATAACAGACATGACATTTGAAATATTGAAGCGTTTCGAAATGATACTTGCACTTTTAATTAGTTAATACTTTCAGTTAATTGCATTCTTAAATACTAAAAATTCAATAATGCAATTCGATGCATAAGATAGACAGGTTATTGTAGAACAAGAGAATGAAAGTGTAAATATGCGGTTTATCTAATTCTAAATTTCGCGGTATTGTAATTTCACTTATTCGTCTGGAATAATATAAAGATATTATTATTAAAGATTATTGAAAGAAAACCAAGCGATTAAATATTTGATGAAACAATGAAAAAGTTTGGATTTCAGAACAACAATGAGGTGTATTGATAGAAATTAATCAAAAAATATTTTTTTTTTAAAATTGCCAAACTTCAGAAAAACTTTTTTTGATTTTAAAGTCGGTATTTTTAAAAAAAGAAATTTTTTACCATTTTAAAATAGTGGGAACTTTATTTTTGAGCAGTATGTTTCAAAATTATAGTGGAAGTACGTCACAAATTCGATTAACTATTAATTAATACAATTTTTAAAAAAACTCACTCCAAGGTGCACATTCCTATCCTCTAATGTATATAATATAATATGTGTGTGTGTGTGTTATGTGCCAAATTTGGTAGTTGTATGTCTGGCCTGTGCAGTGCAAACACACACATTTCCATCTTTATTATTAGTAGAGATACTAATAAAACGATATAATTGACTCTTAATGTTGTAAATATGTACTATAACATTCCATTCTCTCTCTCTCTCTCTCTCTGTATATATATATATATATATATATATATATATATATAAAATATCCAATATTTTCATCTATAATTGATTCTTAAATCAATAAATATTCATTTTTACCTACGATTTAATTTCCTTAATTTTTTTTACCATGAATATACTAACAGAATCTTGCCTTTCAAAACGGAGTTAATGCCTATGTACTGGAACAGAAATGATAGAATTAACAGACTTAAAATTTGTATCTTCTTGCCACAATCTGTATATTCTTATTAGATGTGACATCTGATTATATAGTCTGCTATAAATTCCAGAAATGCTAAAGCTTGCCCTTACCGAAATCTTTGTAATTTATTTTTTACTTTTCTAAGCGGATGTAACATTTGCTAATTTTCTAAAGACAGCATGGTTGTGTGCTGTTAAGTCTTACTCTCCTGATGTTGCTCGTTCTAAATATCGGCATCTTCATCATATTATTATTGTAGATTGCTATTTACAGATGTATAACCTTTTATATAATCAGTGCATGTAATACATTATAGATTTTACATTGATTAAAAAGGGCCAGTAGTCTAGAGAGAATGCCATATTAGAAGTGAAATTAATAATCCCTATGTTTTATATTGCCTGATTCAATATACAATTTTAGTGTGTGCTGCTTTTTTATTATTTTTTTTATATCAGTAGACGCTAAATCGAATTCTTATTGTCAAAATTTTATTATTATTATTATTAAACATCATTTTCTAATTATATGATCTTTTTGGAATCAATAGTCAGAAAAGTTTCATGATTTTACCATGAATATAAGTGATGATAGTGGTCACAGATGCCAAATATTATAAATGAAAGGTTATAATTATAATTGAACCATTACCGTGATATTGCTATGATATTGTTGTTTCTTATGGCACTTGCCATGGACAAGCCAGCTGTTACGAAGACAGAGATTTTAAGCCGGTGGGGGAGCGTCTCTTTTTTTTTTTTATAGTAGCGCCAACTAGGGCGAGAGTACGACTTTGCTACTCACGCATCACTCGTTCGCTTGCACAACCCCTTTTCACAGGAGGACACATTCATACATGTCACAGATAGAACAATGGAAGAACAATCATGCCCAAACCGGGACTCGAACACAGGAGCCCAGGTGACGGGGAAGACGCGTACCCCTATGCCAGGACGCCGGCTGATATTGCTATTGCAGATCTTTAACACCAAAGTTCTTTAAAAAATTGAATGTTTCTATAAAATTGGAAGTTACTTTTTTCATGTTATTGTTGCTAGACTTTGATTTATATATATTTGGCCATATATATATTACGCCATATTGGCACAAACCGTTATCCTATGATGATCGCGCATCGCCATATTTATAGCCACTTCATTCAATCTAAGGAAAGTTCCAATCTTCCTGTAAATAATTTTACATCTTTTCTATTACCTAATGGAATGATTCATTGCTAAGGTAGAAAAATAAATACACATGTATTTATTATACGCGTATACTGTTATTTTACACGTATACACCTGTAGGAAACATAGATCGTATTGAAGAATGTCAGCAAAAGAAGAAAATTCCTATTTGTTTCTCATTTCTAAGAGGCACGTTAAATTTTAGATCATTTACAAACTAATATTCAAGGGAAGGAGGAAAAAAACCTTAGATAATTATTTATGGTATGCTAAAGAAAATGTTTCCAGCATTTTAAAAGAAATGAATGATGATGATGTCGTGTCCGCGTTACCGCAGAAATGGGGTGCAGTAGCTTCTGAGGGTAAAGACCCCTGAGCACCCGAGGGCAGAAGTCTGACTTCTAGCTCATATGAAGATGAAACTCACACATTCGCTTGCACAACCCCCTTTTTACAGGGATGCACATTCACACACCTCACAGATAGAACACAGATGAAGAACAACCATGCCCGAACCGGGATTCGAACCCGGGACGCCCAGATCTCGGGGAAGATGCGCTACCCCTATGCAAGGACGCCGGCAAAAGGAATGAATATTTTTAAATAAAAATGATAACCTCGAATCCAATCAACCATTTAAAGATATTTTCAATATACTTCTAATTATCATTTAAAAATATTAAATAAGTGCACTGTTATTTTAATTTCAATTCCGCGGAAATCAAATAAAATTGTATATCATGCTATAGCAACTGACATTGCTGTAACTTTAATTTTTCAAAGCTTGGTGTAAACAATGAGACGGTATTAGTTTAAGCTGTGCTAATTTCGGTTATTGTATTAGAAATCTTTACTATGCTTTGACAGCGGGAGCTTATAAGCTGATCTCATCAATTCAGAAGCTCTTATAAATATTTAATGCAGCTTCCGTAAGCTTTCGAGCTAATAGTTATGGTCGGAGCTAATAGTTATGGCCATTTTGTTTAGACCGCTTTTCAAATAAGTCCTTTATACCCAGGAACTGTTATCAATTAAAGCGAATTTTCACGCCTTTTATAATTACAAATTAGTTAACGCGAGAGATTAATGTGCTTAGCGAAATTTCGGAGCTATTGTAAGTTTACTTCTATGATACAGATTTTATATTGAAAAAAGAAAATATTGGAGACAGAAATTACAATAAAGGAGTATATACATTTTATTCTCGTAAATATTAATAATTCAGTAATATTGAATGCCCAAAGTGGAAATCCAGGTTCCATATTTATATCAGTTTTGCTTTAAGTTGGAATTCCATAATTTTAATGAACAAATACTTTTGAAAATGTGAATTTATATCTTAATCGGTTATAATCCGATTTCATTAATTCCAACATCCCTAAGTGATATTATTAACTTAAATTACTAAACACTGAAATATTTTTCAGAAGGCTAGAGTTTTAGAAAAAGAAAATAAATAGCGGAGCTAACAGTTACTGTTAGACAAAAGCATGTGATCTTCAGCTCAGCTCTAGAAATGACGATTAAGATGAAATATATCACATAAAAATTATTCAAACAAATATGAGAAATAGGTTAATGAAGCATGGATTATGGGTGAATATTTGGATGTGACTTTTTTAAAACTATTCACTTTATTTAAATTATGGCAGACAGTGCCAATTGAGATTCATCTATTACAAGCCTGTATAGTAAAACTTCCCACCTGGCAGGTAATTTCAGCAGATAAGTGCATGTGACCATCTGTACGTCGTGCGATAAGAAATAGTTTTTATTTGAAGACACAATACGTGAAGGGATAAAAAAAAACCCTCCAAAATTTAATGTCATAAACACGAATATCGATTTTTATATTAGGCTTTAACCTTCTGCTTATTTACCTTTTAAACTTGTAACCTTCACCATCATCTTCGAGTGGATTTTTTCACTTCAGAACATCCCACCACCTACCACCCTTTTGAGTGGGAGGTATACACAAAAAAAAGCAGCCTAATTTGCTGAAATTGCTGGCTATCAGTTAATGGTGTCAATAATATGCAAATTAGGTGTGAGTTTCGTTAAATGAGGTGGATAGATCGCGCTAATCACCGTGCTCTGGAGGCAGCTCGAGTAAAGTATTGTTGAGAGTGCTTAAAAGTGCTCTCGCCCCTTCACTCAAATATTAGTTTTTCCTGATGAGCTGATAAGCGGTGTTTCTAATAGGTGCCGAGGGGTTGAGCAGAGTTCACACGTTTTTAATTTCACAGGGGCCTGTCTAAAAAAAGAAAGTAGGCTTAATTAGCCGTTTCGGATGCTTCTCCTTTCTTTGGGTTGGTAAGAATGATTAAGCTGGATACACATTGACTTGAAGTATAAATAAGCTTCTCATGGATTTGTGCAGACTAACAGTGATTTATACTGGAAACAATTTTTGAGTATAATTACATATATTAATCTGCTATTTATAACATATTATTTTAAGTGGCATGAACTGAGAAGCATGTACATGATATTATTAGATAAAAATAGAGGTAATTTGTTATCCGCTGATGTGGAATACAGCTTTTAGAAAAGTGATGCGGAAGCATATATAATATTTCTCCGAGTATCTCTGTTCCCAAGTTATTAACAACTATTTAATTAGTCCTTATATTGCTTAAAAATCTCTAAGGCTGCGGCATCAAATTTCGTTAATAATACAGGGATTCCGAGAAACTCTTTCTCATTCTAAACATGAATGAATTGACAGAAAAAGATGAAATTAAATACAATTTGCTGCAGAAAATAAAGAAAGAAAGAAAAAAAATTAAGAAATCTAAAGTTTTTTCCCAATGACTTTTTATCGGCATAAAATTCGAATATGGGGCTATAAATTGCAGACATATTTCAACAGAACATGTAGGAGACATTCGCAAACTAAATACTTGGTGTTTTTTTCACACAACATTGTAAATCTGTCTATTATTTTGGGAGCAACATAGGATTGATGATGCATTCTGGTATCTTCTTGCGTGGCAATTCCGCGGTTGGAAATTCATAAACAAACGTCCACATTTAAAACAGTCCCGGTGGGATTTCAGAAGGGCAATGTATCGACTCATTGGGAACGTATTATTCATGAATTACTTGATCTAGTGTTTCTCGAAAGAAGCATTTGTCGTGGAAGATCAATATCATAAACTTCACCAATCGCCTGGAATTGCCTTGAATTTTTTCTTGCCATATTGTTTATAAAACACTTGCATCTGATATTCCCACTTTAAAGAAAATGATACAATTAGTAATTCTCACTGATAAGATACGGCGGGATATGGAATATAGATTGCACATTTCTTTGGCTTGCTCCCAGGAGTTTAGGCAGTGCTGTATTGAAATTACTGTTAAAAACTTGTTAGTTTCTTGATGCTTTATTGAAAATACATCAACTGATTGCCCCCTTTCGTATAATTGTTATTAATATTTAGTATAATAAATAGCTTTTTTGATCATGCTGTGTACATGTATACATTTTGAATAATTCAACTTTTTTTGTATATTTAAGACATAAGTAAGTAAAAGTATTAAAAAAATTCAGGTCACACAGGCCACAGATTTGGAGCATGGCAGCTCGTCTAACTAATCAGAGTTTAATACAATTCTGTAAATACTTTGATATTCATGGTGAAAACATTTTATGGAAGATGAACCATTTCTTAAATCTGCATTTTGAAATAAAATTATTTTTTTGCAAAATATTAAAGGGAAGAATTTCTATTATAACATTTCTCTAAATGAATTCGTTGAACCTGAATCTTCTTTTGATCAATGAATAAAAGTTATATGATGAATAAAAGATACATATTTGGATATAACATACAAGAGAACTGCACAACTATACCTAAAGTTGTACAAGACAGGAAACAGAGAACATAAAATTCATAAATTGATGGTTCATGTCTCAATTGCTTCTAATTAAAAATAAGTATGTAATCAATGACAAAATGCTATTTAATTGATTATTCACTTATTACTGAAATCTGTTCTAAAGTATATGAAATTTCCCGTTTAAAATCAAACTAAGTGTAAATATCTGCGCAGCAAACTACTCAGAATTCTGCCACAAAATTGAATAAAATGCGGTACTGGAATGTTTTCCAAAAAAAAAAAAAAACGCAAAAGCAATTATAAATAAAATTATTATCATGAAGTTGTTGTCTATATGACTGTTAACAATCTAGTCCATACTACCATACTATAATATTTTGAAATTCAAATATAAACATACTGACCGACAGTACACAACAAATTAGGAGAAATGCATAGTTATATTCAAATTTGCGTTTTTCTGTATAATGGAAGATGATGTCACCATTATCTTCCTTCTCTACAAAAAATATACGTCGTCTGAAGAAAATTCTGTATTAAAACTACAATTTTGCATTAAAACTACATATGCAGAAAAATATACAAAATTATAGATAAAATTATATACAAAATTTAATACACTTAAGACAAACATTAAGAAAAGATAAAAGGCAAACAGCTTTTATTGATCATGTGAATGACGTGGAAGAAACAAAAGTTGTTTGGCAACTAATTATGTCGATGGTAAGTTTATTTTCATGGTACTGCTATTCATTCGACTTCAAGGAATTGGCTTTGATATTACATATATATAATTATAAAAGCAACTATAAGTTTCAAAAGTTTCAAATTTATCCTGAACACTAATTGTAATACATTAGAAAAATACCTCACGAGACAATCGATAAAGCAAATTCAATAACTTCTGTTCTAGCAATTTAATTCTGGAAAAAAAAATAAAAAAAAAAAAATAAATAAATAAAATTCAGAGGTAATTAAGAAAATTTTAGTTGAGATTCTTTCTATTAATCATTATTAAATTGAATTGCTAATTTAAATTATTAAGTGCATTTTTACAGAAACGTTCTGTTGCCTTTTAGTGTCATTTTGAGTAATACTGCTCTTTACAAAATCAATATTTGAAGAATTTAGGAGAAAATATTAGGATGCCCAAATGAAAAGTGGATATTTGCGATTGCGTCATAAAGACTGTAGCTATAGAAGCACCACCGAACAGGTATGTAAAGGGCGGTAGTTATCGCATTCAACAGTGAAAGATGTTAGTATTAGAGGAAACTGGCCGAAAGTAAAGTCATGCTGTACATGAATGTATCCAAATCGGAACAATGGGCAGTTGAACTATTTCTGATCCTTAGATTGCCGTGGACCACTCTTGATTGATTTCTTGCTCCAAAAGAACATTAGAAATTCAACACAATACTGTAGTACTCTGGAGAAACTATGGAAAGCAATCAAGAGTAAACGGCCAGCCTTCTCAAACATCAAGTGATACTTCTCCATGATAATGCACGCCCGCACGCCTCCCGGGAAACCCAGATGAACTTAAAAAATTCCTTTGGAAAACACAACCTACAGTCCGGATATGTCACCCTGTGACTTCCATATCTTTGGGCCACTTAAGAGAACATTACAGGAGACGCGTTTTCATTCGGACGACGAAGTGAAAGAAGCTATGCAGGGCTTCCTCAAAAATCAATCGCCATCTTTCTAAGACAAAGGCATAAATCTGCTGCCTAAACGATGGGACCTATGTTACAACACCCATGGTAATTTCTTTTGATTTCTAATAAAGGTATTCTTTTCATTCGACTTGCCCACTTTTTACTTGCGCAACCCTTATGTTTATTAATAAATTCTGATTATTAATGCAATTAATAATCAGAACTCTGATGATAATCAATAAATTCTGATGATTTATGCTATGTGATAAATTAGCATAAATCATCGAGTATGCTGTATTATTAATTTTGTTCCCATAAAAGCAAAACTCATAGCTTTTCCATCCAATTTTCCACTGAATGTTGAATTTTAATTTTTTGAAGAAAAACGGAGAGTTCCACACTACATATTTTATTTCATCCCCTTTCTGATTCACAATAGGCAACCCGAATTCGTCATATTTAACTATACAAGCAAAATATATCATTACTTGAATTTGATACTGACATGTAAATTCAATTTATTGTCCTCTTTTTATTTCCTTGGTATCTACTTAGAATTTCAGAATTCAAAAGAATTTTATAGATATTTTAATATCGCGTCAAAATAGGAACCACAATGGATTTAAAATATTCATTTTACCCAGAATTCATATTTATGAAATCTTATTTATATATTCTTATTTCAAAATAAAATGTTGTAGTCAGTTTTTGAATTTCACTGTAAATTATAATACCGAATGAAATTTAGAATTAGTTTGTACAACTAGTTCCAGATAACTTAGTAGAATAATAAGTATGCAAACGTACATCGGAATTCTGATGGCTTTCATCAAACCTTCAGTATTATTCAAACTGGATATTGCATACATTGAAAATACTCATATTTTGAAGTTTCCTGACTTATAACCAATAAAATTAATCTTATAGTTAAATATTCAAAATTTTCATTTGTAGGAATTATCTATCTCAGAGCTATCTAATACATTATTGTTTATTTTAGTTAGATTGATATCCTTTTTTAAGCTACACAGCAACTATATTAAGAAGAATCCAATCATTTATAATGGTTGTCAATTTACGATCTGAACCGGCAACCCCCACTTCCGATTTATACCAGAAATGATTTGAGAAAGCAATAAGTGTAAGGAGAATGTTCATGGAGTTACGTCTCGAAATCCTGCCGCTTCCGTTCCGAGGCCATGTTTGCCATTATGAATTATGAAATATACACTTTAGTAATGAGCAATTAGAAATTCAGTAATTTAATAATTCAATAATAAATAATTCAGTAATTTAGTAATCCAGTAATTAATTCAGTAATTGAATGATTCAATAATAATAAATTCAATAATTGAATGATTCAATAATAATAAATTCAATAATTGAATGATTCAATAATAATAAATTCAATAATTGAATGATTCAATAATAATAAATTCAATAATTGAATGATTCAATAATAATAAATTCAATAATTGAATGATTCAATAATAATAAATTCAATAATTTAATAATGATATTTAATAATTTATTGATTTAGTATTTAATTCAGTAATTAGTGATTCAATAATTATGAGCACTTTGACAGAGTAATACCACTTGTGGTTTCACACCTTATCTTCATCAATTATTGAATCGGAATACACTTCAATAATGATTGAAATTAGTCTTTAAAATTTTTTCAATGATTTCAAATAGATATAATTAAGATTAGTTCTTTATCAACTCGCAAGATTCAACGAAGCAGAAATTTAATAGAACAGCGCAAGAAAATAGTAAGGCGGTGACTAAGAACGTAATCCAATCTTCAAAAACCATGTTCAAAAACTTACACCAAACTTCCACATAATCACCACTCTAGTAGATCCATCTTCACAAGTCTTCACAAGGATGCGTGGGGTGAAATCTATATAACAGGTTATTACACTGGAACATGCTATCGTTTTCTAAAACAAGAATTATTCTTCCGTCGTGTTTGAAAAATTATCTCTATTCGAGCTACGTTGTATTTTTAAAAGTATTTTGAGAGTTTAAGCTGTCGTAGCCATCAAAATCTCGTTGTTTTCACACGTTAAACTTTTATATCGGTTCGCGAAAATCGTATTGATTCAGTTGAAGAAAAATCAATAAGTTGAATCTAAGCAATTGTTTAGACTTCAGTTCATTGTTTTTATTTTACGCTCTGAGTTTCTCAAAAATGTCCGGAAAACTTTCATTACAATACAAAGAAATGGAAAATATAACAAACAATTGTTTCTCTCTGAGGAACACAGTTTCTGTTTTCACGAAGTAAAGACTTAAGAAAACAAAATAGGAAAGAGAGAGAGAACAAACAAGCAGCGCTAAATAAGCTTCTCAAAGGAATTTCTTCGATATTTCAAGATATGATCAATATAATTTTTTTTTCAGTTCTTTGAAGAATTTCTTCTTTTGGAAAAAAATAGCAATCTAAACGGTTGCTGTGATTTTGAAGATAATAAAGATGCGACATAACTTTAGAAAGTCGTATATTTTAGAGATTCTGATTTCCACGATTTATTCTAAATTGAGTTTCTGCATTTTATAAGCTTTTAATATGAATAATTAAGGTATATGAATGAAAAAAGGTTTAAAAAATCATAGTCAAGATTAAACTAGTATAATATTAATAAATTCATTGAGGTTAAAAAAGGGTTCAAACAATTGCATTGCTTTATCTCCCTGCTTTATAAATTTACTGAAAGTAAAAGACTCGCGATTTTGCTTTTTATGACACCAGAGTCATTGTAGTCATAAAAGGTTGCAGCAAATATGGCTTTGCTGTGCTGATTGCAACTATGATTGCAGCCAGTATGGGTATGCTGGTCCAATCACAGTTACAGAAAAATTGCAGTTGCAACCATTATAATTTAAATTTATATCTTGTTCAAGAAATCTAAAAAACAATTGTTGTAAGTCAATAGTAATCGTTTTTATATTTTGTAAGTGAGGCATTAACGCTCGGTTTGGTGCCATGCATTAAGAGCTTCCATATCAAAATATTACTTAATATCTAAACCTTCATCTTCTGTAGAGAAACGTCATTTCATCAGTGCTCATGTACAGTCGTATGTTATGTAAGTTAATTCTGTTTCTTGAGTCTGTTGCAATGTTTAATGAAATTAACTTTTTATGTGCTTGTTAAAGTTGTATTTCGTTACCAAATATAAATTGTTTGAATCCTTCAGAGTCAATAGAACATAACTTTTGTTAGTAGATTCCAATGTTCGTCTTAATTCTTGGATAAAGTACATATAATAGCATATCGTGATTTATTTTACATTAATGGTAATATTACAATAGTATGTATCATTATCTAATTTGGATTAAAATAATTTGGTCTCTACAATTAGTATAATCATTGAAGACCCGGTCTATATATCAGCTTTCTTTTCTTCTGAACTACCAGAACATATGTCAGATATTTAATCAATTATATTTTGCTGTTTATTTGCTAATCTATTTAGGTCTAATCATCAGTATCAAACGAGCAAAGCTTACGAGCAAGACTCTGATTTAATGTTAAATATTAGACCTGAAAAATCTGAATCCCATTAAGAGAAGCCAACTTTTAAGTAATCTGTAATATCGATGCTTTCCTCTCACTGATTTTCGGCTAATAGTCGTTGTGATGGCGATATACGCTTTCTACATCTGGGTAAATGGACGATATTATTTTAAAACGTTATAGCTGCATATACGAGACAAATTCCGTTTATTCTTGTTATTGAATAAGTCCAAAGAGATGTTTGACCGCTATGAAAAGAAATAATTACTAGAATTATGACATTTGACAGAGCTCTTTTTTATGCGAAAATTACAAATTTCTTATATTCGACGATTCTTATTATTTTCCGCTCTGCCATATTTCACCGTTCCTATCTTATTTGGTTCGGAAAAATAATGAATATGTTTATATGTATCATTATGCCCTTATGTTCTTAATTATATTATGTATTTAATATTTTAATTGATTTTTTAACGTTAAGATATCTATATTGGTACATGGATTGAAAGACAAATTATAAACAGTCTAAATATAGACGCATATAAAAGTTTTAAAAACTTATATTACTTGAAAAATAGGTAAAAGATCACAGTGGCTTAGCGTAGTTACATCAAATAAATAATGAACTGAATAACGGAATTAAGATAATGTAACTGAAATAATTTAATTTTTGTTGAATAATTTACCTGTAAATAAATAACAATGTTGTTTAACTTAAGGATATCATTCATTATATTATGGTGCAGCGAAGAAGCAAAAATAAACTCACGCGCAACTTAAAGCAATTTCTTATTGAACTTAGAAGTTGTGTGAAAACTCAACTCTTCTTTGTTGATTTACTAGCGTTCGAGGGATTTAAAATGCGCATTAGCGTTACCTCTGTTAAGCTACGATCGTTATATTTAAATGTTTTAAAAGTAAATTAAATGTAAATATTAAATGTTTATGTCTTCTTACTTTGGATTGAATTATTTTAACAAGAACACACCTAATGTATGGCAGCACGACTTCTTCAGTTTCGCTTTAGTCATCACAATGTATGTTTATATATTAAGGATTCATTCATTTATTATGAAATATAAGGATATTTCACATATTAAAATGTAGATTTTTTTGTGCAACTAACCATGTAGTATAAATAAATATTACCCTGATAAAGATAAAAGTTTCATTTTTTTTCAAATTATTTTTGGAAGATTCAGAATCAAATTCGAATTGCAGTTGTCTGCAAAACACTAATAAGTTTACTTCAAGTTGGGTGTCCTGGAAGTTCCATTTCTCCTTTGATGTGAGTGTACAGAAAATTATAGCATTTCAGTTGTATTCAAAGATATGCCTAAATATTTAATTAATTTTTTTGTCAAATCATGTCGAGATTCTGAGATTTTTGGTAATAAAATTTTGAGAAAAACTTCTGATTTTTGCCATGTTTTCAGCAACTGTGAGATTAGCATCTCTTCAGAATCTAATTAGAATTTCAATCTATAGGATTTTGTAAGCAATTAACAATGTAAATAAACAATATATTATAAAGAGTTGAAGTTAATTAATGTGGTATCGCAGTAAGATGATAAATATACCAGCAACTTTCGACTAAAAGCTATCGATGTGTTCATAATCTTTACTTCAGCAGATGGCGTGATTGGTGTTAATGAATCTAGCGAAGGTTGGCAGGAACATGCAAGATGGGTTTTGTTTAATTATTTGAGGAAAATTGTCGAGAAATCTCGAGTCAAAACGAAGCAAAAATATTCTTAAAACTCGATCATCTCCAGAAACCATCAGTTTTCATTAGATAATATATCTTCTTGCTGTTTGAGAATCCCTGTGATTTCACTAATGTAAAGAGTAGAAAGTAATAACTGCACCTACCAAGTTAAGCTAGAAATCATGTTAAATTTATTGATAAGTTAAAATCAAATGTTGGATATAATGAGGGGATAAACAGATGAACTGTCATTTAGAAAAAAATAGAAAGTCTGTCTAATTTGAAACAAAATAATTTACAATTGATATAATTATAACTGTGTTTGAATCTAGAAAATGTATTATAATTCTGTAAAGCACGTGTATATATCCATCCAGAGGAAAATGTAAAATGAAATGATAATCAATGTAAAAAGGGGCTTTCAAAATATAATATAAAAATTTACAATATATATCCTTAATATAGTATATAAAATAACATAATGAAATCTCTAAAAATAATGCAGAATATTTAAAGTATCTAAATATTATCAAACAATGACACAACCGCACTCATAGACAAAAGTATAAACCAAATAAAATATAAAACAAAATGAAAATTATTCAAAATATAATAGTAGAAACATACAATATAAATATTACATACAATACATGCAATATAAACAAAACCTATACAAAATATAATATTGAAACATACAATATAAATATTGCATACAATATAAACAAAAACTGTACAAAATATAATATTGACACATGCAATATAAATATTACATACAATACGTAAAATATAAACAAAAACTGTACAAAATATAATATTGAAACATACAATATAAATATTACATACAATATAAACAAAAACTGTACAAAATATAATATTGAAACATACAATATAAATATTACATACAATATAAACAAAAACTGTACAAAATATAATATTGACACATGCAATATAAATATTACATACAATATAAACAAAAACTGTACAAAATATAATATTGACACATGCAATATAAATATTACATACAATATAAACAAAAACTGTACAAAATATAATATTGACACATGCAATATAAATATTACATACAATACGTAAAATATAAACAAAAACTGTACAAAATATAATATTGACACATGCAATATAAATATTACATATAATGCATACAAATACGTAAAATATAAACAAAAACTATACAAAATATAATATAGAAATTTACAATATAAATATATAGCATGGTATATGAAATATCATATTAATAAATCTAAATAATAATCTAGAAAATTAAGAATATCTAAACATCATCAAAAATGACAAACCAGTACTCGCATGGCGAGCAGCATGAAACAAAATCGGCCGGTATGTTCATAAATTAAGCCCCAGGTGGCGCTATCGATTTCATGCTTGTTAGTATAGGTAAAATGCCAATAAAAGCAGAAAATATAGTTCCATTAACTAACTTACGGATTCGAGGTAAACAGAAATGCGATTGCATTGTGAAAGACAGAGACATCACGAACACTTAGAGTTACCGGGGCCATTAAACAAAACGTACGAAGAACGTCCTGGGGCGTAAAATAGGCCAGAATCGCCACCTTGAGTAACAAAGACATCGCATAAAGAAAAAGAAATTCCCATAAATAAGAAAGTATCGAAAGAAAAGAGTGCAATTGGCTCTGGGCCTAAAGCTATTCGTTTCCCGCATCTCCACCATAAACCCTTCTCATTCGTATTGGGAGGTAGGGGAGGGGATAGAAAAACTAAGAAATAGTGAAAGTGATTTCTTCTCTGCTGTCCCTTTTTTCCTTTTTCAATCCTTTTCCACCAAGTGTCTGTTGTTTTTCGTTCTTGTTCCATGTCTGGATAGGATCGATGAGCCGATTCCGATTTTCTTGTACGTGATAAGTCAAGGATTCTCTATCATATGAAGTTTACTTTTAAAATCTGTCACGCTTACTAAGGTCGCCAAGTTTTTTGCCAAGTTCGCCAATCACAGTTTAACTGATGGCACTTCTGAAAATACTATGTAAAAGGAAAAATACATCAGTGCATTTTGCGCTACTTACTATTTTCATCATAAAAATTGCAGTCAGTGCCAAGTTTTTCAGGTAATAAATTTATGTATTTTGGAGTAACTCCTTATGCGTTATTTATATAACTTTATTAATAATTCAGTGAAGTAAAGTAAAGCTAAAAATATCTCATATTTTCGAATTAAAAAAAAGTTAAAAGTTTGATAATTGTTGACTGTTGGGAATATGCAAAACAAAAATATTCCTAATTCGAATTGCCACTTTTAAAACGCAAGACAGTATTTCTAAAAATTAAATTCATTTTAATTTAATGATAAATAATTTAATGGCTAGATAAATAATAGATTAATATAAATGTTTGCTGTTGCGATTATAATTTGTAATGAAAATGTATTCATTTCGTAATTATGGTAAAGAAATCAAGGAAAAACTTCAGTAACTCCGAATGCTTTCAAATTTGTATGATTAGTATCATTAGAAATTAAATCGGGGTCATTTTAAAATCACTAAATACAGTGTATATTTCCAAAAAATTGTTATGATGTTGCGAGGTTGGGTGTATGGAATCCAAATTTTTCTTATGACAAGAAAAAAAAAATCAATTTAATATCACCTTTTCCCAAAGCTAGTGTTTATGGTATGATCATTTTCAGGTACAAATGTTTTCAGATGACTATATTCAGCTGAATTGCATCTTTTTTAAAAGATAAATGTACAATTATAGTCCATACGAATTCTGAACTTTCGATGCTACTTTCAGACACAATCTACGAGGTTGGCTAACAAAGGAAATAATAAGTATTATGAGAAAAAAAATTTTTTCCCGAAATAAAAGATATAGATACATTAAAAAGGCATTGGTATATATATTATTTTTCCATATAGTCAGCATGGCTTTTAAAACATTTGTGCCATTTGCAACGTAATCTGACTAAATTGGCATAGATGAAATCAGGTTCGAGGTATCTAAACCAATTATTAATAGCTTCTTGAACTTCAGAATCTTTCTATGATATTTTATTCATCTCAAGTGCCAAATAATGCATCCACAATTCTCTCTGTAATAATTCGGTGCAAGAAGGAATTGTTTTCTGTCTGATATCGTCGTATTAAATGCTGACGAAAGAATGCCATTCGTATGGATTTATTGTCGTCTGAGATTTGCCGCAGTTACTAGCGATAATATGTATTCAGCTAGGTAATTTTTTTTGTACATAATTGAGTACACTGACATTAAAGATGCTGAATTCACGAAATACCGACACTGATTGGCTCGCGTCTGACCTTCGGCTTGGCACATGTTATTATTTGACCTTTTGACCTTCACTACATGTTTCTGGTATATATTGTCTTGGTGTTATGGTGGATGATCTTAGGCCCGCCTCATATATTATCTTTATTCGTCTTACTGTCTCGTGTCCAATTCAAAGTCCTTATACAATAAAATAAACAACCCTCATCTGTTTTTCTTACATTTCATTCTCTCCATAAACTTCCACTAGTAGTCGTTGAATTTCAGCTAGGATGTTTTCTTTAATCTCAAAAATTTTATCGCACATGAGTCATCGAACATGCATTCTTCAATGCTGCCATTTCTAACAGAGTTTTCATAGTTCATCTATACAGCTAGTTACATTTATCGGTGATGTTTGAAAGTTGTGATCACTTATTCTATGTAAACACGGAATTTAATTCGCATTTGTATTTTGTGAACCTTGAATTTACCTTGTTACGTTTTGCTAAAGACTTACTTAAAATGAAAGTGGTCATTATAATGCAGCTCAATACAACATTTATTCATTTTACTGGAAACTAGCTGTTGGGAAATACGTATTATTATATAGGAAATTAAGAACTTTTCACAGCAATTGCCATTTTCAGGACAAACATCTGAATAGGGATAATCTAGAGATAATAGAAGAAGGAGACGTTTAAATTCATGGTTCTAAGTAGTAGAAGAAAAATATCCATTAGCTCCGTTAGCATATGAAAATATTGTGCGAAAAATATTTACACTCAAGGTGGCTTCGTTGAACCATCTTTGGCATTTTTAATGCGCAATAAAATGAATATATGGATAATTGATATTGTGTTGAAAAGTAACATTTTTAGAGGTTTCATAGAAGAGAATATTATCATTAATATGCCGACTAAGTTGGACTTTATTCGCAATAAGAAATAACAGTTTATAAAGAAAACTAGCATTTAGACGAATTCTATTTAAGGATTAAGATGGATCAAAAGCATAAAATTGAATTGAGGAAGATTCTACCATAATAGATGAGGCGTAAAAAGATATTAACTACAGTAAAGTTTATCAAAGTACTGAAGAATATCTACTTGCAACCAGAAGAATGAAAACAGAATATTTTGATGTATTGAATTTGTAAAGTGATTTATAATATTAATGAATAAATTTATAGAGGCGCTCACAAACATATATTTTTGAAGCTATGTTTAGCTGTTTCATATTTGCAAAGTATACCGATATATCTGAGATTGAAAATACAACAGAAGTTTCAAATGTCTCCAAACTGGAAATTTTATACATATTTTACGCAGTTTAAACTTTTCACTTAGGATCTTGTTGACATAACGAGACATAAATTTATCAAACCAAATGCCATTAAATCTTCTTCTGATGTATATTTCAGTAGGATACTAGAAACATTTCAAAAGTTACATTTGAATAAGTGTTTATTAAAGAATTCATTCTTATATGAAACTACTGTTTACATATTTTAAATTTGCTTCCAAATTCGGAAGAATGAATGTTTGGATAAATCAAGTATTTTTCAACTGAATTTAAACAAGTATAATAAAGATATCAACATTAATTTTACATGCTTTCCTTCATTTGAATCTTCTACAGATTTTAAAATTTCATGTTTGTAAACAAGACATTTATTTGAACATTTCTCAATCATTTTCTGATAAGTTAAAGTTCTAACTTTATCGAGATGAAAGGTCCCTAGAATTAATGACATTAAAATACTCCATAATAAGGAATAAGGAAATGTATTAAAGACTAAATATAGAAAATAGCAAAATTAAAAAAGTGTTTTAAAATACGAATTTATTAATGTTCTGACTGATATTTCTCAAAATTGTAAATTTAGAAAGATCAGTCTAAAAGGTAACTGAAAGAAAAATAATTTTTAATGAATGTGTAGAAATATATACTTGGCAATATATTGATGATTTTAGGATAGTTAGGGAAAAAGCAAGCCGGGCTTAAAAGCAATTTTGATTTTAACAAAATAAGAAAGAATGCTGCCAAAAATAGATTGTAAAATAATCACAGTACTCAGGATTTATGAACAGATAATATATACAGATGATATGAATGGTTGCAGTTAGTTGCTGGATATTTATGCATGAAGGATAAGAAAAGTTTGAAAATCGGATTCACACAAAAGTAAGATTGAAAACAAACTAATTTATAATTCGATTCGAACAAGATTCGCATAAGATGTTACAAATGTTAAATAATTTGTGGTAAATACCATGTAAGCCAGTTAACAACTACGCTACACGAGCATATGCTTTTGTATCCTGGTTATGTTACTGGACTGCTAACCACAAGGTCCCAAGTTCTGTCCTCGCGCAATTCTTAAATATACTTAAAAATTAAATTACAACAGGAATTTTACTATAGTTCAAAAGTCTTAGAGAGTTTATGTCGGTTCTGCGTTTTTTATTTTTAGCAAACTTTTTATGATGTAAAAAAAAATATCCTCCAAATTATTTAAAAATACAAGTTTTTTTAAAGTAACTTTATTTTACTATTATTTATAAATATGTTATCAACGATACGATCATTTAAAGTTTTAAGATTAAAATGTGTTTTTTATTTAACAGAAATCCATTTTACGATAAATGTTCCCTTGCCTTTTTATAAATCAAATTTCTGTAGAATTCCTTTACTAATAATTTATTTATTTTGTACTGATTTCATAAGAACAATAAATATTACTGGTGCTTAAAATCATCGCAACGTGCTAAAAAGTTACCCATCACTCTTTCGTATTCATTAAATTCCTTTAAGAAAAGGAGTTACTTGTTGAACTCTTTGTGATATTTGAGTCACTAACAATTTCAAGTTAAAGTACAAGCTTTACTCGAATTTCCCGAGAATTCTATCTTAACAAAGGACCGTTGCGAAATAAAGTTGCAACTTGTCTTCTGGAATCCAATTTAGATGTCTGTGGTTACACGCTTGGCTATAAATTATAATTTTTTTTTATCAAGAAAATTGCTTTATTAGCGAAATTCCTATATATATATATATATATAATATACAGTGGCTCAAAAATTGAGAGTACACCTTACTTTTACTTGATAAATCCGACTTTCAACATAACACATTACCGGGAAGTGCAAACATGTTTTTATTTTTACACATAAAAAATGGTTTAATTTAGAGTAAAAATAAAAATAAAGAAAAACCAATGAAAAACTTCTATATTGAAAAGTTTCAGAAGTATTTAAAATAAATATACGCAGAATTTTGCCTCAAAAAATTGAGAATACACCCATGAAATTCTTGTAATATCTCGCATAGAAAGAACGTGTCAGTATTTAGTTGCATGTCTTTCGGTTTTTATAATGACCTCTAAACGTCGTGGTACCGATTCGACCCATTTTTGGTGGTATCTGAAGATATTTTGCCCCATTCTTCTTGCACCACTTGTTTTAAATGGGTTTTGTTTCGAATTTTGTGTTTTTGGACCACTGTTTCGAGTGTGGCCCATAGATATTCAATTGTATTGATGTCGGGGTACTCTGGTGGTATGTAACTGCTGTTTACAATGAAAAAGACACCACATTTTGACGTTACATGCATTCTGTTTGGGGTTGTTGTCCTGCTGAAAAATGGAATTTCCATCTAAACCCAAATTTTTAACACTTTCCTTTAGATTGCAAAAATTGGTCGAATCGCTACCATGACGTTTAGAGGCCATTTTAAGAGTCAAAAGACATGCAACTTGATAGTGACACTTTGTTTCTATGCGTGATATTGTAAAAATTTTATTGGGTGTATTCTCAATTTTTTGAGGTAGAAGCTTTTCGTTGATTTTTCTTTATTTTTGCTCTAAATTAAACCATTTGTTATGTGTAAATAAAATTATGTTTGCACTTCCTGTAATGTGTTATTTACATTGAAAGTCGGATTTATCAAGTAAAAGTAAGGTGTACTCTCAATGTTTTGAGCCACTGTATATATATTATATATTAGTGATCGTATAGATAATTCTTAAACCTTAATAAAAATTGTCTAAATTACATAAAATATATTTTATGCTGCTCAACTCAATAAATGAATTTCTGGAAAAAATTATCAAGTATAAATTTTTATTTTCTTATTATTCCTCTTTAGTAAATCAGCCTTGGCATCTTAAGAAAAAAAACATTAAAAAAAAAAGGTTCAATCCTATGTGACCAAAATTAACCGGGTTATAAATTTTACCATTTTATATCTTCTAAACAAAGGTCATCTGGAGGGAACACTGATTCAAGAAATACATTTTTGATACTTGATGAATTGTTGATACTTGAATACTTTTAATACTTACACATTATAAAATTTCCATAGTTTTAAATTTAATGAGGAGCGTTTTATTCTTTATAAAATATTCAGGTTAATGTACTGAATATTTTCTAACGAGTTTTCTCGGTAAATACCCTTGAATGAGCAAATTGAGAAAATAAATTTATCGGATTTCGGTAGATATAACTTACCTTATTCCATGAAAATATTAGAACGAAACATTTTTAAATACCAAATTTTGCTCTTTTTCTCTTCCTATACTTGGAATTTCAAAGTGCGAGTTTCAAATATTTCGTGAGGAAGCTTTTGATACATATTAAGAGATTATTCAGAGATGAAATGATTCCACTTTTTTCACGTTTGATAAATATCGTCTGCTGGTTAAATCTGCTATTTTTTGAAATGAAGATTTACTTCAAAAATGAGCCCAAAACGATAAAATTCTAGAAAGATCATTTTAAAGCAATTTATCTTTCAAATAAGGTAAAGAAGCTTAATATTCTTTAAAATATCTTTTACTTAGATATAATTTAAATTGTATTAGAGAAGGAAAAAAGAATCTTTGATAGAATCTATTCAGGTTTACAATAAGAGCCACGCCTTTGCCTTGGGAACTCAGTGATTTGAATACTTAAAATAATACTAAGAAGTTGAAATATAAAGAATTAAGGGTACTTTTAGATATCTCTAAGAATTAAAAGTTCTGTAAAATTAAGTAATGAAATTGTTAATTATATATGGAGCTAAAACGTTTTAGGGCTACTATTAAATTTCAAGATTGGTTTTTTTAAAAAAGTTATTTATTTGAGGTTAAATAACAATTCTGATATGAGGTTTCAAAAGAGCCAATTTTTTGACATTTGGAAAAAAGAAATGACATGGTAGCTTAAAGTATATATGAATGATTTCTAAGGTAAATGACATCGTAATTAATTGCTAAAAGTTATAACTATTAATTAATATTATGTTAATTGTCTTAATTAAATTAATCATTAACTTCTATCTTTATCTTAAAATGATAATTCTCAGATAAGATCTCATAATTATCTTTTAATAAATATGTTTATAAAAAATGCAAATTTATTAAACTATATAAAATAAAAGATTCGATAATTTCTGAAATGAAAAGGAGCAAATAAATTATGAACAAATTAAATTGTCAGACATTCAAAAAGAACTGAGTTACCCAGAATTATGCATAATTTTTTGAAATGCAAATTATATGTATTTTATGCATAATTATACTTTCCATTCATTATTTGTCTATCGAAGGAAAAAGAAAAGAATTTTAATTTTTGATCTGAAAATGCTAACATTAATGCTTTATTTAAAAACATTATTTCTTGATCTGAAAATAATAATAATTCTCTTTTATCTTAGAATTTTTAAAAATCATTAATAATATTATTTTTAAGTTGAAATAATCAATTTTATCGTATTTGATTTTGATTTCATTGATTATTTTTAATTTCATTTTACAAATATGCACATATTTCATTTTATTCAGAATATTTAACTCAATAATGCTATCATAATAAATGTAATTTAAAGTTTGGGAAGTAAAATTTCATTCATTTAAAGCCTCCAGCTTTTAGCTATCGATAAAAAAGCCCTTAAAATATAAAGATATTTGATCATTAATGCAAAAAAGTAAGTAAAACAATATCCCCAAGAGAAAAGAGTCATTGATTTCTTAATATAATATTTAAATGGGTATCTCTTCTTTACATTTTAAACTATCATATTGGGCTAATAAGTATTGATTCCTTGAAAAAGATAGTAGAAATTTTTATATAGAAATATCTTTATAGATTCAAGAAATATATATTTAAAGATTCGAGAAATATATTTCTAAGATTTCACTCTGAGCATCAAAGAAAAAGACAAAAGGGAAAATGTTCTTAGAATGCAATGCAAATATATATTTTCCAGGATGTGCCATTTTATGGATAAATTTCTTGTTTATCACATGTCCCGTTTATCACACAATATGTAAGGCCTATTTTACTTTCTTAAAGTATATAAAAAAAATATTGTAATAGTCGAAAGATCTGAACATCAAGATTTCGTTTCACCTCCACTTTACAGACCTTACTGAGTACGAGAGGCACATTTTTGGAATTACCACCATTTATCTGCAACTCTCTCTGTCATGGTAACTTTAAAACGCTTTGAGTCAATCAGTTAAAATTTGATTGAAAGATTGAACACCAAATTTATAGAATTTTCTATCAAATTTGAACGAAAACTAATTTGTGGAAGTTTATCTGCAAGTTAAAACTATACTTACAGAATTAAAAGAATTACAATAGTAGCCAAAATCATAGAAACCTTTAGAAAAAAAATCCATTTTTGAGATTTGATGGCTCAAAAGACCAATTTTATTAACTGAAATATCGTAAAATTATACATTATTTTAATAAAATCAAATTAATTAAAATAACTTGATTAACCAAATTAAAATAAATAATTTAACCAAAAGTTTGGCAAAATAATTTTTAATAGATATTTATGCTGGTAATAGCAATAAAGAAGTAAAAAGGAAACATATACATGATATAACGTATACATATGCCGGCGTCCTGGCATAGGGGTAGCGCGTCTTCCCCGTGATCTGGGCGTCCCGGGTTCGAGTCCCGGTTTGGGCATGGTTGTTCTTCTGTTGTTCTATCTGTGAGATGTGTGAATGTGCCCTCCTGTAAAATGGGGTTGTGCAAACGAATGAGTGATGCGTGAGTAGCAAAGTCGTACTCTTGGCCCTAGTTGGCGCTGCTATAAAAAATAAGAGACGTCCCCCTCAGACTTAAATCGCTGTCTTCGTAACAGCCGGCTTGTCAGTGGCAAGTGCCATAAGAAACAAACAAACAAACAACGTATACATATGTTCTCACTTATGGTAATTAATGCTTATTTGAGTAATCTTTAATATCAATTTTGGCCTTGCAACGTCATTCCTTAAAATTACCAATACTTTTAATCCCCCAGTTGTTATAATGTAATACCATGATTCCATTATTGTTTATTTAATTGGTTTTATTGCTGGCCTGCTTCTGAGAAACGTTTCTTTAGTATGCTCAGTAGATTTTTCGATTAAGCACTGGGGCCATTTCAATAGCGAAATACGCTTGTCTGGAAGTCAGTTTGTACGTACAGTGGTAACATAATGCGGAACTCAGTCGAGATGAATTATATATTGCCATTAATCACAATAATTTTACCCACGGATTTTACCACCATACAACCACAAATAATAACACTGATTGGGAGTTTGATAGTGTCATGTAAGTAAGTTGTAAATATTCTATATTTCTCTTTATATATTTCATGCCATACTTAATAATAGTGAAAATTTGGTTTCGCCACTTCAAATAACACTATTCTATTTCTCTGTTGTCCAGTTAAAATGTAATTTTGTTTAGTGTAATCCTTCCAAAAGTTTTTTTTTTTCGCATTTAAAAGTTTCTTCTAAAAGTTAGTGTAATTCTTGCATTTTGACCCAATTTTTGCAATATGAGTCAAATGACCCGGCATTTAACATTGCATTTTATTGTGGGCTTTTTACTTTGTACACTCCCAAATGATATTTTACTATCACGTAGACACCATATTTCAATTAATATTCTGTTTGACACCGATTAAAACATTTCAATCAATTTATTCTCATTAATATGCCTTATTAGTTTAAATTGGAATATTTTGTTTCTTATGCAGGAGGCGAAGGCATTTGACTTCATAAAAGAGTAAGAAGACTGGCAGTTAGAATTTCGATGACATGCGAATTTATGCTTGTGTTGTATCTATACATAGTTAAAATGAAGTGTTCTGAAAGCGTCTATTTGTTTGAAAGAGAAAAACTTGAGAAATTCTTAACTGATATTGGAGATATTTATACCATTTTGTAGGGCATTTATTGGGGAAGATTTAGTATACTGAAGTCATATCAAAATAAAATAAGAAGTTTTATAATTGTGATTATAATTATTTTCCTACTAAGATTCGCGCATGCATTTCTAAATATATTTTTATATTTGTTTTATGTTGCGTGACATGCTCATGTCATATCGGGTGGATGCTTGACTTAAGTTTAAAATTAATAATTCCTAAAGGATATTATTGAAACGGGCAACGCTGTGCGGGCACTGCTAGTTTATGATATAGTTCGAATTGATACAATTGCTTCATTGATTCGATGCATATTTTGATCCTAATTAGATGATTTTTTTGCTGCCAAAATATTTTTTATATAATTGGTAATTTTATTATAAATATATATATATAATGCATTATAAGAGTTAAAAAATCCATGCAAATGCTCATAATTTAGCAGAAGTGTAAAACAATTTGATTTTTATGAAGACTTTGGATAGTGATTAAAAAAATAGTAATTACATTCTTGTTATGGGCGAATAATTTTTGCTCTCCAAAATATTTACATTTGCTGTCAAAAAATCATTAAAGCTATGAAGTCGCTTTTATTAGTTATCTCTAAATCATTTTTTATAGTTACTTATCTGTGACTGCCAAAGATTCAAGCAAATACAAGAACAAATTCTTTCAGCAAATACTGTTACAATTTAATTAAATTTTGTTTCTTAAAGCTCTCTTTCACTTTATATTTGTTATATTTGCATTTCATCAGTTGATCGTTTGAACCGTCAAATTTATTTTTAGTTTAATTCAGTTACCTCGCTTTAGAATAAAGTTTCAAAGAAAATCAGAGAAGAATGTTTAGAATACTGTGAAAATTTTTGCAATCAGTAGAAGAATTTGAAGTGAAAGTAATTCGAGATTCCTAAATCAAATAAGAATTCGCCTTTGAAATTTATTAAAGTGTACAATGGAAACGACTGGGAATGTATTAAAAAATTCAAAAGTCTCCTGAATGCGTAGAATATCAAAAGATTTAAATGAAAGATGAAAGAAAATTCTCGTGTTTTTTTAAAATTATTTGCAAATATGCTTCATTGATCATTCAGAATTCATTTTAAATAATCTTCTTTGCACAAAAGTACCAAGTTAAAATGAATTTTTTAAATTTTATTCTCCTATTTGTTTTGGGAAGAGTTTTTAACAAAGAACGTTATTTTATGTGAAAAATTCAGATTTGTGCTCTCTGTGTTAATATTAAATATTTGATTTATATTTATTCTTAAATGGCTGTTGAAAGTTTGTGTGCAATTTTGATTTTTCATTTATTAAATAAAATTAATTAACATTCTTATTTATATATATATATTTAAATGAAGATATTATCTAAAATAATTCTAAATAAAGAAAAAATACATTTATTTTCTTATTGGTTTATTATTATTGTTATTGTATTAATATTTTAATTTGCATTATAATTTTTAATGCTTTTCAGAATTTTAGTTTTTAAAACTGATGAAAAATTTGGAAAAACATTTAATAATGAACTTTAACAATAATTTACAATATAAATAATATGAAATTTCGAAAACTGATGAATAACTATTATTTATTCGGTTATAATTTGTTGTTTTTACAATGATTCGTAAAAATTCTGTTAATTGCAATTATTTAATGAAATCATTCCCTTTAAATGAAAATTTAAAAAAATGTTGAAATAAGCAGACAGCCGTCATTTTTACATTCTTTTTAAAAAAGTAAGATTATGTTTTATTTATTTAGTTACATTAGAATGTTGTTTTTTATGTTTAGTTTTTAGAATGTTGGAATATTTCCTAACAAACTCGATGCAGTTTTTACTATGAATCAACGATGAAACGTATATATAAAGTAACAACATGATATACGTTGATTTATAACATGACAGATGCTGTCTATAATATATTTTAATCATTTGATGTTAATTTATTAATAGGTAATCCGGCATTATTTTTGGTTCCCATTTAGAATATCATGTGATTTTGTTGCTGGTTCTCTGCGGGTAATGGAAATTCTTCAAGATCTTTTTGAACCAAAGATTATCTATATGTGAAAGAAGACGATTAAATCTAACGTTATAAATTTTTTTAACTAATTACGGAGTGAAGCCAGGAAAAAAAAAGGAAATGATAATCCGTTGTTTTGTTCTCATTTATGGTGGATTGTTATCATTATATGGTTTTCTCATTATATCTTATTATCTGCGCTAACTATAACTGAGTCTAATTATGCAGTTAGGAATTTCCTTCAATTATATGGATAGATTAATTACAGTTTAGTTTAGTTAAGTTATATTAACGTCCCATTGTAAAGCAACACTAGGGCTATTTTGGGTCGGATTTCGTAATTTTGAACTGCGGTCAGTTGATGGAGGACGACACCAGAGCTGGCACCCCTCTCTCCACACCACACCACACCAGCGGGAGGAGGTTTGGCATGACGGATTTACACGACCCCTTATACGACGGTTCTTCGGTGGAATCGGGTCTCGAACCTGAAACCTGAGGCTCTCAAGCTGAGACCTTACCACCAGGCCACCACGGCTAGATTAATTACAGAAAACTGTGTTATGTATGTATGTTTTGCCATTTAAAATCCAGCAACAACAATCTGTCCTAAACAATTTATTTTATTAGTTAATTGTAGAAAAATGAATCATTACGAAATGTTTGCTTTAGGAAATGAATTATGAAGGCCTGGATGTTAAAGGAAATCAAAATAAAATTTTAAAAGTTCTCTACTTTATAACAAGGTTCGATGTTTGATGGTAAAAATTATAATTGAATTATTAGCATAGATTAATTTAAAGGAGTAAAAATATTCATGCACTTAAAGATTTAGTGTTTTTTCAGATTTGTATATTGATTGAAACAAAAGCAAAATGCTATAATAAGATATATCATCTAATTATCACGTAAAGAAGATTAGCTCTGTGTAGGAAGGAGTAAAAGGATCAGAGAATATTTACAAATTTAAGATAGTACTTACGATATACATTCATCTTAGTTTAACTTGGTGTTGCACATGCAGTGATACCTACGATATACATTCGTCTTAGTTTAACTTGGTGTTGCACATGCAGTGATACCTACGATATACATTCATCTTAGGTTAACTTGGTGTTGCCCATGCAGTGATACCATGCGTCTTTGAGATAAAATTCGAAAGGTAAAATAAATTCAACTCGCACCTTACTTTCCAAAGAATCCTTTTACCGTTCTCAGTCAGCTGGATATGAGAAATGTGTCCTTTTGACACCTTTGAGCTAGTTTCTTTCCGTTCCCCAATCCAAGGAGACAGGATTTTTCTGCTTCCTGCAACAATAAGCAGCTTTCGCCATCGAAAACATTGAGGACACAAACAAAACATAAATGAGAAAGTGTACCACCGGTAGAAGTTACCGGTACTTTTAAAGTTTTCTTTTCCGAAATAAAACCGGAAAAGTGCAAAAGAGATTTTTGTGTCCGATGCTTAGCGACGTTCTTCCAAAAAACGTCCTCTCGACTTGACAACCCCCCCTCCCCCCACTGGAATGTGTCAGGGGTTTTTGAAGACAATGGAATGTGTATCACGACCCCAAACTTCATTCGGCCGCTGACTTGAAATATTTATGAATCTCCCATCACTTTTACGATCTTGCTGAAAAACATTTTAGTGAATTCGAAACACGTTTCGAATAAAACTACCCGTGATATATATTTCCAATTTTTGTTATTTTTGATTTTTTTGTCTTTTCTGGGAGTTCTTTCCACTGTCTGGTAGATTTGATTTTCTTCTCGGGATGTGAGCTTTTGTCCTTTCGTGTTTCATGCCTATTTTTCTGAGTTGGCTATTTTGGATCGAAATGCAATTTTCTGAGGCTCAAAGTGGTGTAGCGCTTTGTTGGGAATGTATACATGGCACGTATGGAGTTCTGTGAGATAATAACATAGGGGCATGAAACAATGAAAGGAAATGCAACCAACAAATATACTTTTAAAAAGTTTTCCCTTCATTCTAAGTGATTATTGTCCAAAACAAATCTACTTTTGATTTAATGTACCATTAAAGACTAAATAGCTGCTTAAAGTTATATATTTTCGCAATAAAACAATTCCTCGGAGAGTATTTACTCTGTAGATTTTTATCGTTATAATTTTTTTTGGTATGTTTCCTTATTTATTATATCTAAAACTAAATAAAAAAAATGAAAAACTGCTCTTTCGACATCTTTTTGAAAAGAATTCGAATTATCATCATTTGGCTAAATATGAGATACCATGAAGATGGACAATGTATAATTATAAGAAATTAGCGGGAAAATATTAAGAAATAAAATATGAAGATACGAAATTGAATTAATGCTCCACCTATAAATCAAGTACGATTATTTCATTATCAGATCTGATTTTAAAATTTTCTGAATATTCTTTCTTAATAGATAAAATCTCCTCTGTAAATAGAAAAGCTTAATTATATTTCCTCATTTTATTTTTACTCATTGTTCGAATCTTCAATAACATGTCATTTGAATTCTGTAATAGTGTAAACTGATTAACTAATGATGTTCATGTAGTACTTCATGAAATATATCCTTTGGCTGTGTAGGGCATATCAAATAGTGGTTGTTTAGTTTAAACTGCCTTAAGTCAGACTGCAAAAGAAAACCATTTACACAAGAAATTAAAACTAGATCGCTTATGAAATATACAACTCATATTTATTCAAGATTGAACTTTGATCAGAAAAGATACTTATTTTGATAGAATAAATTTAATATTGTTTGATTTAATTTAAGGTTATCAGTATTTAAATGCAAAAATAATCTTTTAAAGAGAAGATTCTGTTAAATAAATATTTAAGGACCAAATTAAGGTAAGTACTCAAAAGTGTTTTCACTGTTTAAAAAAGGAGTTTGTACCAAGTTTGTCCAAGCATTTAGTTCATGCTTTTGATCACATAAAACAATGTCTTTCACACCATCTGCAAAATGCTATATTTACTTTAAAAGACATAACATTCCAACAAAAATGAAAAAAAAAATAACAAAAAATGCAATTCATTATTTCTAGCTAAACTTCAATTCTTTTTTAATGAAAAATCTGAAGAACCAATTAAATATCGGTTTTACTTGTTCGTTTGAAATATAAACACTCATTATCACAAGATGCACAATTTGTAAGAATCCACATCTATTATAAGAAACTTTTCTCGTTTTTAATGGTGTTCGTTTACATCTAGTTATACTAGTTTGTCTCACGAACTCATTTTTCTTATGGCTAATTCTACAAGTTCGTTCCTCTCAGAATTTTATCTACTCTCATCATTTTCTTTACTTATTCTATTGTTTCCATGTGGAAACATAAATAATCCTCGCTACTTCCTATTATATTTTTAATAGAATTAAATTACCGTGATGCAGCGCTATTTGCACTATATACAACAGAGTTTTAATGCTTGTTTCTTCTAGCACGCACTTGAGAAAAAAATTCGCCATCATTATCTCCTTGTTTATGCTTCTATTATTCTTTAATTTTGCGCATGGATAAGTGTAAGAGGACCCTGTTTACATCACACACAATTTCCCTGTTACGGATCATGGCTAATTTTATCCGCCGCTTCAGAATGAGAACAGCTTGTAGTTTGATAGTGAAGTTTTGATATATCTTATGTCTAAGCGTATCATTAAACCGGATGGCATATTTGCGAAAATAACCGATCTTATTTCTTTGTTTATTTTAATAGTAATTGTTCCTGTCTTCAGTTATTTTTCTTATTTGTTCGTAATTTTCGGAACTTGCTATTCTTAGACGGAATGAAATTTTTCGTGGCTGAATAGGAAATTGTACTCCCGTAATCGGCGGAAAATGATAATGATTTTCTAATGGTAATATGGAAGGTATTTTGTATTATTTTTAGAAGTATATGTGTACTTAAGTTAATGATGCCTAAATATTAATGCGAAACGCATGGTTTATTTTTGAACGCATATTCAATATAATTATTTCAAGACGCATGATAATTCAATACAAAAAGGAGCATTGAAATCTAAATTAAGAACTATTTATAAGCAATTTCTTTTTTTCACCTTGTAAGGAGATGTATATGGTAAATTTGCATGCATTTGTAAAGAAATTACATTTGGCTATTAGAGTTTCAAGGATTGCAGCATCAAAAACATGTTGTTTTCCTACTCACCACATATTAAAAAACGAGCGGAAGAAAGGGGAGATGTTATTTACAAGATATTTTTACAAGAAGAAGGAAAACAACATTGAATTCCGATCTCTCAGTAAGTTCTTACTGCATTGGAAGGGCTTTGCCATAAGCAACGGTATTCGTGGGGGTTGGCATTTTGTTCTTTCGAGAAAGCTCATCGAATCTTGTTTCTCCACATTCTTTCCACTTATTGTTGTATTTCTATTGGTGTATTCTATTAGTGTATTTTTAAGGGTACCAATTGGGAGCAATTATTTTCCAGTTGCATCTTAATTGACAAGTTTTTTTCAATACCATAATGATCGGAAATTTGCTTTATAACGAGGGTCCGTTCCCACATCTGTCTTTGGCGATGCTCTTAGTGAAGAAGTTCTGCTTCACTTCTTCGTATGTTGGATTGCTTGCTCGTCTTTCGTACCTCATAGTAGTTTCTTGAGGAAAGACATAGAAGTTTCAGAATTAGTTTATGATGAATAATTATAATTCATTTGGAATAATAATTAATAACCGAAGGGGTTAGGATATCATACCCAAATCGAAGTAAAGAGGATACTAATGAAAAGCACAAGAAAAACTTGTTTTATGAAAATTAAAAGCAAAGGTGAATTTCAAGAGTTTATAAGCTTAACACTCCGTACATTTTTCAAAAATAAAACAGTTTTCTTTTGTATCTTTACATTTAATTTTTAGCGATGCGTTCTTTTCCCTGTAAAATTTGTTCAAGTCTATATCCATCAATTTTGTACAGAAATTATCTTTCCAGGTTTAGCAGAACTCGAGATAAAGAACTCCAATCTATTTATTAGATAGTTTTCATTTATATAGTGTTCAGAATTTCTCATGACTAAAATAGACTTATGACTTAAACTCGACTTAAATCATGACTTAAACTGGATTACTTAAAGATAAAAAGTATGCTCCGAAATGACTACTCTTAGCTCCAATCCGAGAACAATACGTTGTGCTTCACCAAAGAATGGCACCTGTTGGCTCATTGTCAGTTCTATCGTGGTACGATAGCTAAAACCAGTTAGTCAAATTCATCGAGATTTAAAAAAAAAAATTACCTTTTTTTTAAAAATCTAAATCCCGAACAAACTCTTAAGGAGTTGTTTCACTTGATAAGAAAGAGGTTAAAAGTTCTTGGCATTGCAACAATTCTTTGATTTGACCATGAATAGAACACTCTGGTATCACCATATCTCTAACATCCTTCAAGCTTAAAGAACATTGAATTATTAAATAAAAAGGTTTAATTCTATTAATAGGAGATATTAATACTATTAATATTTACTTTTTATTAGGAAACGAGGTGCAATTTCATACAATTCCATGTAAGAAAGGCTTTGAAATTATTTGAAAATTATTGAAATGAAACAGCGATTATTGTATTGGCTTAATAATCGATATGATGACAAAGATTTGTTAAAAGACGCTAAGAGTAAAGAAATAAAATTTCTGGTGGTAGTTATTGCAAAGATAAGATTCAAACACAAATCCTACACATCGACAAAGATATCGGATATCTTAAACATATTACCCATCTTTAATATATCCTATCTAGGAAACAACAGCGGTAACAAAAAAGAACGTAAAGATCTTATACCGTGGTCTTGGCCTGAAATCTGCTGGCATGTCTCCCTCCGAAGTAGGGATTTAGGGCGGAAATAACGCTGATAGTCGGCGGAAAAGTTGAAACGGCGAGGAAATAATAAATATGCTCTATTCGTATCTAATAAACTAAGGATAACAACCGGAAAATGCAGAGAATAGACTTCCGTACGGATATGACAAGAAAAGCACACTTGCTGCCAATCATTCTCAGCAACCTTGTGTTGAGATGACGTTAGTCGGATAGCGATATCGTATAAAAAGCGGATGATTTTCCTCTATTAGATTTTATTCTTTTCTTTTCCACTTCGCTTGCTGGCTTCCATGCTATAATCATCTGTCAAAATATGATTTTCTTTTTTAAAGATATATATTTAAATATGAATTATTACCATCTTCTGTACATGAAAGAAGTACTAAAAGAAAATATTCTAATAGTTTATAAAATTCGAAATCGAGATTTTGACAATACTCCATATTTTTTCCGAGTCCGAAAAATATATTTTTGCAATTATGTTTGCTTATCTGTGTAACCTATAATTTAGATATGCTTTGGAATAGACAGATGTAATTTGATTAGAGGTATTTTTGCTAAATTTGTTGGAATCTCTCAAATTTGAAAGTATACATTCAGAGGAAGTCCGTTTGTCTAACTGTTCAAATACAATGATTTTTGCTAAATACAAAAATTATGAGCTAAGTGAATATAAAAAATTATACTGATTTAGCATTTAAATTGTAGATATATATCAAATTTTGAAGCACATTAATCAAAGTATTGATTGCCTGTCCATTTGCATTTTCGCATGCATGTTAAAACAATAATTAAAAAATACAATGATTTAGAAAAATAAAATTCAGTACATAATTTTAGTATTTAAAGTGTAAAGTGTTATACAATTTAGTTTTAGTATTTAAAGTGTAAAGTGTTATGCAATTTAGTTTTAGTATTTAAAGTGTAAAGTGTTATGCAATTTAGTTTTAGTATTTAAAGTGTAAAGTGTTATACAATTTAGTTTTAGTATTTAAAGTGTAAAGTGTTATGCAATTTAGTTTTAGTATTTAAAGTGTAAAGTGTTATGCAATTTAGTTTTAGTATTTAAAGTGTAAAGTGTTATGCAATTTAGTTTTAGTATTTAAAGTGTAAAGTGTTATGCAATTTAGTTTTAGTATTTAAAGTGTAAAGTGTTATGCAATTTAGTTTTAGTATTTAAAGTGTAAAGTGTTATGCAATTTAGTTTTAGTATTTAAAGTGTAGAGTGTTATGCAATTTAGTTTTAGTATTTAAAGTGTAAAGTGTTATGCAATTTAGTTTTAGTATTTAAAGTGTAAAGTGTTATGCAATTTAGTTTTAGTATTTAAAGTGTAAAGTGTTATGCAATTTAGTTTTAGTATTTAAAGTGTAAAGTGTTATGCAATTTAGTTTTAGTATTTAAAGTGTAAAGTGTTATGCAATTTAGTTTTAGTATTTAAAGTGTAAAGTGTTATGCAATTTAGTTTTAGTATTTAAAGTGTAAAGTGTTATGCAATTTAGTTTTAGTATTTAAAGTGTAAAGTGTTATGCAATTTAGTTTTAGTATTTAAAGTGTAAAGTGTTATGCAATTTAGTTTTAGTATTTAAAGTGTAAAGTGTTATGCAATTTAGTTTTAGTATTTAAAGTGTAAAGTGTTATGCAATTTAGTTTTAGTATTTAAAGTGTAAAGTGTTATGCAATTTAGTTTTAGTATTTAAAGTGTAAAGTGTTATGCAATTTAGTTTTAGTATTTAAAGTGTAAAGTGTTATGCAATTTAGTTTTAGTATTTAAAGTGTAAAGTGTTATGCAATTTAGTTTTAGTATTTAAAGTATAAAGTGTTATGCAATTTAGTTTTAGTATTTAAAGTGTAAAGTTTATTCAATTTAGTTTTAGTATTTAAAGTGTAAAGTGTTATACAATTTAGTTTTAGTATTTAAAGTGTAAAGTGTTATGCAATTTAGTTTTAGTATTTAAAGTGAAAGTGTTATGAAATTTTAAATAAATTCATCAAGAAGTCGCCCGATTGTATTTTCTCTATCAGGTAAAAAACGTAGTTTCTTAGTAAGTAGTTCAAAAATCCATCAAAATTTTCCGTTATCTTTTGCTCTATATATTCTCATATATACGCTCGATAATTAAAAAATAAAATGACATAAATCAATGAATTCTTGCATGAGATCATGCGAAGAAAACTATAATTTTGTATCAAATTTTGGTCTCAATTGGTAAAAAAAAAAGCGTTCAATATGCACACTCGTTTTTTTCATTATACTACGCAGCACAAAATTCTCATGTGTGGACGTCTGAAAATAAAAATCAATTCGTTCAGGAGTTTATTTTAAGACTACAATTTTCGTATGGTGAAAAGGAGCAACATCTTCATTAGTTAGTATGCAACCTTATATTATGAAAATTTAAATTCTTTTTTCATATAAACCTATTTCAAGATTTCTTTTGAAAGTAGTTTAGAAAAGCTCTTCAGTACCTTATTATCATATTTTTCTGAACTACTGAGTTAAGGTAATACGTATTTTTATCACTCATTTGAAATCTTTAGCTTTGTGATATCGAGAAAACAAAAACAGTAAGCTAAAACAAAGAATTTACGATCACTAATAATGAATAGAAGCAAGCAAAACATTTTCGAGAGAAAAATACTAAATATTTCTCAAGATAAAATATGCAAAAAAAAGAACTTATTCTGTGTTGCATGAAATATTTCTGGAAAAAAAAAATTTTTTTTGGAAAAAAAGAAAAAGTAAAAAAATCCTTTTAAGATCTCCCTTTAGAGCGAGACGAAAAGATAAAAGACAATTTTCTCTTAGAATGTAATAAATATATATCTTTCAAGATGTGACACTTTATATTTAAATCTTTTCTTGCATGCCCCCTTTTATCTCGTGATACGTTTTTTATACAAAAATAAGCACCTTTAAAACTGGCCAGTTTTGTCGTTTATTATATTTCTGAAAATTTTACTCTCAAGTAAATGATACAGATAGCAAATGATTTTCAAGCAAGCGGTGATTATTCTTTCTTTTCATGATATATTAAGAAGTGAGAAGTTATTTATTTTAAACTATTATAAAAACGACGTTATTAGGTTGCTTTTAATGCTTTACAGATATAAAGAAAATTAAAAAGTGATTAGTTTGAAACATGTATAAAAACGCTTCATTAAAAAAAAACCTCATTTTTTAGAATTGCTTCTGTGTAAACACGTGTAGAAATTTGGGTGTAGATCAGAGGAAAAATACCTGATCTCTGAAAATTTAAAATCTTGACTACTATATGAATAAAAGGCAATTTCTATTTTTGTTAATGACTCATTTGGAATAAAGTGGTTTTAAACACTGCGAGTACAAGGTTATTATAGAAAGCTTGCATACATTGGATACATTAAAATTTCAATGAAATACACGATAATATTTATCTAAGTGCTTATTTTCATTACGCACCATTAATTGTACGTATTGTATCAAATTCTAATTTTGCCTTCAAACAAAATTGATAAGAAATAGCAAATATTGTTACAAAAATGTTTCTACAACAAAATACCATCGATCAATCATAATAACGCAACGCATTTAATCGCTAGTTCAGCAGCTCTCTTGCTGTCCAATTCTCCAGTTTCTCTACGTGTCGGCGACTCCGACCCTTCTCACACACCACTTCTGACAATACACACACTTCCGACGATACACACAACTTCACTGCAGCTTCAGGGTGCTCGTCTTTTATAGTTCTGAGAGGCGGAGCTAGAATCTTCCAGAACAATCAGGGCGTATCTGGGTGTATCTCGGTTCTTAGTGGATGGATCGTGAAAGTTCTCGAACTTTCCAGTATTATCCATTGAGTCGTCAAATTCGTCGCCAAGTCGCCAAATGGTCACCAAGCTCAGCACGCACAGGACAGATCGTACAATGCTCTTTCTTACGGTGATACTATTCGTGCCGGGTAGCAAAATTACAGATTTGTAACAATATGTATAAAAAAAGTAAACTGAAAAAATTAACAAATTGCAGCCTATAGAATTTCTGTCACCAAGTTTTTTATACAGTGTTCCAACATTAGGATGTTTACACATAATATTTGTGCTTATAACCAATTTACTTCACAGAACGAAACAACAAATGCTTATAACCGTTTCAATGCATGTAATAAATTTTTTGATTTTAATTTGTCGATGTGTATCACCTGTGCTCTGTTGGTTCCAAATGTAAAGAAAATGTGTGGATGTTGGCCTTTGCATCTGTGATTTTCACTTACTTTAACACCAAAATTCAAAAAACAAAAAAATCATAATATATGATTACTATATCTTACTTTAAGCAAATTATAACAACATCAGACAAGAGCTGTGTCCTTACTATTTTGTTTAACATAATGGTCGTAGCTATTTGCCGAGTCAGCAGCCGACCGATACCACTACAATTCTTTTAAATAGTGTTTAAATAAGAATTACTCATAGCATATTTATTAAGAAACCATTTGCATTCTTATGTTTTCACAACGTTCAATGGACAATTGTTGCCAATATAAACAAAATATTTTGATAGAATGTTACACTGAATTTTTGTCATTCCGAAATCCATGTTAATGAACGGGCCGACAGAACTGCAAGAAGTTACCAGTAGTTACCTTTTTTGCTATCCATCTAAATTCTTTTCTATATAAAACGACATGTTGCCATCGCTGTTACTTATGTGACAGATCTGTCTGCGATTTAAGCCGAGTGAGCGTCTCTTGTTTTTTCAGTAGCGCCAACTAAGGCCAAGAGTACGACTTAGCTACTTCATGCGTCACATTCGCTTCCACAACCTGGGAGGGGGTGCACGTTCTCACACCTCACAGATAGAACAACCATGCCCGAACCGGCACTCGAACCTGGGACGCCCAGACCACGGAGAAGACGCTCTACCCCTATGCCAGGATGACGGCGATAAAATGACATACACAGACGAAGTAGCAAAAGATTTCGCATATGAAACATATTAAAATATTCAACATAAATCCGATTGTAACAATTCATTTTATGAAACCGAGGTTGATATGCAAGTGGGCACACAGGCATATTTGTCACAGCATTATGTGAATATTCACCTGATTATGGTGTTCTTTATATCCCATATTTTGCTGGTACTCTATTTAAATTATTGAGCATACTTCCAAATATTAATTTTAAATTTAAAAGAAATGGGAATTGATAGATTTTCTCTTAAACAATTTAAAATTTTTAAGACATTGCCAGAACTAACATATTGTTACAAACTTGCAATTTGCTTCTCATCATGAATAGTGTCATCGTAAGAAAGACCGTTGTACGATCTGTCCTGTGCATGCTGAGAGGGTGCCGCGTCATTGAGCTCAGAGCTTGGCTAGAAACTTGGCGAGCATTTGCTATCTTAGCGATGAATTTGGCGACAAAATGGATCATACTGGAAAGTTCGAGAAGTTTCATGATCCATCCAATAGGAACCAAGATACACTCAGATATGCCCTGATTGGTCTGGAAGATTCTAGTCCCGTCTCCCGGAACTATAAAAGACAGGCACTCTGAAGCTGCGGAGAAGTCGTGTGTATCGTCAGAAGTCGTGTGAGCGAGTAGTCGGAGTCACCGACAAGTAACAAGTATTGGAGAGGATTAGATAGCAAGCAAGCAAGCTACTGAACTAGCGACTAAATGCGCTGCATTATTACGATTGACTGGCAGTATTTGTAGAAGAAAATTTTGTAACAATATTTATCATATAGTATTGTCATTTAATTATGAAAAAAAATTGTTTTAAATGAAAGATATCAGTATTTCTTATAGTACTACATTATATCCTTTATATTTGTTTGTTAGAACTTTCTCTTAGAAATCCTTCTAAACTTTTATCATTAAAACAACCTCGTTTTTGGGAGCAATACATATTAGATTTTGCGCATAAAAGCCCTACCACATTTGCACAACCTAATTTTAATGAATTTTATATTGGATTAAACTTCAACTTCGTAAGCCATTTTAGAACCATCATGCTGAGACTTAACTCGGGACGCAACTGAAAGTGGAAATATTTATAAAACTTTAAATAATGAAGGATTCCGAGGAAAAGGTTTATAATCTGTTTTAAGCCTATTTGAATAAATAAAGGTTAATCATTTTGTCTAGTATTTGACTTGATCTATTCAGAATCCAATTTCAGAAAATATCGAGAAAGGTGTTATTAGTAACAAAAGTTAAGTAACAAAGTAGTAAGTTAAGTAAAAGTTAGTAACAAAAGGTATTATTAGTTAACATTCTTTTTTAACCAAGTAAAAGACTTCCCAAACCATTTTTAGTCATTTCAGAATTGAAAGTTTTAATTTAATGGATATAATAGTTTGAATAATCTGTTTCCAGACGATGAAGTGGCTTTATGTTGCGTATTTTTGACTTCAGTAACTGAACCATTTGTTTTTCGAATAAAAAAATGGACATAATGGAATATATTTCTAGAATATATGAGGAAAAAAAAAGTGTTAGAAATTTTTTCTAGCATCTTCATTTTGAGAAGCAACATGATATCCATCTGTCACCCTACTTTCATGCATCCATCCAAATATTAAAATAAGTACTTTAATTTGCATTTATCAAATCCCTTTTTTTAGTTGAAAGAGATTTAATAAATATTATTTAATATTCAATAGTTGAAACTCAGGAGTTATTTCTAGCAAATTTTGTACCTATTTGCCCGATTTGTTTAAGAATATAGTCAAGAAAATCGAGCATTTTCATCATAAAGTATATCTCCCAATCGTTAATTTAATTTAAAATACCATTGATAATTTTAAGCGACATAATAAATTACATGTATAATAAAACGTCGGTATTTAGTTTTAGCAGCAGATCTTTTAAATAAAATTAATGCGAAATTTTATATGGAAAATACAACTTTTAGGTACAAAAACAAAAATCAGATCAGTTTTAATTCATTTTAGTGATAGTGGTGGTTTACTGGGTTCCCAAATATATATACAATTAATAATTTTAATTTTAGATTGTTTCAGTAATAGGTTTTAATTACAAATGCTTAAATTCTTGGTTGCTTATACATATATATGATTAAACATATTAAATTACAAAAAATTACAAATTACATCTTTACATCCTCGTTTCGACCACAATTTCGTCAGATCCATATTTATTTTTATAAAGAATACATGTTAAATTTCATATGCTAGCTCGTTATTTTTAGTAATAATCTTAATCACTTGCAATATATAGACATATATTATTCTGTTGTTGAATATCATTTAAAACTTATCAGATGGCTTGAATTTTGAAGCAAAAGTCTAAAATCGGACTTCGACCACCTAGCTTGTTTGAATTACCATATAAACACACACACACTATATATGTGTGTGTGTGTGTAACAGTTTAATTTCTAAATTGTTTTTGCTACTTAGGGTTTGAAAAGGAAAATTAATCAGATATTGATTCGAGTTTTTCATTCATTACAACACTTAATAGAATTTTTCAAAAATAAAATAAATAAATAAATATGTATAAAAAATAAATAAAAATAAAGAAATAAATACAAATAAAAAAAAATATAAATTAAAAAATGAATAAAAATAATATAAATATTTTTCTTCATTTTAACTGCAGAATTGAGAGAAAAGAGAAATATATAAATAATTATTGAGAAAATGATACATTTTTTATCAATCATACTTTAATATATCATTTTTTTTAGTTTATAGAACCATAAACAAATATATCAAAGTGAAAAGAATCTCTGGTTAACCCAATAAGATGTCGTCTGTCCATTCATTTAGAGAAAGGAGAACTTACACAATGAAAGAAAAAAAAATGTGTTAGATTAGTTTCGCTTTTTAAAAAAAGGATTTTTTTTAATTTTATTTCTTGAGGTAAATAAATGTAAAGCGAAAAAAAAAATCAAAGAAAACGATACTTTAGTTTTTATCCTTGTTGTACGTTCTGGAATTAATGAACACGGGTGCTGGGCTTTCTTGAGATTTATACAGGACATTTAATTAATCCTTCAATTAAAATTCTTTTTTTTGTGTGTAATTAATTAATTTTTTCAGTTGTTTGGTGAAATGATATGTTACTTGCAGTAGATACATTGAACACTGTTTAAATTTGCTTGAAATAAATTATTTTCTATTTAGTATGTATTACATTGTTCGAAATTAATCTTTTAAAGCACTTGAATTAATTATTCAGTTAAATAAAGTCTGCTCATTTTTAAAAATAGGTAGAAAACATATGATCCTCGAGATATTTTGACGAAAGCTAAAAATGACAGTGAGTGTAAAATAACATAAAAGAAGGTTCAAATTTGGAATTAAATATAGTTAATAAAAGAAAAGAAACAGAAATAAAAAATATGCAGGAAAATATGCAAAAGAGAAGAACTAGATGGCGCTATTCTTCTGTACCAACCATTTCAACTTTTGACTGAGTTAATAGAATATGGAATATAATCGAACATACTGACCTCATCGCTGGATCTAGTCAAATCTAGGCTAGAATCTAGACATTGACATTACAAAGATTTGTGAAATTCCTCTGCATCTGGAATCGTTTATATTGTAAATTGAAAATGTGTACAAACATAAATCATCGCCAAATAAAGAATTTTCATTCTTGCCATTTCTACATTTTCGTGCATTCAAAAGCACGAATGAATAATGTTCTCGATAATACATTTCTGTATGATTCGGACATTTTAGATATTTTCAGTGTGCTTTAACAGTTTGCCAAGTGAATTTCGAATCATACTGTACTTTTAAATATCGTTCTTTTAAATTATAGTATTCTTTCATTCTCATATTTTATCTAATTAAAACTAATATCTGCCTAAAATTAATTGTAATTAATTCCTTGGATATTGTTTACTTATGTATGAATGCACCAAAAGTGAAGCTGAAATGAAAATTCATATTACAAAACACATCTCTCAATTTTTCCGCATAATATACAAAATAAAATATATAATTATTTCAATATGAATTCGATGATTTAAATTCGTGATAAATTTCCTATATGTGTATGTATATATGTGTATGTGTGTGTGATTCTCGATATAATTATTTAAAGACAACTGTTGAAAAGTTAAGTAATTTTGTTTCTTCTATATATGAATAATAATACTTTCAAATGGAACTATTTTGTTCATTCATATTTGAAAAGTAGATCCTAAAGTAATATTTAATTAAAGTAATATCCTATGACTATCTCTTTAGATGCGATTACAATACAATAGATGCCAGCCATACTTTCCTCTTCTGCTGTATTATGTAAATAGATATACTTTTATGCAATTTAAACTATTTAAATGTAATGCCGAATCAAAACTACCCTTCCGGAAAGATCAATAAAAGTCAAAGAAATTTTATGCTATTGAATAAAAACTTAGAAAAAGACTTTTTGAATTATTTACTGTATCTTATTTTTCTTTTTCTCAATAGTGTTTTGATGTAAACATATATTTATATTGTTACGAATGTGTGATGCTGCTTCCCAGCATAGTTGGTTCCATCATCAGAAAGACTGTTTTACAGTCATCTGTATTGGACGGAGTCCGGGTGTCGCGTCGGAGGTCCCAGAGTTTGGCGACAAACTTGGCGACCATTTGGTGTGCACATTTCGGCTGAAGATAATTGTCTTCTCTGTGCTGTATATAGTTGTCGTCTTTGTGCTGTCCTGTGTGTCAATAATGCTGTGTTGTGTGTTCGTCTACTGAAAGGACTGATCATTGTGTTGTGTTATCTTCATACCATACACAACCACTAAATACACACAAGTAAACGAACCCGACGGATTGATAGTGATAGAGGGAAATCCATAACAATATATACACTATTTTTTAGAATTTTTAAACAGAGGGAATTTCCCACTATCTTTTATCTCTCAATATCGTTCGATATATTTTTTTCGATGACAATATGCTTTGGTTCTGTTTGAATCATCATCTGTCCTGCCGTACCACACTTGCGATGGAAACGCAGATGAAAAATGCAAAGAGGACAATAGAAAATAATATCACATTAACATTCTTTCGAAGAAAAGTTTTTGAACCAATTGAATTAATTAGTTTTAATAACATTTCCAAATTTTAACGTGGATTATGATTATTATTTTTCTGGAATATTGTCTAAATTTTTCACTGATGGACAAAGATTTTTCTTAGGTGTTAGAGTGATTTGATTGTCTTTTTGATTTTGAATGTTATTAAATTAGGCATTTGGAAGAAGATTATTAACAAAGTTGCATTAACTTTGAAGTGATTAAAAATATCTCACTATCGATTGCTTACTATCAGGTTCTTGTTTTACTGTAATGTACGTAGCTGAAAACTTTTGTTTTAAATTTTAATTTTCTCTGTAAGGTATAACTGATTTTCTGTTAGTATATATTAGAAATTCGATTGACACTCATAAATTTTAAATACTTTATATAATAAGAAGTATGGTAATTACTAGTTAAAAAGAAATTAACATGCTTAGAATTCGCATTACTGCTTAAGTAGTGGCACAGAAAATATAAAGATACTTCAAGTATGAAGTAGTTATATTAATTAGATTTTATTAATCAGAACTCATAAATAGTTCATTATCGCAAAAAAGCATTATAATTTTTCGCATACGAAATATATAAAGCGAAGGCATTTATAAACAATTAAAAAATATCGACTTCAAAATTGTGAAGAATCTTCAAGTTTCAGATCTCCTTGAAATGACTTGAAAAAAAAAATGAAATTATGTCTGTCTGTCTATTTGTAGCCCGATAATTATAGGTGGAAGAGAATTTGATAAGTATTCTTGATACTATATTTGTATCAAAATTCGGACTAAATACGAAACGGGACAGGAAATTAATCTGTTCGTATAAATCCAGATAAGATAACTGAAAAAAAAATACATGGGAGAAATAAATGATATTAGGTATACGAATTTATCAGTGAAAGTGTAAATGTATATAAAATGTTGGACTTAACCTGTCAAAGGGAGCATCATTTATTGGCCTAGATATTTGCTTATATGGGAATACGAAACTGAAAAATAAAATAAATTAATTAATTAAATTAAAATTGGCAGATGAGGATAGGAAATGCTAAAATAACATTTTGCTTATGCCAGCATTTTCTTGATGCCAGTAATGCAAAAAATATTCTTAATTCATTTTAAACTTCCGAAGAAAAGTTTTATTTGTTTTGAAGATAGAACAAGATTGTACCTTAATTTCATGATAATTGCCAAGTGCGATTTAAAACAAAGAATTGCCAAGGCATATTAAATTAATTTTATTTAAACAATTGATGGCAATCAGATTGATTTTATTTATTTTTTGATTGCATTTTCTCAGAATTAATTATATCTGAATAAATATAATGCCCAAATTTTCACTATAAGGGAATAATTAAATTAAAAATTAAGTAATTAAATAAAAAAATTTAACTAGTTCATGGCTAATTTATTTTTCTTATGTTTTTCAATTAATTAAAGAAAACGTATTCAAATATTTCATCCATAAAAATCGCAAGTTGGATTAGAAAATTTATTATAAGTGTCAGACTTCAAACATGCATAGTTTGAAAAATGAATATAAATATAAAAAAGTCAAAAGAAAAAAAAATTGCTAGACAATACTTAAAAACTTCTGAAATTCTTGAATTAGAACTCTCTTCACCATGAACTTTTTTACTTTCAAGAGTTCATAACAAAGTAAAAGAAGAAATGTATTAAAACATTTAAAAAAATTTATTTACCATCTCAATCTCATTATTACAATAAAATAGAATTAATCCAAATTTTAATTAGAAAGAATTGAAATTTACTTTCCTAATGAAAGTAATTTAAAGAAACATTTTCATTTAATTTCTGTGAAAGAAAACTAATATTTAAGTAGAAAAACATTAATGAAAATTTTAATTTTACTAATAATCACCGATAAAATTTCTCGTTTTATTCTAAATGACAATTTTTTTTCGTTGACTTAAATAAATCGAATAAGAAAAATTATGAAGTATAATTTATTCCTTTCAAAGCTAAATGGCAATGAAATTGCATTCAAACTTTCTTTCCTATGAAATATATTCAAAGAATGCATTAAAGATAGATTCAACATTAATTATATTTTCTATTATGAATTCCAATCACTTTTAAATTCGATTAAATCATATGAGGCAATAGTAAAATTTCATCTGAAAGTTGCGTTTAAAAGCAATTTCTAGATACATTTCATTTATAAAGAATATTATAGAATAATAATAAGAATATCAGGAAAAAAATATAAGAATATAAGAATAAAGAATAATAAAAGAGATGTTATGCATTATGATGAAGATAAAAAAAATATATATTAGTAGGATAAATTCAACGTCCAATAACTTGTTTCAACAATTCAGGAATTATCCATACATTTATGGAAATGGATATGACGATGAAATTTTCGAAAGAGAAATTAATCTTTGTACAGCAAACTCTATAAGGAAAAAAATTCTTCTTCTTCCCCATTATATATTTATTGATTGAACAGAAAATTGCAATATGTGCTACATAAATTTGGAAAAAAAAAATAATTTATAAAATTTGAAGCAATACTGAAAATAAAAACCCATAATTTATTATTTTTATGAAATCTTTTTGGTTATGATTGTTGATTAACTATTTCCTATACCTTTGTTGTTTTTTCTTTACGAATATAAAATATAAAAAGGAAATAAATTGAAATTACTAGGAAATTCAGCATCAATATTTTGACGAATTTAATGTTTTTGAATTACAATCATTATGTTTTGCTTGTCTGTCTAAGAGCACTAGAATATTATTATTAAGAATTGCGGTGAGCTAAATGAATGAAATTTTGACATGTCTTTCTATGTTAAAATTATAAATTGGTGTAAAAGAAATAGAAATCATTAGAAGTACAAATATTTTTTTCTCAAAATTTATTCGTTTTTTTTCTAACGTGTTCTACGAATATAAGTACATAATTTTGTTTAAACATCCGCTTTACCATTCGCGTTGTATAAAATTAAATACTTTTTAATGATATAATTTATTTCTTTATAAGTTGCCGCATTTCATCTAGTAAAAATATCAATTTGATTTGCGTGTACTCGACGGTTTCTATGATTAAAAAATGTGATTATTTAAAATGAGATGTTAATCTTAATGAAATTTCTAAATAGATAATTGTTTTTCGAATTTTAACATGATATAACAGTTTTGTTTGAATTTTACATTTACAAGAATAGAGGAAAAAATTAAAACCTATGAAAAATAAGGAATAGCCCATTCGTGGGAAAATTGATGAAGGCTTATTTATTTTTTCCTTCTAAGAACAATAAAAATAACTTATATATAATACATTTTATTTTATTTTGTTAAGGATATTACAATGTGAGACTATATAAACAAAATAATAGAAAAAATACATTTTTTTTCAATATTTCTGCAATTTATATGTGTGAACCTTTGGTACTGATCTTCATCTGGTTGACATAGATCAGTTTTGCACTATAAACAGAGGGTTGGACAACTCGCCATATTCCTTCCAAACAATGCGGCCAACTCTTGGAAAATATTCCAAGACCGTTCCCTTCCAATTCACAGGGCAGATTTCAGATTCCGGTGGTCAGCTGCAACTGTGCCATGGCGTTCACGCGCCTAAGAAATGAAATGGAAAAACATCGGACGAATAACATTCCGCACTTCTGTCTTTTTATCTGCTTATAAAACCTAGTGGGTCAGAAAATATTCTCGAGGCTTCTGATATCTAATATTTTGTTGTTCTTGGTAAAAATTTCTGAAGCAAACAGAATCACAATTTTTTGAGTTAAGAAAAACATGAAGAGTGTTTGAAGGAATAAATGATTATATTTGCTAAAAAAAAGATTCTCTAATTATTAGGAGAAAATTTTTGGTTGGATTTGAAATTAATTGCCTTGTATTTATTTCATAGAAATCTGCTTAAATATAGGATTTAAATTAATTTTTCCAATGTAACACTTTTTTATTACAAAAATAGATAAATTACAAATAATTTAAATAAGATCTAAACTTTTTGTATAAATCGATGCAGCTTAGAAATGTTTTAGAGTTGATGTGTCAATGTTTTAGAGTTGATTCTTATTTATATAGTAGCAATAAAAGTGCACAATAAATGTATTTAATATCCACCTAAAATTTTGAAGTTAAATCCAGTTACTACAGCAAAGAAAAGTATTTTTGAATTATATATATTTAAACATATTTTTTTAAATAAAAAAATATTTTTAGAAAAAATTACAATATATATATATATATATATATATATATATATATATATATATATATATATATAGGAATAAAACAAGTGATATTAAAATGCTTATTTTTGTAAATTTTATACAATAATATATTCGGAAATTATTCAAGAAAAACATTTAAATTTTTTTAAATTTTTGATAAAAAAATTAATTTTATAATTATGAAAATTCTTTGTTAGAAAGTACCGTCAATCTAAGAAGTAACTAAGTACAAATTGCTTATGTCTATGTTGAGCTGTCTACTTTTTTATGGAGCTTTTCGTGTGATTTCAATATCATGTGCTTGCATGAAGCTTCAATTTATGAACAGTATTCCAGCTCATAATTTTATAATATTAAAAAAGACTATACAAATATTTGAGGCATAGACTTTTCTATGGTTTTTTTCATAAAATTCTGGGCCTTAATGACTTAAGGATAGATCTTTAGTATCAAGACCGAGGAATTGTGCATACAAGATCCGGTTCTGTCAAATCTTTGTTATGTATATACGTAATCATACATTGACTGCACCGACCGCTCTGAAGCACATGGATAAACTTGAATAACAGGACCACCGAGACAGCATTGACGCGTCCTGAGGGCCATCACTGACTATGGTATAACACTTTCCGTGGGAAATACACGCCTTCATCTAAAAAAGGGAGCTGACACCCTCCATCAGGGTGGCGAGAACAAACCGAAATACCGGAATCTTCTCAATCTCATATCTCTAATCCCCCTTCCGGTGTTTCAGTTTTTTGGGTTTTTTTTCTCCATTACATACTGATACAAAGCTAATAGAAGTACAAGTATAAAAGAGTTCAATTATGACTGTTGTAATCAATGGAAGTTCATATATTTAATTGAATTTAATTTTTTCATTGGTAAATTAAATCTTTTGCTCCTTTAAGCAATATGTTGGGGGATTGATATTTATCTTTCATCATTAGCAACAATTCCAACCATTATGCAAAGGTGATATAATAGAACTGGAAATTTTAGTTTAGTTAAGCAATTTTTTTGTTCCGTTTCGAAGTCGCACTTGAGTGATTTTGGGATGGACATCATAACTTTTTGATCGTGGTCAAATGGTAAAAAAGACACTTAGACATGCATCCTCTTTCGATATTCCTGTATCATACCAGAGCAGTTGACCCTCACGAATCTAGCCTGCACCTGGTCCAATTACGAGGCATTTATTCAGCTGAATCAGACTTCAAACGGGTCTTTCAAAGGGAATCTTTCGGTGCCGAAGCCGAGACTTTGTCACCACACATCTACAACTCTAGAAAGGTTGGGAAAACTAGCTGTTTGCAGAATAATTAGAAATCAGATAAAAATTTCACAGGATAGGATGAAATCTCAGTGTTTCAACATTTGTATTACTAGGCAGCAAAAAAGTATGCTTTGTAATATATGTACCAATAATTTCATAAATGGAAGTATGAAATTTGTTGGAAAATGATTAATATGTCCTAAAGCGTTACATTTAAAAAATGGATTAATTTTGCAATGTAATAAACTGTCATTTAGTAATAATTATTGAAAATTCTATCGACATTTCAAGTTTTACTTTCTCCTGTGCGTAGTATGAAGTATAGTAATTATCAAAAAATTTGAACTCGAGATTTTGACGAATCTCCACATTTTATACTTTCCTGAGTTTGAAAAGCACATTTTTGGAAAATGTTCGTCTGTCTGTGACAAAGATAACTAAAAAATGCTTTCAGCTAAACATTTGAAATTTGGTATACGAACTTTGCACCAAATTTGCATATTTCTGCAAAATTTCAAGTAAAATCTGTTTAAAGGAAGTCCGTTTGTTTGGCTGTTAGAATACAAGTTAACAAGATAATTACAAAATAAAGAAAGCTAGATAGATAAAATTCGGTGCACAGAATTATCATCTATAGTGTAGATACCTATCAATTTTTCAGCCAAATCCAATGCGGAGTTAACCGCTTGTTCAGTCTGTACTTTCAGAAAATGTAAACTTGATAATTCAAAAATGCAATGAGCTAAATATATCAAATTTGGTATGTGATTTTGTGACTACAAGTAATTTTGTATCAAATTTTTGTTTTAATTGATTGGTTATGAAAAACGCATCTAAAATACATATTCGATTTTTGGATACTTTTGTATTAACCACATTCCAGGAATCAATCGCCAAATGGCTCGTCAAGGATGGCACGACAGATTCAGTAAAAGGGCTAAATTCACGCAAAAATTGATATTTTGAAACGATTGTGCCCTAATGCACAGACACACCCCTATAAGACGTTCCCTTGCACACCAGATTTATTAGATTTCATACGAGAAAGTTATGGGGAAACCATTCCTGCTGGTTAATATTCATGACTTCTAACTGCAAAACTTCAGAGGCTGCAAGATATTGTAACATAGTGTTGAAACCTTTCACATTTTAACTTCTTATTTCATTATAACCTTTAAAGAATACTATATTGACCCAAACTTTAATCAGTTAAGTTTCAGTGCATAAAGGAATAACCATTCCCATCATGCAAAGTACTTTAAGGAAATTTCGAAGCGCTAACTGCATTTAATTCTTATCAATTCCTAGCCGCAGACAATTCCCCGGGCGAATGTTTAACAGCGGGCGCGAAGCGCACAATGCTCGACCATTTAACGCGTTGATTGGTTCAGCGAATGAAAGGGAGTTAGAATGAAGCGGTCATGGAAAACAAGATGATCAGCAAATGAAACAAGGACTGTGCTGGGGCGGCTGGGGCGGCGAGCATCACTAATTGCTCTGCGTCTCTTGCTGATAACATTTCCGAATTAGTCTCCAGCAGCTGCAAAGTTTGTTTCCGTTTTGAACCGTTTTTCCTTTTCCATCTGCAGAACTCGGCTGCCATGTTTTTGATCCAGCTGTAATGTTTCTTGTCCCGCTCATTATATATTATCGTCTGCTACACAGAAGCTCAGATATTTCGTTCTTTTTTTCATTTTATTTACTTTCAGTTTCAACCATTGTTTTTTTTTATTTCTTTCTGTGAGCTGCTCTACCGTTTCAACGAATAGTCATTATTCCTCGCAACGATAGTTATTTTTCTAAATCTTTTTTTCGTTTTATCTTTATTCTAAAAATTATTGCTCTTTTTTTATTTATTTTTATTTTTATTCCTGTCGCTAGTTTTGTTGTCGAAAGAAACTGCGTTAAAATTGATTTAAAGAGAGAAATAATGTTTCTTACGATTCAAGAGCAATTTGTACGTGAAGCAGACGAACTGTAAAACAAGAATAAATAAAATAACATAATCTTCTTCCTTCTAACAAATTTTTTTCTTCTTTCGGAGGATTTGCAATTTATTTGTGTTTCTTTGCTTGTTTTTCGGCGAATATATAAAAACGCAGCATCCCTTTTAGTGGTCTCAATAAATACACTTAAAGCAAAATAACGAATTTTTGATTATCTTTGGTTAAAGTATTTATCCAAGTTTTTAAACACGCTGAATTAAGGAAAGATTCACTAGATTAATTCCACTGACTTTTTTTAACTGTAATAAAAATAAATAATTCTGCTGCAAAGAAATTGTTCTTCGTTAAAAGATAATTTTGGAGCAAAGAAGACAATATAAAATTTAAAAAAATTTCGATTATTTAAAAAAATGAAATTATTCATATTTTATATTTTGAGACATGACGAATAATTATATCAATTTTTGTAAAATGTTATTCAATATTTTCTAAATTTCGATTTATTTTGTCATTTTAGGATTAACATTTATTATTGAATTTTTAAAAATCTCTATATTATTGCTCATATTTCTTTGGTGAAAATTAACTAAATTTTGATTACAGTAGACTCCCGATCCCACATTAAGTTTTTTTTTTTTGCTTCCAAGCAAAGAGAAAATGCTTCCAAAGCAAGAAGCAAACATAAATGACTGATTTCTTCAAAAAGTTTACAGTTATGCTTTTGTAATTACATAATGCATTACAGTTTTAAAACAGTACATAAGTATTAATTTTTCTGTGTATCCTTGACGCCATTCGTAAGTACAAAGCACTTATCTGTTTTCATTAACAAAAGGCATTTTAGGTTAGTTTTGAGTGATATACTAAAATATTAAGAGTTAAACATTTCCTGCTGCTTATTTTACGTTTTATTGTACATAAAACGATTTTTCAAAGTTGGAATGACTGTTTTCTCTTTTGCTATACCCGTTTTTAGCTTTTTCCGGATTATCCGAGATTTTTGTTATCCGCGGCGGCCGCGCCACCCAATTCCGAGGATAATCGGGAGTGTACTGTATATGAATAAAGATTATCATTTATTAATTATTGTACAATCACGAGTTTCCAGCTTAATATAGCGAAAGGGCAGTCCGGAGTTCTGTGAACTCATTTCTTTGCGCACCGACACCAGAAAACAAAGTTTTTACACCAAAACTCACTGTTATAATATGTATTTTTTAGCTTATCGAATATTAAGCCCTCCATTTATCTCAAACCACACAGAATCTGAACACGTCCGTGGCTCGGTGAATCATAGAAGCCATTACCCTTAATGTGTCGAGCTAAAATAGAAGGGTGTGTTCTGGTAGTTTATATATTTTTATATACTACACTGCACATTTCACGAATTTATAAGATAAAAAGTAAGTTGAAGTTGAAGGATATAAACTTTTTACATTTTAACATAAATTCTGTAATGCTTAATTTAAATGCTGGAAACAGAAACAAAACATTAACATTAACATAGGCCTGATTCTTAAGAAAAATGATTCAAATTTATTTTATTTTTCGCTGATAAACGATATACAGATATAAAAAGTAACCATGAGATAAGAGTCAAAACTTACATATTTTAGATTTTGAAAAGCCAGGCCTGATATTACTGAAGTCGGATACTCGAGAATACACTGTACTTAATTCCAATTTTAATTATTGTACTGCTTTGAAATTTTTTCCAGTTTTAATCAAATTATGCTCAAAAGTGATGCAATAACAATGGCCATTACTAAAAAACAACATTCAACTTTTGAAATCATAAATTTAAAAAAAATATTAATATATTATATTTTTATATAATAGAGGTTTATAATTTATTACTATAATAATCTTTTATAGTTATACACTGTATCACTAAAAGAATGAGATCAATAATTACAATAAGAATAGATTAACTGTTCAAATTTTCATAACATTTTATTAAAGAACTGAAATATCTTCAGCCAAGCCTAAGGAGTATTGGAATATATAGGATAATCTTCCTTTCATAGGAGAAGAAACACAAAGGCTTGCTTTTATAAAGAGATTTTTTAAGAAAACACATAAAGGTATGCGATGTTGTTATTTTAAAATGCTTCTTGGAAATGATTATGAAGTTTGTCAGATGACAGTCAGGTTATATACATGCAAATTTTATTCTATTCAGTTACAGAAAATGTTTTCTTGCTTGTATTAATGAATAAAAATGTATGCATGAGACTTTTTTATTGTATTTTAAAAATGTAGATTTTTTTTTCCAAAAGCTAAGTTTATTATTTTTTTATTTTTTAGGTAAGGTCCTTTAGAAATATTGTTGGTGAAGAAATATATTTACATACCATGATTTCCAGATGTTTTCCTACTTTAGAAAAGGTAGTAAACATTTCACAGTATTTTTCATGCATTTACTTCATACTTATTAACAAGAATTTTCGAATTTAGAATAATTTTTTTAGAATTTATTGGAATTCTGTTATATTTAAAAAAAATAATTCTTCTATGAATGATTTTGTGTTGTTAATTTTTTATGAATATAATATCTTTTGAAAGCGACTGAAATAGAAAAAATTATCATCGTTTTTCTTATATTGTTTTATATTTAACTTAAAACCATAAATTATACTTTATGGTTTCTACGTAAAGTAGGAATGTCTGTTATTACAATTATTTTGATATCTACTGATTTTTAACACAGATCTTTTGAATTATTACTCTGGCCTAGAAATTCATGCACATACTACACTTCAATTCCTGAAGAACGCAGAATTCTTAATCAATTGTATTAAAGATCTCCCTTTCTTGATAGACTGTAGGTTACGCAAATGGACTTTGAAGTACTATTTCGAATTTGCATCTACCTATAGAATTTGAACACACATTTACAATTATGCATTAAAAATCAATATCATTGACGAAAAAATCATTTACCAATAGTTATCGAGCTTAAGCTGCTATAAAATTTGAATGATTGTTGGTTTTCTTCAATGTTATTAAGATTCTAAAAATCATTATTCAAAAGCACACCTAAAGCGTAAAGATTCTATTCTTTACTTCTCATATATTGGTAATTACTATATAGGTGCTAATAAGCAGAGCTAAATGGTTCTATAGAGAATGAAGAAAATTAATTGCACTCTAATTTATCATTTTCGTCTATTCTCGCATCAAATCTTGCTTTTAACTTGTCAGATTTCAAATCGCAATCAGTTTGAACGTATTCGCAATGTGAGCAGCGCAGTGTTTTAAGCCCAAATGATCGAGCATAATTAGAGAAATCAAAGATTCAAAATAATTGAAGTATATAGAGTTTTTTGTCGGTTTAAAATACCATAGAGTTCCAAAGTACCAGCAGAAATATAGTGTGAATTGGCTGATCATAAAAGGATAAGTTCCCTTCTTGGAAGGGTACCATTGGAAAATGGCACATCTTTCTATTTCTCTTGGTGTAACAGCAGAAAATAGTTTCGCCAGCAGAAAAGCAAAACTGTAGAAGACATCTCCACAGCAAACAGAAATTCTTTGCTAAAGCATACATTGCTTTATCAGTTTTTGATTAAAGTTCATTATGACAGCACTCAGAGAATATAACCCATAATCACCTTCTACAATAATGTATTTTTTTTAAACTTGCCAAATCTTAATAATTCACCAGTCAATTAGTGAGTACAATGAAATGTATTCATTCTTTACAATTTCTATGCAATTAATTTATGAAAAAATTCTATCACCAAGCCATGAACAAGAATGGTTGAAAAGAGACGCCAGCAACATCTTCTACTGGCAAAAAATCCATAGCATAATTAAATTTATGAGTGAAAATAGAGATCTTTTCTTGCCTCCCTAATTCTCAACATTGTGTCATACTCACAAAGACTAAGGGGAAAAAATCACTACTGTTTCTTCACATACATTTGCATTTATATATCAAACAGAGTTGTTTTTTGTTACCATTAACCAAATTATTTTCCATTTATTTTTGATAACTGAGTCGTCATCTACTATGTCATGATAACAAGTGAACACAGAATTCATGTGTTTTTTCATACATTTTATCTTTCAGCTTATTGTTCCAAATAATTTTTCTTTAATTTTTCTAAGTCGAGATACCTTGTAAACTGTTTCATTTTTCATTTCTTACATGTTTGTAAATTCGGTACATAGTTATTTTTGTTTTTTTCTACAGTAAACATTTTTGTATTTAATAAAATTCCCGTAACATATCCATCAAACCGTTCAGTGACTAGAATAATTATATATGCGGGGGTATGAGACGGCGTTCTGTTCTGTTCTATACAAACTAATTAAAAGTAATTTCACGGAAGAGTCCATTTCGCGTACTTTTAAAATTCACATTTACACCACTATATAGATCTCTATAGTAGTGTTATATGGATGAGTTTCTTAATTAGGAGATTTTACTGAGGAAACAAATTTAATTACTTTAAAATAAATGTAAATATAATCAACAGTTCTAAAATGACAAAATCTTTAATGTTCTCTTAATCTTAAACACATTTGAATCAAACGACTATAACTACTGCATTAAATAAAGCAATCTCACTTTCGTTTAAAATGGTATCATCGCGACCGAGGATTCAGTCGGATTACCTTTCATATCAAACTCCAAATAGCGGCGAAATAAACCGGACATTTCTGCTACATCCCACCTCATACCTCGACACTTTCCTTCAACGCCCATAAAAACCGTCAGACAGAAACGCTACAGCAACTGAATACCCTAATCTCGCAGGTTGCCATAAAAGGACGGTCTTTGTAATTAACCCTAGAGTTGCTCCTCCAGCAAACAGTCACTGTTGAATGCTACCACCAGTCCATCCTTCCTTTCTTTTTTACTTTTTCTTCTTCTCCTTGCTTTTATTTACGGATGGGGTATTTTCTTTCCTTCATTTTTTTATTCTTATTTTGTTCTTGCCTGTTTTCACTGCCCGAAGTTGTGTGTTTGACGGGGTCTTATTGACTCCTGGGAACGAGAGTATTAAGATGGTCATCAAAGAAATGTGATGCGGGACGGAATTGTCTGTTGGATGCCAGGAGGTTGGTGTCAGTTATCTTCAGAACTGCGTCCTGGCATCCATATAGCGGGTACTCTTTTTTGTGCAAGTTTGGTGACAGCCCTGTTCCTGAGGGCTGGTCGAACCTAGATCATAAGGGACTTCAGGTTTTGTAGATTTGATTCAGAGACTATTTTTTTTGTGATTAAACGTTGATCTCTATTAAACAATGATAATAAATCACCATTTATAAGATTAACTCTGAATATATTTACACTTAACATCAATATGATCATATAATATATAGATTTAAAGAGAATTTTATACACAAACTTATTTTGCTTTCTCTGTCATACTTGTTTAAGTGGAACATGGTTACTGATTTTGTCATAGCTAAATCACATCTTCGTATACTAAAATTCTAGAATTTACAGTAGTTTGTGTTCCAAATGATAATACAATATTTCATTTTTTTGTGTATTTAATATGACCTTACTGACTCTCTCGGAGTGAGGGTTTACGATAACCATAAAAGAAATTGGAATGCGGTATGTCTGTGGGTTGCGAAAAGCTCGGCGCCAACAATGTGCAGAATTACCCCATGATATAGATACAATTGTATATTTATTTTGCTGTAATGTGGGACATGCCTGTCTCTTAAATATGTAGATCAATCAAAAATTAAACTAAGTAAATCAAAAATTTCAAATCAAGAATCTCCATTACAAGGAACTTCAAGTTTCAAAAGAGTTTTGTTGTCTGGGAGGTTTATATAATCAAATTTTCATTTTTATTATTAGATGACAATTTTTTGTTGTACTAGAGCTTCGAATTTTGTGCAGCTGTGTGGATGAATATGTAATATTATAAAATTTTCAGAACGTAATCGATTCAGTTCTCTTGATATCTATATTTTTAAAAATATAAGATACTGTCTATTTGATTTTTTGGTGGATTTTCAAGCTAAATGTAATTTTTTTTGGAAATAAAAGAGCGATAACTTAAGAATTAAATACAAATTAATATTACAGAATAAGAGTTGTTAATATGATTTTTTTTTACCAATCTTCAAATGTCAAATGCATTTATTCTCCATCATTCAGAACGGATGGAATAATACAATTTTTTATAATAATAAAAAGTATAAAATATATTGAAAAGGAATTTATGTAATTTTTAAGTTATATATATTTTCTTAATTAATTTAATCAAGAAATACAAGATGTCATTAAATTCTATGTTTTGAGATTTCTTATGACATACTTTTAGCAAAATTGCTGTCATGCCAATTATATCTATTCATATGACATTCAAGTCACGTATAGACTAATAATCAATTGTCAAAATGTTCAAAATCTAATCACTATCTAATTTAATCACTATCTAATAAATCTAATTTCAAAATCTAGTTGTCGACTAGATTTTTAAAGTTTCTCTTCTGCTGTTCTGAAAAATACGAAAATTAAATTGGTGCGGAGAATGTGGTTTAGTCATTTGAATGAATTTCATTCAAATGAATTCGAATTTTGCTGCAAACTATTTGTGTTTTATTGAAAGTTATTTATAAATCAACATCAATTTAGTGACCATCAATTGACACCAAACAATATATGTAACTCTTTCAAATAACTTTTAATTAACAAATATGAACTATTTATAAATTACAAAAAACTAAATTCACTCCTCATGTAGTAATGAATTATGATTGCGCCTTTGCAAGTAATTCAATGCAAAAACTGCTAATATTCTTCGATTACAATGTTTTCACATAAATATTACATAATGTCATTGATATTTTTCATAGATTAAAGAATTTTGTTAGTATTTGTTTCATTATCGTAAACCTATTGATTTTACTTAACCATATTTCAGTAATGAATATAATGTAATAAATGTGTTTCATTATCAGACTGAATTAAAACTGAATTATTAGATTTATACTAATTTGGCTGAAAATTTCAGTCTCACGTATAATGTATTCTATGTGCTTAGTTTCAAACTGAATTATTAGATTTATACTAATGAGGCTGAAAATTTCAGTCTCACGTATAATATATCCTATATGCTTAGTTTCAAATTGAATTAAAACTGAATTATTAGATTTATACTAATTTGGCTGAAAATTTCAGTCTCACGTATAATGTATTCTATGTGCTTGGTTTCAAACTGAATTATTAGATTTATACTAATATGGCTGAAAATTTCAGTCTCACGTATAATGTATTCTATGTGCTTGGTTTCAAACTAAATTATTAGATTTATACTAATTTGGCTGAAAATTTCAGTCCCACGTATAATGTATTTTATGTGCTTAATTTAAAACTGAATTATTAGATTTGTACTAATTTGGCTGAAAATTTCAGTACCACGTATAATGTATTCTATGTGCTTGGTTTCAAACTGAACTATTAGATTTATACTAATATGGCTGAAAATTTCAGTACCATGTATAATGTATTTTATGTGCTTAATTTAAAACTGAATAAAAACTGAATTTTTAGATTTATACTAATTTGGCTGAAAATTTCAGTACCACGTATAATGTATTTTATGTGTTTAATTTCAAACTGAATAAAAACTGAATTATTATATTTATACTAATTTGGCTGCAAAGTATTTTTTTTTTTTTCATTTTTAATGATTTGGCAAAGAATCGTGCTACATGATCAAATTTTTTTTTTTTGAATCGATATCAGGGTAGAATTTTGTGTTCACAAAACTTTATTTTTATCTTGTTTGATAAATTTGCTCAACAATCCATTTCTTCTGGAAAATTCTGCTTTGGATTATTATTATATTTTAGAGTCGCTTTTATTTTCCTCCATTGGATAACAAAATCAGTTCCTTTGATGTAAGATTTACATTTGGAACTTCTCTCACTTTCTAAATTGAAATATATTTGTATGTTGTCGATAATTGTATCGACACAGGTATTTCTATGTGTAAATAATCTATTTCAAACGAATCAAAATATTGAAATCTCTTGTAAAGTTGAAAGAATGCTTTCAACTGTAAATTTCGAAGTCTTTTGTGTTCACAGAAACTGTGTTTCAATTAAAGGCTGCCTGTGATTTCTGTAAACAGACTCTCTGAATTCCGGACATCATTACATTACACAAACAAACTTTCCCTTACTAATTAAATTAAGCTTTAGAGTACTTAGTGAATCTGACACGTCTCTTTCGATGCTTTGAATTATAATTATACAGGATTCACTTCTGCTTCCGAGAAATCGGTTGCTGCAGTGGAACACCTCATTATAAGACTATGTGTTATGGCACAGGAATATAGTTCTGAAGTGCCCATAGTGTAATTCAAAATAGTCATAAAATAATTACCCAAAAAGGTCAGAATGGATAACCTAGTTTATAAAAGGACATTTGATGACAGATATATATGAGAATGAAACATACCAGGTTGACTAATTCGCTAATTAGAATAAGAATAATTTGTATTCTTAGAGGCATATCTCTCTCCTTTGAATGATTATCTTGCCCAGAATAGTGTGACTATGAATGGCTTGTGGTATGGATCGATCGATGTATTATGAGCATGCATGAGTATTATTATGAGTATGGATGAGTATGTATTATGAGTATGGATGAGTATGTATTATGAGTATGGATGAGTATGTATTATGAGTATGGATGAGTACGTATTATGAGTATGGATGAGTATTATTATGAGTATGGATATATCGATGTATTATGAGTTTTGTGATCATGAACAAAGAGAGCCGTAATGGTATGTGCCAAGGTCTCGCTTTTGTGATCGGAAGTGTCAACGTCGAAGTGATTGCCAGGTAGTAGTCGACTAGAAGATAGACATGTATACTTTGAATGATAACTGGAATCAAATTGGAGTTATCTCTTCATTCAGAGTGATCCGTGGAATTACTGTCGTAATAGTATAATTAGAACATAAAGTAGAGATCTAAAGGCCAAAGCTGAAACATCAGTCATATTCACTGACTGCAGACCAAGGATTTACGAAGTAAGAAGGGTTTTTCCATCGAAGTTGAGATAACTCGACTCCATACCATTGCTACAAACACTAGAAGAGCGAGAACGTATTTAATAATTCAGCAACTAGAGTGATAAAGGTTTTTATTATGTACATGGCTAAACAGCAGCTTCGATTTTGGGATCAGAGAATTCTAAGACCAAATTATGTAAAGAAAAGTCATAAAAAATCAATTCTGATATTATGATGAACACCCACTTTCTAGACGATCTGGAATACATGAAAGTCATTTTTGTATTATTTATGTGTCGTTCTTTGTATATATATATATATGCGAACAATATAATGCAGAAACACAACAATCTAGATGGATGGAATTTTGTGTATAGTCTTTACACCAAAGTTGTGGATTTGAAATAGGATTTTGGTTATATCCTTTTTTAGAAAGATCCATACCCTGTAGATCTTTTTTGTTCTATTATCAAAGGAAAATAACACCCTCTTTATATGTCACATCTTGCTATATCTTCCTGATAAGATAAGATAGTTGATTTTATCTATTTCTTCAAATTATAGCAGAGTTGTAGCATTAATATTTGAATTGAGATGACTTGCTTCGTATTATTCTTGAATCTATTGATTTTCCTATTTTTGCTTGTGTGTCTATATGATTATTTTAAACATAATAAGTGAATATAAAAATATTGATTTACAGATGGATTCTCCGATGCTCTAGAAATTAAATAAAATAAATGATTAAACTTTAAAGCTACATTTGCTTCATAGAATATAATTAGAATCATTTATAATTTTCTATCACATTTTCATTTTCTATTTTCAATGGTGATTTACATCATATTTTTGTGAAGGCATTCAAGAAATTAGTGCTAAATTTCTTATCAATAAGACCTTCAGAAATTTTATATGACTTAAAAATTATTATCAAATTTGTTTTAAGGGGGAAAATACCAGCATTAAGAGTAATATTCATATTCCCCAGCATATATCAATATTCTTATATTTCATTCTGATATAATTTCGTGTAAATCGACTGGCTCTCTCGTTTACACATTTAATGAATTTTTATTTAATAAGTCTTTCGAGTCTGTGCTGGCACTGCGAAACGTTTTTAATTGTTAAATACGCTAGTAAGGAATTTAATGGATGATGTTTCCTAAGTAAAAAAATTTCTGTGGTTACAAAATCGAGTAACCCGGTCAATAAAATTCTCAGATGCGGAATTAAGTGCTTCGTTTCGGTTTTGAAAATCAATCGGACAAATTTTGCGACTAGATTCTTCCAGCTTCTTCTTGTAAACAATATTTCCCACATGTTTCCGAAGATGAATGATGATCTGATGAATAAGATGACAAATGATTGTTATAAGAAAAAGGTCTGATATCTTTTCTTATTACCTTAGCTGTAATACCCTGAATAATATAAGTTGATGAATGGAAATGCTTTGCTCTTCTACCGTGATTGCGGTTGCAGTATAAATCAGTTTTTCTGTTCTGAATATTAGCCTTAAGTCATTTTAAACGTGCGAAAATATTAAATTTTCTTTTAAAATTTCTTACTATTCGTCTAGAAACTTAATACTCATTGTAGAATAGTGAATATGTAGAGTTTGGAAACAGTGTAATATTTTCAGTGCCCTGAATAATATGAGTTGATGAATGAAAATGCTTTGCTCTTCTACTGTGATTGTGGTTACAGTATAAATCAGTTTCTCTATACTGAATAGTATTTTTGAGTCATCTTTTCTATTTGAAGTCATCTTGAACGTGCGAAAACATTAACATTTCTTAATGTTTGTCTAGAAACGTAATGTTCATCGTAGAAAATTGAATTTGTAGAGTATGGAAACAATGTAACAGTTTCGGTACATGAATATCCATTTATAACAAAAAAAATTATTATCTTATATTGAGTTTGAGGATTCGGAAGACTTTTAGAAAAAGAATGGAAGAGACGTTAAACAATTTCCTTTTGCTCTTCTTCATTGCATAAATTCCTAGAGACACCTAGTGAGGACTTAAAAAGTTATTTTAATTCAAAATTATGAGTTAATAAAGATTCGTATTAGAATTATTAGAATTCTAGATTCATATTAGAATTATTAGAATTCTAGATTCATATTAGAATTATTAGAATTCTAGATTCATATTAGAATTATTAGAATTCTAGATTCATATTAGAATTATTAGATTCATATTAGAATTATTAGAATTCTAGATTCATATTAGAATTATTAGAATTCTAGATTCATATTAGAATTATTAGAATTCTAGATTCATATTAGAATTATTAGAATTCTAGATTCATATTAGAATTATGAGCCTTTATGAGTTCATAAAGACTCATATAGACTCATTAGCTAATAAAGACTCATATTACACAAGACTCATATAGACTCATTAGCTAATAAAGACTCATATTACACAAGACTCATATAGACTCATTAGCTAATAAAGACTCATATTACACAAGACTCAGATAAATATGAGTTAATAAAGACTCATATAGGCTCATTAGCTAATAAAGACTCATATTACACAAGACTCAGATAAATATGAGTTAATAAAGACTCATAATAGACTCACTAAAAGAACGTTGAATGATATCTGTGTAAAAACATGATGAGCTTATATTTACCGAAACTAATATTTATGGATTTGAAAATGCAGCATGTCCGGAATACTGGCTACATCTGGTTCGAGTTCAGCTTAATTCTTTAATACCATTTAGTAAGTAGAGCAGATATTGAAGGACCTTGAATTCATTTTGAATGCCCTTCCTACAAGATAAACTGAAACTTCGTATCTTTTATTGCTGCTAATTGCTTTCCTGTGTTTCTAAAGAATAACAATTAATTGTAAACAAATTTCCATAATTTGCATGATAAGTGAGAATGTGACTCACGTCACTTCCGCCTGAACCGGAAAAACGTCACCATAACGAGGCGAAAAGAAACAGGGACCACATTATTAAAGAACACGGTCGTTAAATTTAATAGGTTTCCCAAGTCCAATCAAATATCCGTGTCTTTCGCTCTTTTTAGGAGCGCTTATTAATTTGGACTCCTTGTTTTGCGAACTTTCTTTTTCCCTTCTTTTTTATTAATTTACTCTCTCCCCTAGATTTTATTGAGGAAAAAGATTAAAAAAACACACGAAGAAATGGAAGGAATATTGCTTACTTTACTCCAAAACTGCAATTCGAGTATTTTTTCCCCCCTTTAATCCCCGTTGCATAAATGGTATTTCATAAGGTACATTTACCGAAATGACGGCTTAAATCATTTTAAATATTGTCTTCGAAAAGCACTAGAAATTGAGAAGAAAAAAAAGTTCTTTAGTGCACATCTGACTTGGAGTTTTTTTTTTTTTTCTTAAATAACCACGATCGCATTTAAATTGAGATTAACGGTCGGATTCACTAGCATACCGTTTTTCTATCCCACTGGAATTTGAATCCAATATTTTTATGTTTTTGATCACGTAATAAAGTTCTTAATGTCATCGAACTGTTTGCTTTCAAAAATCGATATCAAGAATTTATTTAAGATTCGTACCTTGAATAAAACTTATTTTCTGTTATTTCCCGTTTCCTTTCAAATCGATTTTTTTTTAAAAAAAGGAACTTAAATGAATCTAAATATTTGAACAGCTGTGTGTAGTACAAAATAAACAAACACTTTTATTATATTTTTGCAGCGCATTTCTCTGCATGTTAGTTTGTTATCAATATATATGATTAATTCTTTTTTTTATATTTTGTATTTCATTTTTATCGTGTTTGTCATTTCTTATAAAAATATATATTAGAATCTCGGATTAGTTTGATTCAAGATATGATTGTGATTTATCAGAATTTAATAATCGATTGACAGAAATTTCCTCTGTCAGAAATATATGTTTGATTTTCTTTCATATAATATAATATTAAGCTCATTTTTATCATCAGCATTAGCGATGGCAATATACTGAATATTAAATTCATTCTGATTATTTTATGTTGCCATGTCCGTCTAAATGAAAAATGATAGATTTCATTTTTGGCATGAAGTAAGGAATTCCAGATCTTAATTTAACTAAAGAATGGCTTTGTGAAACTATAAATAATAAAAATATACGAATGACATTACGATTTTAACTTCTAACGATATTCGACAAAATAAATATTGTCTGCTTTCCTCTTTAGCATGCATGTTTATAATCACACAGCATAACTGTTGGATCTCATTTCAATATTTATTTATGATGATATTCAATTAAACAAACACTGTCGGCTTTTATCTTTAGCATGAGAGTGTAGATTCGTCGATTCAACTTCACTCTATGATAAATTTATAAAATCAAAATCAGTATTAAAATATGAATGACATTCAGTTGTTTATTTGTAATGGTAAAATTAAACTGATACTGTTTGTTTTTGTGTTTGGAATAAAGTTGGAAACCATATGATTAATTTAAATATAGATCAAAATATTTTATTGAATTATTTATATAGAAATAACGTACAAAGTTATATGCAATAAGTATTTATAACTTTTCTAGCTTAGATTTCTAGCTTAGATGTACTTTATTAAATTTTATGATGATTATAATATTGAAAATCCTTTGGTAGTTAAACTAGAGAAGCAATTCCAGGAATCGTATCTTTCTAACCTATAAATTACTAGTGTTTTATTTCATTATACATTATTTTATTAAATAATAAAATATTTCAATGCAAAGAAAATATTTTGTCATGATAATTAGCATATATAAATATTTGTATATTCGAATTAAAAAAAAACGAGAAAACTTCTCTATTTTGAAACCATGTTCAATCAAAATACGCAATCTTCCATCAAAGAATAACTCTGGATGGTCTAATTAAATCGAGTATGCAATTAGAAAGTTTTTATTTGATTCTTCGGTTTGAAATATGGATGAAATTCGAAATATCAGATTTCAGAAAACTCAGAGATAAAATGAATTATAAAACTATAATAACAGTGATAATAAAAAAGTTATAATAATAATAAGAAGTAAATTGTGTCATTAAATTCAGGAGATAATAAAAGTAAAAAAAATATTTAATCACTTTTAGAATAATTTTTAGGCATCCATATAAGCGGACAAAGATATTAACTTTGGTATTCTGTTAACTTTCCCAAGATAAAAATTAAATGTAAAACTACCAAATTTAATACAACCGAGTCTGCATATAAACGTTCATTACCAAACGGAGGTTGGATATTTGTAATGATAAATAGATTAAAAATCTCCTTTTAAACCCTTTTCAATTAGTTGAAATCAGCTGAAAATCTCTTCATTAGCAAATTGGAACAGTTAGAAACAAATTAGAGATCCTGATTTATTCATTGTTTGAAATATACATTTCTGAAAAAACCTGGCCCCCAATAATCTCATTTATCATTTAACCGGAAAAGTATATTTCAGAAGCAGCAGAAACTGTCTCGTCTGTAGTTTACGTTTTAAAGTCATTAGTCATTACAAATTATTGAGTTTTGAAACAAATGTTTCTAATTAGCGAGAAATTGTTTTCCTTGTTTTAATACTTTTAATTCGTTCGCACATGAGCAAACATTCATTTCTTTTTTGATAAGAAAATTTTAGCTTTAAATGAAAATGAATATTTTATTTTCTAATTATCTTTTTGCTTTGGATGGTGGAAGGTTTATGAGGTAAAAGATTCTGTGAAGTTGAAACTTTATGAGACTTATTGAGAAGCAATTAATATTTGAATGGTAACTTTGTGCAAGCTATCATAATTTCGAATTTAAAGGAACTTTTTTTATTTAATAATTATAAAATTAGAAATGATTATCATAGGAAGAAGAACTACCAAGTAATCAAATCATGGAAATACGCTTTAAATAGGATATTACATATACTTTCTATAACCAGATATGTACTTTCATACCTCCGTTCATTTCACAGTCATATACATTTGTAATTTTCATACATACAGTTACGATGCATGTTTATCTATTTCAAGAGTAATTTTTGGAATTGAAATAATTAGCCATGGAAGTTGTGTTGTTGGAAAAGCGGGTATAAAGAGTTTCGAATTCAAAAATCCGTTTCATAAAAAAAAAAAAAAAGAAAAAAAAAAATGACGCGTATGTCGGCTTGATGAATATTGAAACTTATTCAGAAGACAAAAGTCTGGTGTGACATGGATGTCTAAAGAGATGAAATCCTTCTCGGGTATTGTCTTTTTCATTTCATCCCAGTTTAAAATCAGGATTGCTCTACAAAATAATGCTTGTATTGTTTTAAAATGAAATGTTAAATAATTTAATCAAAGTCCTCTAGGAAATAAAAGAATTCTTATTCTTATGAAAAAGTAGTTGAGGGAATGCTTAAAGATATTTTAATTTTGTTTAGATTAATATGCCGTTTTGATGTAACGGGGTAATCTCTATTAGATGCATCACGAAATTTTAATCCGTGGTCAAATGTTAAGGAATACCTTATCTAAACTTCCGCATCAGAAATTTTAATCAGAGCGGAATCGGGGTACACAACGGACTAATGATGGAATCTAATCTTGAAGAGGTCAAGAGTCGATATTATGAGAAATTATAATTATATTCTCTGAAGATTAGTATACCTACAAACCATATTGAAACTTGGGTCTTTTTTTAATCTCTTCCTGCAAAACCTAAGATAAAAAAAACAATATTACTGACTATATTGAAATCAGTCTCTTAGTGTTATTTTAATTATTATTAAATAAATATACTCAGAAGATATGATTAATTTTTCGAATATATTACCATCCAAAAAAATAAATAAAAAAAATCGAACACTATGAAATATAGAAATTAGTTCCCTCTGCAACTTGAAAAATTTTACAGTTGTGAGTTTTCGATTCTTTGTCAGAATTTTCGCTATAAGAGGATGTTTGAACATTTTTGAATGCTTAAAAATTGAATAATATCTTAGAAGCAGATTATTTCGTTTACTGTAATAAATATGTTTCTGAAATGGGAACTATTTCAACAAACATTAATTTTCTTTTCTGTTTTTAATCTAAATAGAATAAGAAATATAGAAATCAGTTCCCTCTGCAACTTGAAAAATTTTACAGTTGTGATTTTTCGATTCTTTGTTAAAATTTTCGCTATAAGAGGGTGTTTGAACTTTTTTGAATGCTTAAAAATTGAATAATATCTTAGAAGCAGATTATTTCGTTTACTGTAATAAATATATGTTTCTGAAATGGGAACTATTTCAACAAACATTAATTTTCTTTTCTGTTTTTAATCTAAATACGTGGCACAACCACTTTATATAGAAAACGACAAACTTTCATTAAAATTTTCATAATAGAAAATCAAGAATTGTACATCATTCCACACATTTCCACTTACCATCATATGTAATCCGACTACAGTAGAATGGAAATCCCTTAACTCATCTTAGCTCCCAAATCCTCTACCTCCAAGCATTCCTGATATGCGTCCAGTAATCAAACCCCCTTACATACTCGGGCGCAAGACGAGAAAAATTCCTGAAGCATGCGAATCTGAGTGGTTGCTGGTTGGAATATAATCAACCAGCATAATGTGGCGCACCGAATAATCTAATGGCCTAGAAAATGGTTTGTTGCTAAGCCTCATCGTTACGAAGAAGGCTTTGGATATGTGGGTTCCATCCTTCTTAGGGGAGACTTCGACAAGAGGCCGAAATCCTGGCTTATCTCTCTCATATTCCTCATGTTTTAAGAGCCATGAAGAGGTATGTGAAGGATTCTTGGAGGTTTTTTTCCCCTCTCTTTTGTATTGTTTGAGATTTGTTTAACGAGTTGGGGGGTAAATGAGGTTGGGTTAAAGTGAAATTTTGCTACAGTTGTAGGATTTTAGGGAATGCAGAAGTTGTTCTAAAGATGTTAAGAGATTATAATGATATTAAAGTTATATTTCAGGATTCTAAATTTATTAAAGTCAAGTGGGATTTGTGAATGAAAATCTTTGGAACAGTTGATTAATTTAAAAATCTTGTGGTATTAGTTCTGGAACGATTATTTTCCCATAAAGATATTAATTGGTATGCTTTTATTGTCTAAAACAAAGATTATTCTTCGAAAGATACGTTTAGAAATCTATTAAAATGTCATTAAAATCTAGCAATGTTGTTTGTTGTTCCCTTAATGGACGTGAACAATATCATACTGATGTCCTTTAAGATCTAAAAGCGTATCTTTAGAAGTACAAGAAAAGGACATCGTAGCGTCGTTAAGTTAAAATATAATGCCATTTTGGATGGCAACCGCAATTACGCTTATGACAAGACAGGCGCCGTGTAATTTAAGGTCCTTCATTTTTATTGGTACGTGATAATTTAATTTTGAAAACCAACAAGATGAATACATGGACATTTTTTGCACAAGTATAATGCGCATGCCTTCATAGCATAACGGTATACAAAATTCAATTAAGTGCTGAACAGCATGTGCTTTTGCATATCGTTGTTTATGTGGAGTCGTGTGATCCACAATCAAATTTCTAACAGACGTAAATGTTTTTTGTTTTAATTTAAAATGCATTTGTGATGAATTAGGTTAAATTTAATGGGCTATTCTACTCTTGGCATTCTTGCCTTATTATTGCAGATATAATATGGCTCACTAAAGTTTTTTTCGGCTATAAATATTCATATGAACATATTGCATTCATATGAACATATTGCATTACGTTGATACATTATAAGCTTATGAATAACCATTTTTTTTAAAAAAAATATTTGAATACTTTATTAATTTCATTAAAATTAATTATATTTGTCTATCAGATATACTAAATATACTTTAAAATTTTAGAATTTTTATTTAATATTTGATTTACGTTTATAATATATTTTATTTAAATGTATGAATGCATGATCAGTATTTAATTCACTTTCCCTGTAGTAAAAGTTTTTTTTCCAAAGAATAAAATATTTTTTAAACACAGTTTTTTAATTAATATTTTGAAATAAAAAAAATGTGTGAAGTAAATATTTATCTGAATGTCTAAGTAAATATAATTCCTTGAACAAATTTTAAATAATATGTAATAAATAAATGATATTATTTGTTTGCACATTCTTTTTTACTTTTCAACAATATATTGTGAAAATATTTATAATAGTTTATAAACAATAGAAAAATAAATAAAATATTTGCTTTTGTACTTAACCTTTACCAATAATTTATTCATTAAAACATGATACATTTTTCTTTTAAAACAATTTTCTGTTTAAATAAACTCATTTTTGACATAAACAAGATCAGTTACTGAATTTATAAAATATAGCATTGATACTATTGTAAACAACTGTGGAATGTATATTTATTTAATTGTAAATTATCTTATATTTAATATAAATCACTCATTCATATTTAATGATATTTTCTGAATTGCTCAAAAATTATTTATGAGTTAAAAATCAGGAGAAGACAATGAAAATTCTTTGGAATGTCTTGAAAAATGAAGTAATTAATATTAAGCAACTCCTGATAGTTTAGGTATGATACAGCTGTTAGAATTTTTCAGGGAAACCTAAAATATTTTGACTGACCATCTATTACATCTATAAAGTTATAAAGCTATAAGGAATATGTTAGAAAACGGAGACTCAATTGAGAAAAAAATGTACTTTTCAGATAGAAAAACAAGTGTGAAATATCTATACAGAAATATTAAGATAGTTTTTTCATCTATGTAAAATCAAATTCATTCTTGATAGTTTCAATCAACTAAGAAACTCAACTTATTGTTTATTGTTCCAGTTGATTCCTTTTTCTAAACAAACTACTTTGGAAATTATCAATCCTCCAGAACCATTGATCTTTATTATCAAAATTTCTTGATCAGAATATATTTTATACATTATTAAAAAGTTGAAAATAAAAAGCATAAGTTGATATGTGAAAATATTTTGAACGGTTGCCATGGTAATAATGCCCTTTCATCAATTATGCCGACACATAAGTGATAGACATGCAACACCTCCATTAGATAAATTATTGGCATTAAGTTCAAAAGCCTCTTAGATGAAAAATATTATTGATGAGGAAGAATAATAAATAATAAAACTTTTGTGCACCTTAAATTTTTTTTTCAAACTATCGATTTTAATAAAATAACTTATAAAATCTTATAAGTTTAATCGACCAATTCTTGTGTATATATAAATTTATTTCCTGTATCTCAGAAATGGTTGAAATGATTTAGATCAAATATCATATTTAAATAAAGTTTTGCTTTTTAAGTTTATCTACATAAGTTATCTACATAAGTTTATCTACATAAGTTTATCTACATTAAGTTCAAAGCACACATAATTTTTTTTATTAGAGCCTTTTTCTATTTTCTTTTGTTGACAATGGCATATAGCGCCATCTATTAAATTTTTGTAGTACTTGCATTGTTTACTTAGGATGATAACCTACTAGTACCTAAAAAATTTGTGAGATGGCGCTATATGACATTATCCGAATACGAATACGTCAGGTTCACATTCAATATCAACAATACAATTATTATATTAACCAATTTTAATAACATGTTAAAAAAAGTGTATCCAGGATTTTTTTTTTTATTTAAATGAGTAGTTCATATGTAGATAGGATTGAAAACTATTCATATGTAATCAATATGTCATTCTTATCTAAATATTTTCTCTAAAGAAACAAAATTTTACATAAAAAAACAAAAAACAATTGAGCAAATCTTAGTATCCCAAGTATTACTAACGAAAAGCGGCAGTCTTATGAAAAAAATATTTGTATTAATGAAATTGTGATTTTTTTCTTGAGAAACCCTTTGTTTATTTAGGGGAGTAAAAGGATACAAATCATCATTGCTTTATAGTAAGATAGCAAATGTAAATATATTTTACTTTAAAACTAGCAAAGCCATTGTAATTTAATTTAATGAGAAACATTTGTTATATTACTTGAAGTTGAGTATCTCTCTATTACCCCTTATTTCTTGCAAAAATCCATTTCGAAATGACTTTAAATATTATCATTGATGATATTGCATCGATGTTCTTGTTTTTAAGAAATGAAGACTGGCAGCAGCAATTAGTATCCACAGCAACAATTAATTAAAAAATATATAAATTTCATTTCAGATTTCCATAAAAAAATACAATTGTGAAAGAACTTGTGTTTAAACAAGAAAACAAAATGGGCAGTAGCTTATTCTTTGGAGAAAAGAATATCTTGAAGAATATTAAAGAGAATAAGTTGGAGAAAAGATCAATATCTGTGCAACTGACGCATTAAATATGCGCGATTCCTGTTGTTTAATGCAAAAGGCCATAGAAAAAAGACAATGAATTTGATTATCCTTATCATTTTTCTTTGGATCTCAATGTCATCTATCTACCATTATTTAAATAAACATTCATAAAATATGTAAATTAAACAAACTATATTATTTTCAATATTTTTGGATTAAAAAATAATCAAACTGCTTCGATACTCTCAAAACATATAATAAAAAACAAACAAATACCGTTCTATTAGAATTAATAGAATTGAGTAAAAGAGATGATTTAAATTAAACAGAAGAGCTCTGGTTTCGTGGTTTTTCTACTAAACAAAAATTTTAATTTGCTTAAAATCATCCGAAAGAAAAATAGAACCTATTTACTTTACTTTGTGCATCTCATTTAATATGCATGAAAATTCTAAAATCTAAAGATAAACTATCATAAAATAAATATGTGGATCATAAGTAAATATTTTATTCATTTAAATTTTGTTGGCATAAAATACAAAAGACAATCTGTTTTAAATTTATTTTGTATTCGACGTCATTACTCTTGAGGAATCGGGTTTTGGAAGTAAAAAGGGAAGGGGGGGTGGAGGCTAAAATTTATTTTAGATTTGATAAGAAGGTTTCGAAATTTTTATGAGGAATTTATTAATTAATTATAAAGCAAACACAAAATATGAGATCTGAAGGCAAATATATCTAACAGCTGGCGTTAAAATCGTTTAATTTCCTTGAGATAATATCTATTACATGATGAATTATTTAAAATTTTGGAGATTGTATTTTGCTGAAAAAGAAAAAAGAAAAGAAACTGTTCCGTTAAATAAGAAAAATAATATCTAAAATCCATATTTAAACAGAATTATAAATTCGAGCGCAAGAAATTATCTTTATATTTTTTTTTATATTTCTTATTTTTGCATTTCCAATTAGAAATTTTAGCACTGCGGTGTTCCTGCAAATGGAATATGTAAAAAATTTGACAAAGTTGTGCAAACGTTTTGTAAATATATACCAAATTTTATTTGTCTAACTTAAAACACATTTGAGTTATTGTGTTCATAAACAAACAGAAGCGACATACAGACATAATTTCAAGAATGTATTTTACGAGTGTCTCTAATTTGGAGATTCGTAAAAATCTCAAGTTTGGATTTTTTTTTAACGTTTATACTTCAAATAAGAGAAAGTAAAAAAGAATCAAATATGTTAAATAATTTTCAGAGAACATTACATTATCTAAAGATAATTGGAAATTTTTTTTGTATAATTTTAGCAATATTTTAAAAATGAATAGTATGTTCTCGGATTTTGATTTAAAAAAATGAATACGGTGTTTATGGATTTCGATTTCAATAATGAATATAGTGTTTTCGAATTTTGATTCAGTTCAATTTTTGGGATCTAAAACAATTTTTTTTTTCAAAAATACACTTTTAATTGTTCAAACGAGGCTGTAATTCACTGGTTCGGAAGCTTAGGTGTGGAGTTTGAGTAAGTAGGCTGATAGTTGCCTAGAGTGGGATTGTAGGAAGTGATCGCATACAAGTCGATTTGATTATACTCAAATATTTTTGCCATCTTTTTAAATAAATAAATTTCTAAAAGAAAATCCAGAAGGCCGGGATAGCCTGGTTGGTAGAGCGTCGGATTCGCGTCCCTTAGGTTGCGAGTTCGAACCCTGCCGGCCGAAGATTCGCGTTAAATCTGTCGTGGTCAGATGTCCTCCATGTCCAGAGTAATACCACTGGGGGTACTGGATCAGGGGTGATCGTTCTCTGATTCAGGTCTAAAATACGATCTGTGAATGAAGTCCTCCCCGTAAAAAGGGCTGTGAAGTGTGTGTAAAGTCGTTCTCTTGGCCCTTGATGGCGCTACTTTAGAAAAAAGAGGCGCTCCTCCCCAGGCCTAAATCCGCTGTCTTCGAACAGCGGGCTTGCCTATGGCAAGTGCCATAAGAAACAACAGCAAAAAGAAAATCCAAAATTTATGAACTACGAATCGTCTCTGGCGATCAGTTGGCGTGCCTAGGAATATAGGTTATATTTGATTTCAGATAAATCATTTTTATGTTTATGATCACCTAATTATCTGGCATTAAATCCGTGTTATTTTAATTATTTCTGTAAATTCTGTTTATTGTGTACGTGAACGTTTCTTACAGAAACAGCTCCATAGTATCATAGAAGTGTTAAAAACGTAAATATCCGGTTCATTTATCTTCTAAAATTCATATTATTTCTAAATTTTTTAAAGTAAATGCCGATATTCTTTCAAGTTTATTTTTCGAGTTATTATTTTGAATAGTAAGGCAGTACCAACCTAGCACATTTGAAAATCAGCATGTAACATCACATAAAGTAATTTCAGAGCTATAAAAATTATAAAGATCTGACACACCAAATATAAATTTTTAAGTAAAAACGACATTACATTAGTACAAAAGCATTTTGTCCGAAATAACCAGAAACGTATTTTATAATGATGGTGCTTTTCTTCTTCATATTTTCTATATTTATTCCGATGAATGTTGCAAAAACATACTTGAAAAAAATTGTTAAAACTTCATTTTTTCAAATCTATTATTAAACATGTACGGTAGAAAAATAACAACAGGGGTTAAAAATGAAATAGAATGCTTTATAAGGATGCCGATAACCATAAATATCAAAGAATGCTTTAAAAATAGTACAAAGATTTATTCTTCGAAAAATTATTTATCAAAATAAATACAAGTGTTTTTCTAGGGAAGTCGGGACAACAGATTTTGTGGGTTTTCTTTTGCTCTGTAAAAAATCACAATAAAATGCTGAATCCAAGCTTTGATTGTAAGACTTCGATTCTTCAGTGCTGTTATCCGTTGGAGACACGACAATACCAGCATTGTTGGAAATATTTATCTTTCTACTTTTGAATGTTAGGATATATTTAAGAAAGAAAAAGTATTGTTATAGATTTCTTCATTCACCTTTACAAATGCTTTCTTTAAAAATATTTGTTAAAATATTCAAATATATTGAATATGTGTTAAAATATTCAAAAAAGAATATTTGTTTAAATTCAAAATTGTTTATTGGGTCTAAGAACCAGAAGAGTTACAAGAAATCCATTCATCGTATAATGCAAAAGGTATAATAGAATTTCATTAATCCAGCGGGTATCAGGTTAGAAAAATGAAAGATAAACAAAAGCAAGAAAATAGATACAGTTTATTTATAAAAGCGCATTTTAATATCAGAACCTATGTTTATCACACGAAATATTAGAAAATTAATACGAGAATATGCAGAAATTTAAATTATGTAATAAATATATTACAAAACATAATTAGAAATCTTATTTACATTGCCCCGAGATCTTTGAAAACCACTTGCATTGACTTGTTTATTCTATATCGTTCCACATGTGCCCTCCAGAAAACGCAAGATTATAAGAGAGACCAGAATGATACAGCCCCATAGTATTAAAAGTGATTTTAATATGTTTTACTCTCATAACAGGTAAATACACATATTACCGTATAGTAAAATTTGTATTCAATTTTTGTGCCACCAGTTTTTGTAAAAAAACTCATAAAATTTTCACGTACATTGATATTTGATTGATTGAAGATAATAATTAAAATGTTGATGAAAATCTGATTCCTTTATTGGCTTTAAATGAAAACTGTTGATAAAAAACTGATTCTTTGCTGTATTGTAGTTATCATAAAATTGGTAAATTTGTATAGCCAATCATAATTCTTCTAAATGCTTCAATTTTTGCAAACAATTCAACAATAAAAATAAAATATATATGAAATCTGTACAAATCTTTCTCAAATTCAACCTTTCTATCTAGTCCAAAAATAATCCAATATGTTATTGGATTGCTGAAATCAAATATTCAGCGAAATGTACTCTGAGGATAGCGAATATAGTTTTTATTTATGACAACGTATCTGCACCTTAAAATATTTGCTTATGATGGAATAATTGTTGATATAAAAATGCAATCATTGAATTTTTTGTTTGCCAATTTAAATAGTTGAGAAGCGACAGAAATAATTTATATCAGTTAGCTTTACAAAATGAAAAAAAAAATGAAGGAGCTGTGCAACAGTAATGTTGCAATGTCTATGACATTTTTATTTATTTTTATGTTTATAATTTATTTTAATATACATCTTAAATAAGAAATGTATTTTAATGTAAATTGTGCATACTATGATCATGAATCAGTGACCAGGCTTTTAATTAAATATCATGCAAATCATTAAATTAAATGCTTAAAGAAAGTAATCTCTGAACAGTAGAATTAATAAGTAGGATTATTAGTCTTCGAATCACTTTTTCAGACATCTAGAAAGATATTTAAGTACAAAGCTACTATGTATGAGTGTGCTAATGGAAATAAGTAAATATCTGGTAATAAATGATTAATCTTCCTTTTGACGAAAATTAACTCAAAATAATTTTCCATTAAATAATTATTTTACTTTACAACATTTCTATTACATATTAAGTCTTGAGTCTATTCATTTTTGTCTAGTCTGTTCAAATTTGTGTGAAACAATAATTCCAATGGGATATACAAACTTATTCTGAATTATTTGTTTACTGCTTACTATCTATAATTTTTAAAAATATTCATTACATAATCAAACTGGCAAATTAGAATGAAATCTTATCAACAACTTATATATCACTTCTTTGCAAATAGAGTGACTTTGTAACAAAGCGAATGCAAATGATAAATTTAAAATTCAAAGTGAAACCTGAATATCCAGGGGAAAAAAAGTACAAATGCTGCTTAAGATTATCTCTACGGAATACAATAAGAAGTGATTTAATGTATTTTTGTTTATCTGCATGTCGTCGGGGATTTGTTGGAAAAGTTTCCGCAAGTTGTATTTGCAAGGCTTTTGCATGATAATCACTGGTTTTAATTATTTGCTTTATTTTTAAGACGATTTTCTATTTCAAACTTTAGTGTTAATCTTTAACGAGATTTTTCTTTCAAAGGCAAATGCTGAAATCTTCTCTGCTCTTTGAATTTCAAAAAAAACGCAAAATACTCTAGAGAAATCTATCTCTATTTCTTTTTCTTCTTTTTTTAGAGAATTTGAAAGTTTTTTTTTTTTTTGAGCAAGTAGAATGTTATTTACGTTTCTTATTACAAGTTGCAGAAAATACTATCCATTTGCGGAAATTTTATCAAAAGCATACGGAAATAATTAGAGCAACGTGATGGAGAAATTAAGGCCACAAAATGAATATTATGAAGATTTAAATCTCATAATTTTTATATGAAGTATGGTAAGGAAATTGCATATAGAGGTTTTATTAACAATGAATTATAGAAATGAAATTCTTGCTTAACCCTTTCTAAGGCGCCGTGGGAAGTATGCACCCCACCAAATTTATCAATCTTTGTATGAAATTATGTAGGTTAGCATAAGTTCTGTCAAATGTTTTTAGAAAACCGGAACTTAGATGCTTTAGTTCTTTATCTCACACAAAATGATGTGTCTTGGTTTGTCACTTAATTATTAATTAACCAAATTAATTAATTAATCAAATTAAATTTATCTAATAAGTAAAATGAATCCCTTTTCTTATTCTAATTTTAAATCTAAAAATATTTTAACATAATATGTCGAGAAAAAAGTGACCCTTTAAAGGGTTAAATAACTTGGTTCGCTCGTAAATGTCGTACTAAATGGAACAAATGTTGCCAGAATACATCGTAATACAAGTTCCAGTTGTGACCAAATGTTTATATTTTATTAAGAAACATGCTGTAATTCACAATTCTGATAAGAACACTAGCTGTTAGAATTCCTTTTTATAGATAAGTATAAAATCAATAAATCTAAATTAAAACTCTTTCCTAATTGTAGCAAAATAAATTTGAATAAATTAAGAAATTTATAAGAAAAGTCAAATTTATCCACCAAAAAAATAATATAATAATTTTCATCCATTTTTTTATAATTAAAATTCAGATTAACAATAAAATAAAAGATATGTCAAAACAATTGTGACATTTATCATTTGTGACATTGATGATCATTTTATGACATTGATAATTTTATGACAGTAATGACAGTAAATAGTTCCATTTAAACTCAAGATATGGTTAGATTTTCAAGCTGAGCAGATATTCCTTCATTATTAATACAGTCCAGATCTTTCATCTAGCGATTACACTCTCTTTTGTCATATGACGACTTTCACTGGTGATGAATGTTTACACATCGATGAAGGAATATAAACTGCTTGAATAATTGACAAATATTACCGTGTACGAGATCTACGAGGAAATTATGGAGAAATCTGTTCCTCATAATGTATTGACAGACAAGAAAATTATGTAGAAAAATAAATAATTGTAGATAGCATCATATAATAAATGTTTTGGGGAATTTATTTTAATTTCTTAAATTTTATTTTAAAAACTTAGCCTACTTTAAAAAAAGTCCTCCTCAAATTACCTTTTTCTCATACTCAGAATGGCAATGAATTCTAAAATTTAAAAGGCGGTATTTATTTTATGTGTAATAGGTAAGCATGAATTGACTGAATTTCTGATTTGATAAAAATGTATTTATTTATTTATTTTGAAATCTTTATCTTAAAAAATCTGTATATTTTATCATTTTTAAGAAATAAACTTTGAGCCTTATTTGTTTGTTAACTGAAAAGCTGTCACAGGGAAATTTTAATCTTTTATTTAATTATCCCTACATGGCGGACGATTTGTGCATTGAATTCTTTCCTCCCTGGAGATACATTTTAATTTGAAATCTATCATAATCGGGATCTACCCTTTCTTGGCTGAAAATTTTCTGAAACTTTAACTGAAAGCACCGTTCAATCACTGACACAATCTCCTAAGGTTTTCGGCAGTTTCCTCTTCATAAAACGTCAATTTAAATAGATGGCGCGTCAGAAATATTTCCTTCATGCAAACGTACCGACCTCCACTATCGGCTGATTTTCAACGAAAATTTTCAGACGCTTTCTACGTTGAAGTTTCCCCGAGATTGAGTTTTACGTTCGCAGTATGAAAAATGATCCATGGAAGAATTATATTCTTAGCGAAGGAAGCTTTTCTTCAAGTCATCTTAATTCTATAAAGGAAGCTTCCATGTTTTTGATGGCGATGTCCTTTTTTTATTTTATTCTCGAAGTTTCAGTGAATTCTTATGAAAGCTAAGCTGGATTGACAGCACATGACGGATTATTGCGTCCTCTGTTTTTGCTGTTTGGGTATTTACTTGCTGTTTCGGATTAAAGTTTTTAATTATTTGGTGAAGGTAAATTAGGTTTGATGTTTTACCTTCGTTTTTTTTAATGAATGAAGCTAGAAGAAAAAATGTATCTAGCGTTAAAAGATAAATTAAAGCTGTCAGCTGTGATTAAATATTTTGGTATCGATTTTTTTTCTGCGAGTCAAAAAGTAGTTTCTAGGTTTTTGATAGAAATATTTATTAGATTAAATCCGATATAGATTTATCTTCTTCAATTAATTTGTTTACCTGTCTCTATGTTATTAAAATACTTCATTCAGATGCTGTCAATATTCATTAATTCTGTTAAAACTAATTAAATAATAATATCTTTGTATGGCAGTTTTCAAAATTTTAGATTTGCTCCTTTCATTTTTAATACTAGCCGTCTTTCGCGACCAGCTGGTTTACGGCGGATATTGGGTCTCATGTTTTACCTTCATGCTGTTTAATGAATGAAGACAGATGCATAAGATGTTTCAATTAAATCTCTTTTGAATAGCTTGATGCTCGTGATTCCATCAAGAAGGAACTTATAGATATAAAATTGTTATAAAAATTAAAACTCCTATACTTCAATAAACTAACACCTGTTCTGTTTATTGTGCGCATGAATCTTTTTCATGGTGAAGAATCCAATGACATCATAGTATCATATAAAACGAAACTGTCCAGGCATTCAATTCTTGAATTTCTTATTGCTTTTCTTGGCACAAGAGATTTTATTTTTCCATTCAGCATTTAAGCTATGCAGAAAATAAAGAGAATCTTTCTTCCTTAGTTTTCAAAGATGAAATAAAGTAACGGGATAAAAAATTTATGAAAGTCTGGAAACGATATGACTTTCATTATAGAAATGAATTCTATTGTTAAAAAAATATACAACATTTTTTTTTTTAAATTGTTAAAATTCAGGATAAAACTGAGCGGAAATTAAATTGATATTGTTTAAAAGGTAAATATTTTAAATTTCACAATTTTCTAAAATTATTTTTTGCGTAGTAATATTTCTACAAGTTATTCCAAGAGTTATACAAGTTATTCCCACTAATTCTTAATTGAAATAATTAGAATTTGAAAAAAATCTCTTCTGATTGCATATTTTATTTCCAGAGTATAATTGTGTATTAACACACGCACTATCACGTACATGCACATACACATAATTCCAAATTACCAAAAACTTCTTAAATACTTCTAATTTTTCGTACTTAATACACAGCAGTTATTGTACCATTAGAAAGAGTATAGATAAATACTTTTATCTAAGGGGGCGCCATCATAATAATTTGCTGCCTTTTATTCTTTATAAGTTGAGGAATGGAAGCATTTTCTTTTTGCTTAGGCCTATGAAATTCTTCTGAATTTTATTTGTGGAAAATTATATCAATTTAATTTAACGTTGAACAAAAAAAAGTAGATATTTATTTAGCAATTCAAGTTTTTGATATAAGATAGCTTATGCATCGACTTTACTCATTGTGTTAGAAATTTATCAAATGCAAGTTTTAGAAAAGTAAGAGCTATGGTACAACCGGAAATGGAAATTTTCTATTTTTTGTGGATCAACATTTATGGTTTAGGTTTCATAAAAAATGAAATATCTTCTTCTTTACAACTTAAGTCAGGTTAATGATGGAATAAAGACAACCAAAGGCATTTGGGCTACCAATCCAGATGTTCCTGAAGAGAAGATGCACAAGTTTTAATTTTGCTGTAATAAGACTTGTTTTTGAATCGCGGAAAATTTCTTAATAAGGGCTCAAATGTTTAAAGAGGGAAACATGTTTATCTGGGGGTGGAAAATAACTGCAAATACATGTTTTATTCTTTACTCAAGGAATGCACATTAATCAATCTTGTTCCTGTGTTGCAAGAAAGGGTGTCTAAATGAATCTCTTTTCACTCTCCATATTGTAACTTTTGCGATAACTCTCACTTAATAATCGCCATAAAAAAGATTAATCTAAAATAATAATTTAAAGAAAAAAATAATATATTACTAGAATATAATTAGTAAGTAGCGAATATAATTAGATTTAAATTCGAATCTTCTTTCGTCTTAAATTGATAAATATTCGCTTTTATAGATAAAACTTTTTTTTTCTTCACATAATTTATCTGGTCCTTTTACTTATTCTAAACATTATATCCAGAATAGATTAAACTAACAAGCCTGTGAGATGCATATTTATAGAAATTTAATTCCAAATCTTAGAAAATGATTCACAATCCGAAATTTTCTCGTGCATCATTAAACCCTTTACCTTTACACGAATTCTGCAAAATGAAATTCCCTTTGCCTTATTCATAATCCAAGAATCTCATAATACATCTACTGTGCGCTGCATCCACGTGGGATTTCACAGCCCTAATAGCTTATAAAGAGATGGGAAAAATGATTTAGTTGTAAGCAGCGAAGACATTAAAGTGAAAGATGAAGTCAACTCCCTTTTCATAAAGCTAATGCACTTCCAGCGTTAATGAGCAGTTAGGAGGCTCTGAATGATAAATGCAGCCATTGGAATCAAACCCTACAATTAAAAATGGTTTGCTACCAAAACAGTGAAATTGAATCCTTGGAAATGCAATAATTATCTGCTGACAAAGGTGGATAAGCCATGTTTATGGCTGGCAAACGTTATGAATCCTTCCTTCATTCAACCCTTAATGGATTAGCTGGACTTGAAATGAGGTTTGCCCTCTGACATTATGAAAGCGTCACAAGCGTCTTAATTTGATAAATTCAGTTATATCTCATATCCTGTATGTACAGAGCAATATCACATCATATTAAATTTATCTACAAAATCTAGTGAACATTTGCAAATAATGGTTTAGAGCCTAAATGTTGGAGTTAGATAATTTGGTGTTTTAATCAGATATCAAAAATAATGATACATATCATTTGAGATCTATATGAATGAATTCTTTCACATTTCTACCAACAAATCGAGCAATTTTTTCGAAATAAAATTGATTTTGATAAATTAAAATTTCTAAAAAGTTGTTCCAATCAATTTTCATTTTAAAATTTTAAATATTATTACTCAATTTTTTGTACATTTATCTACACCTTAGTTATTGTTCCTCTTAGTTATTCTATTCTCCTTATTTATTTTATTTTAATTACTGTTACTTCATGATCATTTTAAAATTTTAAATATTATTACTTCATTTTTCTGTACACCTTAGTTATTGGTCCTCTCAGTTATTCTATTCTTCTTATTTTATTTTTATTATTGTGACTTTATGTTCATTTTAAAATTTTAAATAATATTACTTCATTTTTCTGCACAGTTATCTACGCCTTAGTTATTGGTCCTCTCAGTTATTCTATTCTTCTCATTTATTTTATTTTAATTATTGTTACTTCATGTTCATTTTAAAATTTTAAATATTATTACTTCATTTTTCTGTACACCTTAGTTATTGGTCCTCTCAGTTATTCTATTCTTCTTATTTTATTTTTATTATTGTGACTTTATGTTCATTTTAAAATTTTAAATATTACTTCATTTTTCTGTACACTTATCTACACCTTAGTTATTGGTCCTCTCAGTTATTCTATTCTTCTCATTTATTTTATTTTAATTATGGTTACTTCATGTTCATTTTAAAATTTTAAATATTATTACTTCATTTTTCTGTACACTTATCTACACCTTAGTTATTGGTCCTCTCAGTTATTCTATTCTTCTCATTTATTTTATTTTTATTATTGTTACTTCATGTTCATTTTAAAATTTTAAATATTATTACTTCATTTTTCTGTACACTTATCTACACCTTAGTTATTGGTCTTCTCAGTTATTCTATTCTTCTCATTTATTTTAATTTTATTATTGTTACTTCATGTTCATTTTAAAATTTTAAATATTATTACTTCATTTTTCTGTACAGTTATTTACGCTTAGTTATTGGTTCTCTCAGTTATTCTATTCTTCTTATTTATTTTATTTTAATTATTGTTACTTCATGTTCATTTTAAAATTTTAAATATTATTACTTCATTTTTCTGTACATTTATCTACACCTTAGTTATTGGTCTTCTCAGTTATTCTATTCTTCTTATTTATTTTCTCTTAATTATTGTTATTTCATGCCAGTTGAATTCAATGTTTTGTCTCAGCTATTTTTCGTTTTAAAATTTTAAGTATTATTTTTCCATTTTTCTGTATATTTATCTTCGGTTGTTAGTTCTTTTAGTTATTCTATTCTTCATATTTGTTTTCTCTTAATTATTGTTACTTTATGCTACTTAAATTTGATGTGCTCTCTATTTCGTCAACCATCGGCCAAGTTAAAAAAGAACTTTGCAATAAGGGGAAAATGAAATACATATTTATGATTTTAACATAAATAATTATAAATAAAAGTTTTATTGAGGCTATTCATCTTTGGAGAAGAAATGAAAATCATTTCCATTATTTGGAAATTTTAGTTTATAATTTTGAAAAATTAACTAATGAAACGTCAAAAGCTATGAAAAAAAAATTTCATCAGGACTAAAGTACTTCAGAAATATTTAAGGAAGATTGTGATAACTTAAAATAAAAAAAAATAATCCTGGATTCTTTTCAAATATTATCGAAATGAATAAGAAATAAAAGAATACGTAAAATTAATCTAATTTTTCTCTATTTTAACATAAAAGATAAAACACTTATTTCTTTAGAAATTTATCATTTTTATTGTTCAATTTTGATTATTTAAAATTTTAGTTCCTTCATCAATTTTCACTAAAAAATACCAAGCTTCTATAACCAAAAAAATCAGTTTCGAAAATATTCGAATTATAAACCTAGGTATCTCTATTATATCGCATAAAAATAGATGGAGTAAATAAAAATATACCCATTCCCTGTTTAATAATTTACTCTCTTCACTAAGCTTTTGATTGTTCTCCCACGTCTCAATAAATACGAATTCCTTTTTGAATTAATTTCCTGCGAATAACAACAGCTGCAAATATTTTAAAATTCACTTTTTTTTTAGTTATTATTATAATGGAAACGATGAGACGTTTTCTGATGATGAATCTTGAGGGATGAATTGATTAAAGGAAGAAAAATATTCAATAAATAAAATATGTTCGTGTTGAAAGCTAATTTAATTTTCCAAAATCAATTAATTTTTATTTTTCACTTTATATTGATGCTACCCCAATTTTCTTCCGTTTATTAAAGGTGATTAAAAATAAATTTTATTCACCTTTTATATTATTTATTGTTTATCATAGAACATTATATTAGCTTTTATTTCATATTATTACTTACTATATATTAATATCATGTATAGTAAATAAGTTGAAAAATATTTTACGGGATTTTTCATTGACTATGATTTCCAGTATATGATTTTTGAAACAAGTGTATTCAAAATTGTATATTATTACGCATCTGTAATGTTGCTTCCCAGCAAGTGAATTCCATCGTATGAAGGACTGTTTTACGATCAGTTCTAATGGACCAGATCGAATTCTTCGAGCTCGGTGACAAAGTTGGCGATCCTTTGGCAACTCGGAGAGGACTTTTGCAAGAAAATGGATGTTACTAGAAGGTTCAGAAATTTTGGCGATAGAACCAATAAGAGGCGAGTTATGCTTGATTATTCGAGAATCTTCTGTGTCCTGCACCGGGTGCTATAAAAGGCGGTCATCGAAACCAAAGTGAATCGTCTAGTGACAGTCGTATAATGAATCAACGGCGAATAAGTTAGATCAGTCCAGCGAAGCCCAAGCATTGAGTGGAGCTCAAGTAATTAGTGGATTGAGAATTGGGACCGTGCGCCGACATGGTGACATGTATTGAAACAGCATCGAGTTGTGTGTGGAGTAGCCAGCCGTATAGCAATTAGTTGGCAGTTGGGTACAGATAAAGCCAGAAAACAGCGGATAATAGCAGGCGTTTGGAGTGACCTTAGTGAATAACTACGTATCCTGCTGAGTTCTGCCTGGTCGCTTCGTGTGCTGCGTTTGTTGTTTACTTTCCGATTACTACTTGTGAGCTGCTATTTGTTCTAAGTGTGCTGCTATGTATTCATATGTACGTCTCGGTTGTGTTTTGTTATATGTGTATATGTGTTTTCACGTTATTATACGGCTTTATATGTTATTGAGGTCTATTGACTGTGCCACCATACATTCACTACAGAGAACCTGTTGATTTTAGAGGAATTTAATTTTTCCGCAACAATAAGTTTTACAATTGAGTGATGCGTTTGAAAACTGGACGTAGTAGAGAAATTTTATACCAAACATTTACGAACAGTCAGATGAAGGAACAAATCTATGAAGAATATTTACGCAATTGTACTTTACTGCTTTCTTTTGCCTCTACCACTGGCGAGATAAAAATGCGTTATCTTTATATTTTATGTCCTTTGAAAGCTGTATTAAAGAATTCCAAGTATTTATTTTTGATATTCGACGCTAATTGTCCTTCTCGAATCTTTCATGTTGCATGCCTTGTAAATTTGTTACTTCTGCAAAAAATTCTCGTGCAATTGTAATTTTGCATTGCATTATTTAGCCGGATTTTTATTCTAGAACATTAGTTCATTTTATTTAACTGACTGATATACAATACTTTCGCCGTCCTTCTTCTTGTTTGCAATTCTATATTCTATTGCAAAAATGGTTCATTTCGGTTTATAAATGATCTGTCATGGCGGTGTTTCCGTCATTAACAATGGAAATTTGTACCACTGTAACTTTGCATTCCATTCAATTTCTCTTGTATATTTTATTTAGTGTATCCTTTTCTTTTACTTGATTTACTGATACTGTGCTTGTGTTGCCCTTTTATATGTTTATCATCCAATGCTCTATTGAAAAAAAAAAAATCGAGACGTCTGCTATTAGTAAAATGTATGAGTTAAAATGTAATGGTTTGTGTACATTTAAAGGTCCTTTATATGAAAACATCTAAGTTATTTCTGTTAAATACGAGAGCGAAAAGTATAAGTTAACTTAGAACGTCTCAATTCCTGCTATTAGGAACTGAATTTCAAATACTCTTACTTGATCTATTGAAGCTTGTAACTAACTAGTTCCGTATTGCCAGACGAAGATTTCTAAATCCTCTCTTTGAAACGTTCCAGACGAAGTTTATTTCTAAAGCTGAGTTTCTCAAGGCGCGAAATTTTCCACAAATTGGCTGGAATAGCTCCAAGGGAAATCTCTTAGATCGATCATTAAATGAGTCCAATTTGCAGAGTCAGTATATATCCGATTTCCCATTTTATATGATTATCGAACAGGGATAATATGAAGTCCAGATGGTATAGTATCACTTATATTATATCCTACTTTCTCGGAAAATGCAAGAATAGGTTGTTTAAGATTTTAAAAAATAGCGTGAGCAATTAAAATACAATTTTGAATGTGAAGATTTTATATAAATGCTCCGTGGAAAGTGAAATTTTTGCTACATTCCGAATACATCTGAAATTTTTAATGAATGTGTTTGATTTTGATATAATTTTCTTAATAAGTTTTGCTTGATCGTTTAAATTTCTCTTCTTTTTTTTCTTTTTTATACATTAATAAAAACGTTTTTATAATTTTATTGGTTTCTTATTTTTTTATTAAAGTTTTGCAGATATTTGTCATAATTTATATGGAAATATTAACCAAGTTTTCTCTAATTCAACATTAGATGGCGCCTTAAGTTACGGATTAAAGTTAAATTAACGGTTAATTGTTATTCTAAATGTACTGTAGATTAAATAGAATTGGACATAGTCTCAAATCCTAGCACATGAGGAATGAATGAGAATTCGATTTCGAATCTGTTTGTCAAACAGAAGATTTACAAGTGCGGAAGAAGTCATGTGAAATAAATGTTTGTGGAAGGCTATGTAATTCGAAGCAAATCCATGAAGTTGACATTCTGAGTATCATACCTGAATTTCATGATCACAGCGTTTAAGTATTAGTTGTATTTCATCAATTTTGCTCCTAAATTATTTTGTATGAAAATGAAATTTTAATTAACAGTATTGAAACACTTGCTTCTGAATACAATGTAGAATTTATTTTTCAAATTTTTGATCGTCAGCAGCAGCCAATGCAGTATCAAAAATCATCAGATTAAAATATGGAGAGCTTCTGTTAAAGTTTTATAACAACGATTTTAAAATGTTCATATGATTAAGAAGTACATTCTTTTAAAATAACAGTTTTATGTTGAAACTTTGTCAGCGATTTTACAAATAAGGATTTAATAGTAAAATTAAATAGCTCTGAGATATATCCATTAGTGTTAAATATTTTTATCATGTGAGATGAGTGACAATCAATTAACTTAGATTTTTGCTTTCATATTTTTCTAAACTTTTATCCAAAGCAAAAAAAAAAAAAAAAAAAAAAAAAAAAAAAACCTTTTTGATTCATCTAGTTTGATTGTATCAGCTGTTGAGTTTTGTAAGTAAGGATTTAAACATCTTTTCTTTGGATTTAAAACATTTTTTAATCAGATGCTGAGACTGAACAAAGAGTGAGTGAAAAATTTAATGGAATGATAAAATTGAATTGAATCTCGTAATAAAAATAAAAAGCGTTATTAAAAATTCTATTAAAATTAGTTTTAAAATTTTTACTAAGACTAGAGAAGATGTGCACGAACGTAAATTTGATACTACGGAAATTGTAATTTTTTTAAATTTCAAAGTAATTAAAGACATGTAAATGTATTCTAAAATTTTTCAGTAAACGCTTTAAAATTTTGATTAATATTAAATTTGTTCAAAATTATTTAAAAGTTGGAAAATTTCTTTATTGAGAAACTACTAACTAAGAAACAATTAATTGACAAATTTTATATCCTTAAATAAACTTAGAATATTATATAGCTGTTATTAATATTATATACGTTATTATTATATAGCTGTGTTGCTTGTAATGTTTTGAAATGAGTTGTGCTAGTAGTTGTGCTTTTAAATTATCATGCACTGATAAAATGGAAAATAGTCAAATGCAGAATAATTTCATTTTGACTTTGGTATGAATCTGAAGTTTCTATGATAAATATGTTATAGCAAATTTTGCCATTTTAATTCGTCGTATTCATCATATATTGTTGAAAGAAGTTTCTAAAATATCCTTTTCGTCTAGGTTTATATAAAATAAGGCTAGATTTTATAGTTCATAAGTCTGAAATATAAGGCTAGATTTTATAGTTCATAAGTCTAAAATATAAGGCTAGATTTTATAGTTCATATGTCTGAAATATAAGGCTAGATTTTATAGTTCATAAGTCTGAAATATAAGGCTAGAATTTATAGTTCAATAGTCTGAAATATAAGGCTAGAATTTATAGTTCATAAGTCTGAAATATAAGGCTAGATCTTATAGTTCATAAAATCTTCGTATAGATTTTAATGATTACAAATTTTTTTCGCTGTTTACTTGAAAAAAAGTAGAAGAAAAAAGGAGGAAGAGGAGAACATTTGCGGGAAAAATAAAGAAGTTAAATCGCAACTGTATTGCGCAGCTCTTTAAAAACTGAGAAAATCTTTCTAATTAATAGTGATCGAACAAATGAAGTAAAAAATTCTCTTAAACATAGTAAATGGATCAATCTTTCTTAATTGAATTAATCAGAAGTGAATTATTCCTTCCATATTGTCTTGATCTTTTAGAGTAATGGACTAGAATAAAAACCAGATCTAATCTCATTTCACAATTTGCATATAAACGACGGAGAACATATGCTAGATTAATTTCGTTCAGATAAATTGAAAAAAGAGGAGCAATAAAAACCTATAAAAGAATTAAGAAATCACAGATTGTAGTGCAATGTATTAAAAAAGACTACGGACATCTTTAATTTATTAGGCTTCTACTATTGACGATAGCGAGCGATTTATCTCGTATAATTTTTTTCATTCTTTTATCGACTACACGGAGAGTACAAGAAGAGAGAGTTGATGAGAAAGCAATAACAGAACTTTCTAGACACGAGGTGAGAGTGGGAAAGAAATTTAAAAGGATCAAGTCGCTCGATAAAAATAATTGTTTTTTCCCTCTTCCCCGTATTGATTTGTGGGCGACAGTGGTATAGAAGAGAATAAATGAGGAACTGGAACCCACGCATCGACTTGATATCTTAATTTCCCCCTCTTTTTGAAGGAGTAAGCAAATTTTTAAGGAGATGCAAAATTTCAAGTTAATAGACTTTTTTGCATTTTGAAGAAGCTGGTATAAATGCACATATTTGTAAAATGAACTTTAAACAATCCTAGGATACCAATTACTTGCTGCTGGCTAAGAAGTATAAGTTAGAGGAAGAAGGCTATATCTATACTTTTAACTAACAATATTGATATATCCTGTAGCTTATTACTGATAACCCCCTACACTTATCTAAAGACTGATGCTTCATGATGTTTAAAATTAAATACGAAACAGTTCCTCTAGGAGTTTCTTCCTAAACGAATTACATCCCAATATATTTGAGCTTAATATGCCTCCGGTGCTTTCAGAAAAAAATATTGAGCTTGCATCTTCTAGTTGAGGTCTTATTACATTACAACATTATTGATATATTCTGTACTTCATTATTGATACCGCCTGCATCTATCTATCCAGCGACTAACAGCTACAGGAAATTTGAAATAAAGTGTGTGTTAATTCCCCTTGAAAGTACTTCATACATAAATAGTATCGAAATTTCCTGACATTAAATATGCCTTCTTCAGATGATTTTTGCGAAGAAAAAGGTTATGCTTGCATCCTCTGGTTAGGCTTTAAACCAATATTACTGATATATTCTATACTTCATCATTGATACCTCTTGCATCTATATGTTCAGCAACTGGTGGCTACAGGAAGTTTGAAATAAATCGTGAGTTCGTTCCTTTTGAAAACCCTTCATAAATAAAAAGTATTTAAATTTATTGCCACTAAATATGTCTTCCTCAGATGATTTCTAAAAATGAAAATGTTATGCTTATATCCTCTGATTCTGCTCTGAACTAATATCATTGATGTTTCCTGTACCTCCTATGATAACTTCTGTACTGTATTATTGATACTTCCTGCATCTCTCTGTCCAGCGACTGATGGATATACGAAATTTCAAATAAAGCGTGAATTAGTTCCTCTCGAAAATCCTTCATAAATAATTAGCATCAATATTTAATGCCACTAAATATGTCTTCTTCAGATGATTTCTGAGAAGGAAAAGGTTATGCTTGTATCCTCTGGTTATACTTAAAACCAACATTATTGATATTGCCTGTATCTCATTTTATAACTGCTGTATTTCATTATTGATACCTCCGGTATCCATCTGTTTAGCGCCTGCTGGCTACAGGAAGTTTGAAATAAAGCTTGAATTAGTTCATCTTGAAAGTACCTCATAGATAAATAGTATCTTAATTTATTACAACTAAATTGATCTTGATCAGATGATTTCTAGGAAGAAAAAGGTTATGATTTGGTTGAGCTCCAGATCTATATTATTGATATCTAATGTACCTCATTATTGATAACTGCTGCATTTCATTCATAAATCAGTTTGCCATGCTTGTCATTATTAAGAAGTTAAAGAAGGAATTCCATACTTTATTGGTTAATCCAATTTTATTTTAAATGGATATAAAACATTAAATTAGTTACGATTTCTGATAAATTCATGGTTGAATAACTTATATCAACATATCAAAATTATTGATTTAAATATTAAAGGAAAATAGAATTTCTCATGAATTGCTAAGTTATGCCGACAATGGGGGCAAGGATAGCCAAGGATTCCAAAAAATGTAATTCTTGATGAAAATCTATATTTTAGACCGAAAAGAATATAATATGAGATGTATTCAGGGAATATAATTTAAGAATATAATCTGGTGATCTCAGATGGCGGAAAAGAAGCAAAGAAATAATTACAAAGAAAAAAAATATGAGAGAGACCAATGATTCCGATAATTTGATACATTCCGACGTAATATGTACTAAATGATATTTGAAAATATTGATTGAAAGCATCATGTTAAGAAGGGCGCATAAAAGAAAATACTGATTGTAAGCACCAAGCTGCCTTCCATTCATGAATTTTATCTAAGAACAAGAAAATTGCATTTTAATGTGGACTGAAAACAACAAATAATTCATTCTAATTGATTCGCTACAACTGTTATTTTCTCGTTTTCTAAGATTAATGTCTTTAATATACTTTCTTGAATAACAGTCTAATGACTTATAATTTTTAATTATTACCGAGAAAAGTAATCAAGCGATAAATTAAAATTAGTTCGCTGAAAAGTAATCTGACACATTCTTTAACCTGAATACTTTCCATATTTCTTCCATAAAATGCGAAGAATTCGGGTACGACAGACAATCAATCAAATATCTGGAAAACTTTTAAAAATATCACCGCTAGATATAAAGTACAAGTGCGGCCATTCTTTAGGTTTTCCAAATTTCTCCGAGTACAATGAGGAAACCTGAAAGAAGAAAGGAGCGAAGGGATGATTGAGTTAAAACTAAACGGCTTTTCGGGAAACTGGGTGCTCCAGTTTCGAGTTGCACTCGCAGAAAGGAGAAGCAATTGAGGGACGATCATGCAGAAGGGACTCACCCAACCGAAACGTGATCGAAATAACCAATCGCTGATGAAGAAAAGTTCGCGGCTTTCTCTGGATTTCGTCGAAGCTCGAGCACGCAGATTTCAGGATATGTGCTGTAAATAAATTGGACTATTCCTAAGGAATGCGACCAGTTTATTTAATGGATTTTTCCACTTTTCGTGCAAAGTACCTTTACTTAATTTATCATAAACATTTATTTTATGTTTAGTGTTGGTTATTTATAATAAAAAGACATAATTTTGATTATTTATAAATTTAACACATTAATGTCTGCCCTAAATTTCTTTTAATGCAATTTATATGGGACTGCCGATCAACGTTGACTCCCATGACGGTCAAGAGGTTAATAATAAATATTATATTAACACCCAAAACACCCAATGTTACCATTTCAGAATAGTTGTATTATCACTTCCATGCTAAAGACATTCTAATATTTCATTTTTACTTTCTATTACAAGTCAATATCCAATATGAATATACCACTCATGTGCTAAGTTTTGAAGTTAAATTATCGCCACCTTGAAATTTTTAATTGTTGTTTGACATATTCTTATAGGAGTGCAAGGAATGCGGAAATGATAGTTGTTTTACGATCTTTTATCATATTATAGTATTCTTCAATATGTACGGGATGGTCATAAAAAAAATTGCTGATATATGGACCTCTAGCTGCCGGATCGTTTAACTAATCGGGATGAGATTTCAAATATAGTTATTCAGTATCTGAACGGTAACAAAATGGCGTTCACTGTTAAAGTTATAAGTACAGAAAATTGAAATTTTCGAATGGCAACACTCACATTTTTCTATATCAAATTGTTCGGAACTTTAAAAAGCGTTGAAACGGTACACACATTACAAAAAATGCTTTATGCCAGCACAAAAAACAGCTCTGCAATCCCTCTCACCCTCAGAAAACGCGATCTACTTTCGGGGATATCTCAGATCTAAAATGCACGTCATCAACCCGCAAGCTTTGTCGGATTTGAAAGGAATAACTTTATCAAACAAGAAATTGTAAACATCTGTCTTTATATGTTATGTAAGAGTGAAAACATCTCACTTGTAATGTTAGTTCGTCTTTATTGCCTCTAATCATCCATATGCAATAAATAATTGTCAATGTTGGAATCCATGAGGAAAATATGTTATTTAAATAAAAGTATCTTTTTCTCCGATCTGTGTTGTTATCAGTGATTAGTGTCTTGGCTTTGTCATATACTAATTTCCTCTTTGAGCACTTGATCGTGTTTTTTTTTTTTTTTTTTTTTTTCATATTTGGTTGTTTGCAGAGCTGTTTTTTATGCATGCGTTACGCGTCCGATTTTTGTAATTTCTTAAAATTTTCTTAAGATTTTTGTAAGCTCTGATGATTTGGGGATTGAAAAAAGTGGGCAATGTCGTTCGAAAATTACAAGTTTCTGTACCTATGATTGTCAACGTATACACCGCTGTGATGTCGTTCCCAGAATTCGGAGCTCAAATCTTTGAATAATTATACCTGAAATCTCATTTCGAATGAATGGACGGGCTGCTAAAGTTTCATACTTTGAGGCGTTGATAGGTAAAGTCCCCCCCCCCTCCTTGATATATATTTCTATTATTTTTTTTATTTAGAGGCCATTTCATTTTGAGGCATTCATTTCTGTTTCAATCTATATAAAAGTATAAAAGACATCTAAGCATACTGGGGTTACCTAGCTACCAACAGGGGTAGCTAGGTAGGCCCTGACTACCCTGCCAAATCCGTTACCTAAACATGGATGTGGGTAATTAAGGTTGAATCCTAATCACCACCTTTGATCGTGGAACAGTCCATTCTGAATGAGGTACATCTCGTCATGGAAGTAGTGTTTCACTGAATTCCATAATCTTATTGCTACCAACCGAGAAGCGACAATCAACCTCATTTGAATATCAAACTAGAGATTAAGCGAAAGACATGTAAGACATATGAAGCGTGACTCGGTTCTTTTTGTCTTTTAAATTAATTAACTCTTTTGCTTCACTGCAGGTTTAAATTTTAAATTTTTATGATTCATTGAACAAATCAGACTTTACTAATGCATATCAATAAGTTAAGCGAATTTTCTTTTGTAAAATCTAGATTATGTTTTTTAATACTTCGACGACGATACCCATTATTTTGTGGAAATATAAAATTAAAAATGCATAGCTTTACATGAATTAAATATTAAAATACTTCACGAAACAAAACTAAATTATTTGCTATCGAATGTCATTCCAAAGTATTAAAGTTACACATATAATTTTTATTGAATGTTTAGTTGAAAAACATTAGTACTTTTGAAATGAAAAAAAAAAAAGAAAGACCTTGTTTCTGAAAAAAGATTTTTTAGTGATAAATATTAAATATTTAAAATAAAAATTTTACTGCGCATACGTTGTCTTTGGCAATATATGAAGTAGTTATACTATAGGCAATGCCATTAATATAATTATTATTAATAATTACCGATTAAGCACATTAATAGTTATATTTTAGTTGATCTTTTTATTATTTTGAATAAAGTGTAGGACAAAGAAATTATCGAAATCAATAAGAAATTTGTTACTACAAATGTGCATTGCCCCATTTTCCACCATATAGATGAGAATTTTACGAAATAGCAAACTATTATATAAAGAAGGCATATTTTCAAAGAAATGAGAATATGGAATTAAAAAAAAAAGTCCCGAAAACTTTAAAAAAGAATGAAAAATGTGTCTTGAACCGTTATCGATTATTCCAAGAATTCGCTTTCTTGAAAAATGGATTTATTCATTTGAAAGAAGAATAAAGAGCATTATTTTTCTATCGAAAAGATAATTCGAAACTTTGAAACGAGAAAAACGGGATAAGAAATAGTAATATATTACATTCTTAGCTTTCTAATCTGCTTTCATTTTAGTTATTTAAGTTAGTATCATTTAATGATTGTTATTGAATTTTACGATTTGGAATATTAAATTTTCTTTCATTTATACATAGAGGCTCTGTTCTTTAAACATTTTTATTAAAAGTAAGATAGAAAATATCGCCTCCATTTATTTGATTTATACTTCTATTATTCTTTTAATTTATTGAACATAAAAAAAGAAATTAATAAGAGTAATAAGAATGGAACGGAATCATGAAATTCTAAACATCTGAAGTTTATAATCTGTAGAAAAATGAATTCGAAAAGCACAAGTTATTACTTATTGTGAAAGAAAGTTTTAAACAAAATATAATGCGTTTTTTATCGAAAATAAATGTTTGAGGGAGTAATTTTTTTTATTATCTCGATTAATTACTAAAGAGTTTGAATATTGAATGGAACGCATTGAAGGACCTGGTTCTATTAGACGAATGATAAATAGGATGTAGTCTGACTCATTCTGATTTTTCTGTTTCAATTGAAAATTTCAATTTTAATTGAAAATTCAACTGACATTTCAATTCTGACTCATTAGATTAAATAATTAATTATTAGAAATAAGCATATTATTTCAGTTATAATAGGCATATTATTTAAATATGTTAAATGCTGTAAAAAATTATACAGTTTTATATTCCTATATATTACAAAGCTAATTATATTTATTATGAAAATTATTCGTTGTTCAGACGATAAACATAATGTTGAAAAAATTACGAAATCCAAATTTTTTTGTGGTTTCATAGTTCTATTATTCATGGTAGGCAAAACATATGAAACATATTAAAATTTTAAATGAGAAAAATCTTACTCTTCTGCCATTGAAATTGTCCGAGTTCTGAAGTTTTGAATCTTATTACATTAGACCAAACTATGCTTACTCCATTTATATAGGTTCCATGTATTAAATGAGTATTTGTATGTTTGCCATCAGTTTCCAGAGCAGCCTTTTTTCAAAACTACAGTACGTACCACAACTGTATTTTGGCGAGCCATATGCATTTTTGATTGACTTTCTAAAAATTGAATTTAGGTATTAGAAAAAGCGAAGTTTAAATTTTGATGATCGTTAAATCCTTTTAACATCAAGTAATTCCCATTCCATTCATACTGGTGTGATAAATGTGCAATTTTATATTAATGTGACAGTTCAACAATTTGACAAAATCAATAAGAGCAGTACTGCATCTTGATGTTGTTTTAGCATGCATTATCGAATTTTGAATAAATTTAATAAATTCAGTGTTCCATAAATATCTGCAGAAAATTTAAAATATTATTGGCCACTGTTTAAATAGAAATTAAAAAGAACTGAATTAAAAACTATTAGAAAGAGTATGCTGTGTATTGTAAAGGTGTGATTAAAATATAGCATATTAAATATGAAAACTTTTTATATTTTCTTCTTAATTAGATTTAACATTTATTGAAATGTAAAGTATTTTATGAAAAAAATTCGTGCAGACTATATTAATATTTTTTTATCTTTGAAGAATTACGAAATTATCCATTGATTAAAAACTATAAATTTGTTTACCTTTTATTATAAATTTTTTATCAATAATATCCTGTACAGATTATATACAATTTAAATAAAATGATTAATTTCAAATAAAATCATGGTTATTAAAAATTACATGAAAAAAATGAGAAATCTGTGTTTCTGGGATATTTCCGAATTCCTAAATGAAATCTTATCTTTTTGAAAAATCCTTTTTAATTCAAGCACAATAGAATTTTAAAAAATAAAGAAGCATTTTTTAATTTTAATGCTTAATAAAAAGAAGGAAATAAAATAAGTGAAATACAAATTTAAAGAGAATTAAATCGGAAGGAAAAAAATGTAGTGCTCAAAATGGTTCCTAAAGTTTTTCAGAATACACAATTATTTTAATGTTAGGATAGTTTCTATTTTCAGTATTTTCAGAAGGTTAAAAATAACTATATGAATGGACATTCATAAAAGAATTAACGATTTTAATAAAAAAAAGTGTTTTGTTGCTTAACAACATCAGATTTTCTTTTTATATATAAGGCAATGAATAATTTTTTCTAAGCAAATCAGAATAAAATAAACACAATGAGTAAATGCATCGAAGGATTATAAAAAGAAATATCAGTAATTTTTTTCTTCGCTTTTTTGTATCTTAAAAATTGGAAACGTACATTCAAGGTAAAGCAATTAATTTTGTTGTAGCCAATCAGTGTTTCATTTCAACCCCATATTTGTTGAAAAAAAATTAATTGATCTTTTGTTTGAATTTACCGATGTAAAATTTTGTGCAAATTATTTTATTCAAGGTTTCGCATTCATTTATTTTGTTCTCTAAAAATGTTTTTATTAAATTTTTTATTAAATATTGGCCAAACTTTATAATTGAAGATAGAGTTGATAATAATCAAATAATACCTCAATATTGTAACTTTTTTCGGTTGATTGTTGGAGGTAAAAAAACATAAGTGGTATCATTTTTCTGTATTTCGGTCGGTAATATAATTAACAAAAATAATTATTCCTCAAAGTAAGTGCATGTGCATATTTATTGTGTTTATCAGTTCGATATACCTGACTTCTAAAGGACATCTTTTACATTACAAAAGAATATGTGAGTATTTGACGTTCTACTGGAATGAGCGCAGGACTTAAATAATAAAAATTTGATACAAATATATTTTGTAGGGTGGAATTTGGCGTATACGAGTTATTATTGAAATCTTAATAATCTTAAATGTTTTAAAACTTAAAAAGATTTTTATTCCATGTATGCATTACTTTTATTTGAAAATTATTTTTTCTGCGCAAATCAGCGATTATAGTTAAAAAAAAAAGTTTGCTCTAATTTTAATAATAATAATAATAATATATATATATATATATATATATATATATATATATATATATATAATTGTTTTCCAATCCTTTCGACTAAATAACATATAACATTATTTTGGTTGAAGCAGAATGCAGGTTCGAAGACTTGGAAGACATGTTATATTTTTTAATTAATTTTAATATCAAATTTCGTGAAGGCATAATTATTTACTAGCGGAGACGCGGACAAGCCACGTCCGCCACAGCGTTGCACAAAAGCAGAAGTAAGGAAAAAGGGACGAAACAAACAATCACTAGTCTTATATAACATGGGATTTCCGGCCACGCGCCGATGGAATATATATGTTGACCTATGACAAGGGCAACGGAAGTATTGCTTTCATTTAATACGTAGTACTGATGGCACATTATTTTTACAAAGGGATTAATTAAACCGAAAGTGGAATTAGATCAAGAAATAAAACAATATTTTACTATGGGCTAAATTAATAGTTTAAAATATCATTACATACATACATATATATATATATATATATAGAGAGAGAGAGAGAGAGAGATAATTTATAACAATAATCTTCAATGTTGTAATTAAGACATTATCTAATATAAAGCAATCTAATATAACAACAATCTAATATAAAGATCTATAATAATCTTCATTGTTGAAAATATTTTATCCTAGTGTTTTCTTTCATTTTTAATCTAGAAGATCAGACATTCAATATGCTGAGTGGATTTATTTTTAAAATTTAATTTTAATAAACTTTAATTTAATTTAAAACATAATTTTGTTAAAATTAAATAATGTTTTGGTTTTGCTAGTTGCTTTTTTTATTTTTGCTAATCCCTTCTGTAATACAAGTGGACATTTAAAAATATACTATCATTAAGATGGAGGAGTACTTGATTTCGCATTGTAATGTGCTGTGCCTTTATAGAATCAATATACAAAAGATTACTAAGATTTTGCAATATTATGAAGCATAATCTTTTTTTTTTTACTAGGAAAACGACACTGAATGATCTTTAAAATTATTATTAATAACATATGTCCTTGTATATATGTTTAAACTGAGCAAAAACATTTTTAGTTAATGAAAGTTTAATCATTTTAGATAAAAACATAAATTTTAACAATGTAATTTATTGTAACACAATTTTTACAATGTAACAAATTTTAACAATTTTCTTTTTAAAAAAAGGTATAACGTAATTCGCTTTTTCTAAGAAATTTATTAATAGTCCTCAATTAAAGGCATTCATAATAAGCAATTTTAAAATTTTCAGAGTAGTTTCGCTATATATAAAAATATTGTAACTCAAATTATATCTCTTAAAAAAATGCCTTATTTTCTTGGCGCTTAAGCCTAAATCAGTTTAAAAATATTAAAATTTACTTTACAGAATATGAAATATTAGGAAGTAAGATTGATTATATTTCTTAAAAAACATTATATGCACAGTTTTTCCTTTATGATTCATTATAAATGATAAATTATAAGCTTTGAATTAAAGAGACTCTAAAGCCATTTAAAGAATTTAATGATATTCCTTTAATATCAGATCTATTCTATTTTGATTTATTTTCTCTGATATAAAGATAGTTAGAATTTGATGGGAGCCAAAAAAAGCATCATTTTGGCACTAAATTGCTGATTCTGAGAGTTACTTCATCATTACAGAGTTGATCAAGGCCGTGATACAAATCTTTCTCTTACAAAAACAAGATAAAAAATAGCTCAACTCCAGGAAATAGATAAGCGTTTGCTAAAATCGCGACAAGATAAAGACTCTGGAACATCCTTCCTTTCCTCCCCTCCCCGCACTAAAAAAAATCACTTTTTTTTACTTCCATCAATTCGGAATTGCCTCGAATTTTCGCTTCAGGGAACTGTCTTGGCGGTTCCTTTCAGCAAAACTGATTCTGAAATTACCCCAATCATTGAGATGCAAATTTCACTTTTGAACAGCAAATCTTGCGAAGTCCCATTTCCACCTCAATTGAAGATCTGGACTTTTCCCCCATCCATCCATCCGAATAAGAATCTTCACAACTCCTCCCCGCCAAACCATCGCCAAATCTCTTTTCTTTTGAAGAAAGATTCCGGTAGTTAAGGCCCTATATAGGTCATTTCCAGAGTATTGCTTCAAAAGAAGATTGATGGATGTTTCTTGGCGCAGATTTTTCCAAACCTACCGAGAGTTGCTTCCTTATTCCTTTAGTTTGCTATTGACGATCTTACTTGTTAATTGCACGCCAGGGAAATCGAATCCCAAATATACTGGGATTTTTGGGCTTAGAATCGAACTTATATGGCTCAAATGTCACTCATTTGGATGCGAGTCGTTAGTGTAGATTATTGTTGTGTAAGTTTGTTTCTGATTTTTAAACAAGTTAGCAGTGAACTTTCCTTGTGATAGTGTAAGTAATGAGTTGCAATTTTGAGAAAAGAGATGTTGTGTTTAATGTGTATGATGGAGAGTGCTGAGAGTTTGTGCTTTATATTCAAGGCACATACATTTTTTTTTAAAAATTCGGCTTTAGATATTGCATGAATTATAGAACTAATGCAATGAAATTTAAATATTAAAAACAGTGCAAAATTATTGGAAATAATGCATATTTTAAATATAGTTTTTTTTTTTTTTAATTTCGTCTTTTAAATGAAACATGAGCGAAAATTTTATTATCCATGTTACTTCCTTTCCATATTTTATAGCTTTAGAAATGTTGGCCTATAAACCAATATATATATATATATATATATATATATATATATATATATATATATATATATATATATATATATATATATATATATTTAAGGTTCAAATACAATTTTTTTAAAAATCATATCAATTTGATCCATCACATTCATGATAAATATCTCATGAATTAAAAATTTAATTTATCGAGTCTGAAGCATTAATATCTATTAGGAGTTGAGACACAAGATAAATAAATGAAAAAAAACACCTTATTACAGCTATTGGGGGGGGGGTCGAAATAATTGCTCGGTAATTTGCAAAGAAATGAGGTATATACAATAAATCAATGATATTGTTACGAAATTTCCGGGGTTCGTTTGGATAGTGGGAGTTATATGGTGTGGAGAACACTCAATCAGCAGTAGAAAATGAAACAACGGCGTTTATTTACACGAAGACACACAGGACAACACAAAGACGAACAACTATATACATCACAGAAGACGAACAACTATATACAGCACAGAAGACGATTATCTTCAGCCGAGACGTGCAGCATACAACAGTATACACAGCAACTCTACTCCGTTGCTGCTCCGCTAGTCCCTGGAAGATGAGTTCCTCACCGTCGCTTCCGACTACTCTTCGACTCCACTGGTCCACGTCGGCAGCTGCAGCTCCTTTTATAGGTCTCAGGAGGCGGGGCTAGAAGCCTCTCAACCAATCAGGAATGTTCGAGGCGTATCTCCGTTCCTACTGGACGGATCGGGAAAATTCTCGATGTTTCGTGTATAATCTATTTTGGCACCAAAGTCGCCAAATTCGTCGCCAAGTCGCCAAGTTTGTCGCCAAGCTCTGGGACCTCCTATGGAACCAGCTATGCTGGGAAGCCGCATCACAGGTTCGTAACAATATTATAATGCCATGAATCTGTAATATCGTTTCTCAGCACAGTCAGTCTCATTGCTGGAACGGAAGTTTCACAGGAAATCCTAACTAATGCTGAGTGGATGCTATGTGAATGATTCATCACTACAGTACAGCACATTTGACGATTAACTGTCGAGTATGGCGACAAAAATTGTAGTTTTGGAAAATACAAGAATTATGGCTGCATTCCTATTAGAAATTGAGATTTTAAATCCTTGAGGAAAGTTCCTTGTGACCATTTGCCTTGTCGGGAGACTAAGCGAGGGATCACACAAAGAGCTCATTCTTCCTTTGGAATTGAGCTCACAAAGCGAGCTAGAAGCTGTGGTCACTGAGTACAGTTACTGCATTCTAACCAACGATCTACTATCTGCTTTTACCCTTAATGTAAATAAATGCTGTTCTTTGAGTACATTTAAGTTATGTCTTTTTACATGGTGTTTCAAGTTTTCTGCATTTATGTAATAAAGCTTCAGTTTCATATATCTAGTGTAGTAGTTTTGTATTATCGCTCACCCAGAAGTTTTCTAAATTATGAACAGAAGTGAAGAGATCGCAAGAAGGTTTACTGCTATAGATAAAAAAAAATAAGACATACGTGTGTTCGATTTTTCCGACTTGAAAGGTTTTCACTTGCTGATTTGGTCTTTGTACTTGAGGAAAAAATCTATGATCATTTTGAAACTCAGGAGAATTTGGAAAACAATGCATGCAACAACACTTCATATTTTACATATGAGTTTGAAATGTAGTTGATAGTTCTGCCTTTATCTAATTGCAAATATGGCGATATTACCTACGATATATTCCATGAGAAGGCGTCAAGGTTACGTTTTGACGCTATTCTTTTAGTATGTATTCTTCTATATCAAATGTCTGTTCTTTTCACTATTCCATAGTTACAATTACACTTTCACTGGCTTTAAAAAGAATCGTCTTCGGAGGCTATTATTGCAAATTATTGAATAACTTGAATAACTTTTTATAATTATTCAATAACTTTTGATTAACTTTTTATAATTATTGAATAACTTTTTATAATTTAATGACATTAGATATTTAATGACTCCAGATATAATCGTGAACAAATAGACTACATCAAATTCTAGACTCATGTTTGTTTAAAGGTTTTATTACTTAAAAAATTCGTTTTAATCAAGCTCATATGATACACGGATTCAGAATTTTGCAGTTTAATAAGTAGTGTTAAGTTCTATGTTGTTTTTTGTTCATTATTTGTGTTTTGAAATTTTAAATATGAAAACATAAGTTTTGAAATTAATACAAGTATACGAATATTGTTATTTTTTTCTTGACAGCAGAAAATTTTTTAAAGCGCATAAAATCTATGACGCTTTAATTAATAGATACACAATAATCAATTATGGTTATTGTGTATCCCTAAAGGTAAAATAATGATCTTAGTGTAACTTTAACGTAGAGAAACTGTTTGGCTTTAGCTTAAATAATCATAATCGACTCAAACCGATGAATTATAGTTTTCAACTAAAAGAAAATAAGATTTAAGAAAAGAAAAATAGCTATAAGGCTGCCATTTTTTTATATTGCCAGAAATTTCTAAAATAGATAATGTCTGTTCAGTTTCATAGAAATCCGAATGCCAAACTGTAACTTTGGTGGGACTATTCGGTAGCGTAACAGATTGACTTAAACCCAAAAGGTAATTGAGGTAATTAGTCAAAGGATCATAAGGGGCTCCAACCAATAAATTTAATGAAGTTTATCCCATTGCTCGCATTTGCATTTGAATAGCGTATCATATGTGTCTGCTTAATATCCGTTTATTGGAAAAGCATTTCATAAATTAATTTTCGATACCCTAATTTCGGAGATATTTGGGTCGACTGTTTTTCGATCAAATATTTTCGGGTCATCTAGGGTACATTAAGAAGCCACATTTAATAATATATGCGTCTCTGGTTTTGTATAGATTCGAGAGTACTTGTGGGAAAATGATACGATTTATAATAAAATAAGCTCATTCATAATAGCAAGAGGAATAAGCTTTATTTTATAGGGTAAAATGTTTTCTAATATCATTGGTACAATATTTCATAAAATAATAGATAAAATAAATTATAATACGATTGATATTAGTATTGCATAGATTTTAATGCTGCTGCTGCTGAGAATGACGAGATTTAAAATAAAATAAGTTCTTTCTTAGTAACAACAAAGAAATCAGTGCTTTTATTGCACGGAATAAATCTTAATATATATATATTCTGTCTAAAATGAATTCAAATTCAACGCATGATGTTTAATTAAAAGAGATCGAAACTCTATTTTAAACATTAAAATGTCGTCGCTTTTTTTAATGTTGTGAAACTTAGAGAAAAAATAGGCAATTTTCTTACTTAATTTAAACATAGGAAAGACGATTTCTTAGTGAAATAAAATGCAGTTAATGCTTCTGTAATTCTTAAATTGATTTTTTAAAGTATTTTTATTCAAACAACTATTTAATTTAAATAGTTTTTTATTTTCTTTTAAATATGCAATTTGAATTTTGGTAAAAAACGTAAGCACTTTAAATATAATGCAATTTTATTTTAAGCGTCTGAATACAAATATAGCAAGAAGATAAAATGAGTATTTTTATAATTTTCAATGAATATTTTTTAATAGTTTTTTTAATAAGAATAACAATCTTAAATTTAGATTAATGCAGTAAAAATAATATAATTTTTAAATATGTGTTTAAAATCGAGATGAATAAAATATCTGACAGAGTTAAAGTTACAGATATTATAAAGAATTAAAATTGTAAATAAATTGTAAAAAATTAAAATTGTAAATAAATTGTAAATAATTCAAATTGTAAATATACTAAAAAGAATTCAAATACGTAACAATACCGATTGTCAAAATAATTAAATTTTCAATAAGGTCAAAGAAAATATTTATAAATAATTTATTGCGAGAGTATTTTTAGGATTATTTCTTTCAGCAGACGATAAGAGTCGTGTAAATAATTTATGGAAAATTATTTTAAAGAGAAACTGAATATTCTGCTTAAAATGACTTATTTAAGAAGGAAATATTTAATATTTTTAAGACAGAAAAAGTCATTTAAAATTAATTACTGTGATAAATAAACATAAAATAATTCCTACAAATTTATACCTTTCCAGAACTATTTTTCTTCTCGTACCGTTAGCATAAGGACTTGAATATTTATAAGAAATTCTCTCGTATTCATCGCGATATTTTTCTTTTCCAGAAAATAATAGGAAATAGCATATTTGGAAGTTACCAGCTGAATATTTCAGAGTGAGAAACACGATGGTTGTATTAGAACTTCCCGTCAAGCGAACATAACTAACTTTCTCGGGAGCGAATATTATAGCACGCTCTACTGAATGCAAATTCCATGCAAAACATTCCGCAAATTTCGCAACATTTTTTTCATGCCTTCCTTGTTTATTTCAGACAAATTTTTGCCGCGTTACTCGAAAATTAGATTGAAGTTTTAGCACCGGAAGCGTGAATTTAGAAGTTGTTTAGGAGTCAAGCACAATTACCATATTCCTTTTTCTTTTTTTATTCCGTTATTTCTTTTTCTTTCTCCGTTTTTTGAAGCATGATTAATGAGCCAAAATCGCTGTGATCTGCAATAAAATATTTCGCGAAAACGCCTGTGTAGTTATTTGAAGTTGGTAATTAGCATATATTGGAATACTTTTTTATAGATTATACTTACCTTTAAAGTTACATAATTGTTTTTTTAGTTTCTTTTTATCATAAAGCATATTTTATATGGCTTTTCAATCCTAAAACAAAGTTTTATTTAAAAGTTGAATTTTTCTATTAGGATGTTCGGAAAGTAATTTCGTTCTTTTCTCTTTATGAAAATGAAAAACAATTTTCTTATACAGTACGCTCCCGAGTATCCGGTTCACGACTATCCCTCTTCGTTTTGCAAACTCTAAAACTCTTATCTTAGGGTATCTTTTCATATCAGTTTGAGTCAAATTTCTTTTTTAAAAAATTAGACCTACGATTTACGTTAATGCTTTATTTAAGCTTTATGCATTTAATTTATGCATTACCGAATTTATGTTAAAATGTGAATAGTTCATATTCTTTAACTTGACTTTTCTCTAATAAATTCTTGAAACGTTCAGTGAACAGAACAGTTCAGTATATAAATATATATATAAACTATCAGAACAGAACTTTCTATTTAAACTCAACACTTTACCGATAATTGCTTGATATATATGGAGGGCTTAGTACTCAGTAAGAAGTGAGAAAATAAGTATCATAACAGTGAGATTTGGTATAAAAATTTTGTCTTCATAGAATATATAGAATTCATAGAATTCTGGTCCATTTGGATGTTTTGTTATCCGACCTGCCCTTCTGATACATTACGGCGAATACTTAGGAATATACTGTAGTTAATAAATATTTTATTGAATTATATATTATCCATTCTGGTCCAATAACTTTTGCCATCTTTCTGGTGGTATCATGATTCCACGCTCCTAAAAGTTTTGTTGCTTGCTGTAAAAAAAAATTGATCCATGTGATTTTTGAATTCTTAATTTGTAGTAAAGGATTTACTGTTTTAAAGATTTTGTAAAGATCAGAACAAATAACAGTCAGAAGGTTCCAGATCTGAAAAATATGGTTGATGTAGCAATATATCCCATCCAAGCTGTAAAATCTTTTGGCAAGTTACCAAATTTATATGAGGTCTCGCATTATAGTGGTGGAACCCTTCACCTTCTCTATTCATCCATTCTGGACTTTTCTGTTTATCTGAATCATTCAATTTCTCTAAAGTAAATCACAGAAGTCAACGTGGCGGCACAAATTTCTGAGCATTTATAAGTCTATTTATATAAAGAGTATGAGGAACTCATATGTCGAGATCTGAGATTAAGCCCACTCGTTTCAAGTGACCAATGGACGAATTAAATAAATTTAATCTCTCAATGATCTCATGAGTTTTTATTCATAGATTTGCATCAATTAATGTCTTTATTGTGCCTTTATCAGCTTCAACTGGCCTTCCAAAACTTGATGTATCTTCAACATCAAATTGCCGGACTTAAATTGCAAACCAATTTTGGCATTGACATTCTATCAATGCAAATTTGCTAATTTTTATTGTTTGAAAAGCTTCTTTTTTTTACTATCTTTCCGAAACCCCCGGGGGACACCTCTAAATGAGGACGAGATGCTTCCGGCATGGTGGTTGCATCTCGCCACCCTGGAGAGTACACAAATAGGTGGGGGATCTCACTCCTCCCATCGATGACGGAACGTACTTCCTTCGGGGAGGGTTGTACCGTGACCGGTGATGGCCCTTAGGACTCAACCACAGTTTCCGCCAGTGTTGCTGTTGCGGCGGTCCGGTCATTCAGTTTTATGGTTTAAATCCGTGTGCCTTCGTGGCGGTCGGAGAGTCAGATGGCTGACTTACTATCTTTCTGATAGTAATAAATGCCAATAATACTGCTTTTCACTTTCCATATTTGAAAGGGCATTATCCAAAAATCAGGGCGTAGAATCAATCGAAATTTTTCGCAGGCAAACATTGCTATAGCAGCTATCAATATATATAATTACGAGGCTTAAATGTGAAATTGCCGCGAAAAGTTACAATTAAGTCCTTTATTCTAAAATAAAAAAGAAATTACTTTCCCAATAATCTAATACTTTTGCTGAATTTCGCATGAAATAGAAAAATCATCTTTGTTTTATCCTGTTGCTGTAAATTTTCTAATCCATTGAGTTAGATAGTTTCTTATAGAATGAAAAGAAAATTTCTTGTATAATTCTCAAATCAAATTTCCCGTTCCATTTTGTTGTAATTGAAACACAGTATTTTGAAATATTCACATTCTTAGAGTTAATTTTCCTCATTTAGAGCTGAAACTATCTCCTATTTCTTATTCGAGTTGCTAATATCCTTCATTAAGAACAGTCACAGAATAAATACCAGGGAATTGTTTTATATTATTTCCAAGTCTCCAGGGACAAATTACTGTCTATTTGCAATTCCTGGTAGGAATTTCCACTTTTTTTTTCCTGTCATTATTCCCTATCTCGATAATTGGAATCGGTGCGGAGGTCCCTAATAGAATTTTCCTTCTTAATTAGCTTAACAAATACTTTTAATTTTTAGAATTATTTGAGGGATAGCCAAAAATAATAAATTATAATAATTGGAATTAGCATTTTGTTGCCCAAACCTAATTACCCGCTCCTTTCCAATTATCAAAGTAAATACATTTTGATTATGAAGAAGGGAATATGTGAAGAAGAATTTAAACAAATTAACTTAACCGTTATAAACTGATATTATACAAATTTTGTTTTTGTTCATTCAGATATGAAAAGGTATGGGGAATTTCAGAATGCTGTTTAGTATTCACATTTTAAACAAATCAGAACATTGTATCCCTTGAATTAATATTACAGCAAGTTTAGTTTGTAAAATATTAGCACGAAATGAAAATATTTTCTATCAAATGAAGCCATGCATAAAGACCAGTGTTTCATTAAATTTAAAATCCACTCAAAATAGAAAACACACACACATAACTGCTTTGTATGAAATGAGAGTTTTCAAAATGAGTTGAAAGAATAAAATACTAAATTACGAACATTGAGACGAGGTAAAGTTAAAACAATTAAAACTAAAGGCTATTGATTTAGAGTTATATTCTTTAAAAAGCAGGATTGTTATCTAAACGTAAACACAATTTAAAACGAATGTGATTAATTATTAAGATTTTAAAATATATTTTCAGAGCCTTCCCTATTGATTGGGATATTAACTACTTTTGAATAGATTGCATTTCAATAAACAAGTGAAATTTGAGAATAACGGGAATATATATACCTGCAATTTAAATCTTCTTAAATTAAATTTCATAGAAAACAATTTACGTATACTTAATTGCAAAAAAATTTTCGTGATAAGTGCGAGCGCTACTGTTAAATTTTTCATTCTTTTAAATCAAGCTCCACATTTCTAGTTTCTTAGTGCTGTATTTTGTCGTGTATATACAGGCAATTATCAAAATAATGAAAACACCTGTGAATAAAAGTGACATTTTTGAATGCGCTTCGTAAGCATTAAAATATAATAATAGAGACCAGTTTTTTTTATAAATAGCAATGCATATATTCTGGTAGTATGTATTAGCTTTATTAAAGTTCTGTAATTCTCGGATTTTTTTCAAAGCATAAAATGTCGAACCTCTCAGATTTTCAAAGAGACCAAATTGTAGGAGCCGTCTAGATGGAGCGAGTGTGATCGAAACATGCCAACTTTTAGGCTTTTCTAGATGTACGGTGTCTACAGTCCTGACAGCAAACACACGGCGCGGTAAGACAAGATCGGCAAAGCAAAATTGTGGGGCTCTATGAAACAGAGATAGAGATAGTGAAAGAAATAGGGAAGCTCTATGAAAGAGACCGAAGGTTCTTGAAGAGGATTGTAATGTTTAAAAACAAGCAACTGCAGCCTAAGTGACCACAGAGCTCAAGCCCCATCTGGATTCTCCAGTGTCAGTTATTATAGTTAGAAGGCACTCTCATAAACAGAACATTTACGGCAAAGCAGCAATTCTCAGGCCACTTGTCACAGATGTTAATGGTAAACGTCGTCTCTACAGTGGTGTCACACTCCCAAAGCCTGGTCGATTTATAATTGGAAGAAAGTAATATGGTCTGACGAATCGTGTTTCACACTTTTCCCTACAACAGGACGGGTGCACGTTTGGAGGACACATAGCTTGCACAAGCTTATGATCGTGATTGTCTCCTTCCAACTGTCAAGCATGGAGGTGGATTTGTCATGATATGGGCAACCACGTCATGGGTTTCTGCTGGACCAATCGTAACCCTGAAAGGAAGGATCATTGGGGAAAAGTATGCAGAAATTTTAGCTGACCAGGTTCATCCTATGATGCAAACTTTGTTTCCAGTAAGCGATGGAATTTCCCAGGATGATAATGCACTTACCCATGAAGCGAGACTTATATATTCATAGTTTGATGATCATGATGATGAAGTTAAACATCTGCCTTTGCCCGCACAGTCACCTGACCTCAATATAATTGAACCGTTATGGTTAATTTCAGAACGTTCAATACGGAATCAATATCTTCCACCGGAATCTCTTCTAGAACTTTCAGAATATCTCCAGAAAGAATGGTACAATATTCCTTTAAACACTTGTATGAATCGATTTCTAAGCGAATACAAGCTGTATTACATGCCAAAGGTGGTCCTACACCATACTAGTAAAAGATTCCTTATAAATCTAAAGTGTTTCCATTATTTTGATAACCACCTGTATTTCATTATTAAGATTTCAGATATCTTTCCTTCTTTTAGAATACATGAAACGATATAGGAATTGTTGAATAATTATTAACGAAATGCTCTCTAACAAAAGAAAAATTTAGATGCTTTATTGCAACCCATAAAATAATTTTAAGTGCTCATAAACTTTCATTGTATTTGTATCATTTAAATAAATTACAGTAATTCACAAGATATCAAAACCAAATATTTGAAAATAGAGATGCTAAGATCCGTAGAAGTTCATCATAAATGGAAACTATTGATGCGATCGTAACTCACAACTTAAACTGTAATTGATTATTGTTTGTTTGTTTCTTATGGCACTTGCCACTGACAAGCCCGCTGTTACGAAGACAGCGATTTAAGCCTGAGAGGGAACGTCTCTTATTTTTTATAGCAGCGCCAACTAGGGCCAAGAGTACGACTTTGCCACTCACGCATCATTCATTCGCTTGCACAACCCCTTTTTACAGGAGGGCACATTCACACATCTCACAGATAGAACAACAGAAGAACAACCATGCCCAAACCGGGACTCGAACCCGGAACGCCCAGATCACGGGGAAGACGCGCTACCCCTAGTAATTGATTATAATTTACTGTATTAAAAATCGCATATTGATACGAAGGTAATCAATACAATTCTACTAACGGAACGCAATCATCACCAAGCTAAAGGGTTAGAGTTATTCATTTTGGCGCCAACATTCATCACGAAGAAAACAGACAATAAGAGTTGGTTATTTTTGTCTATGGTTCTATTAACTAAAAATGTCTTGAAATATTATACGCTTTCACATTACACTTAATTAAACAATCTTGAATTTGATATGGAATGCTATTCAAAAGTCTTGAGCAAATTAAAAAAATTATAATTTGCAAGCGAATGAATATTGAATAGATGCAGTATGCTCAATAAGTAAATAAAAATAAATAAATGAAACTTTTTAAATCATAAAACTAGAGCTTATTTGCAACTTAGAAACAACTAACTTTGCAGCTGCCGGAGAGTGCAAAAACATTGGTGAGGACAAAGGTTTACAAATGATTCATATTTCGTTTTCCTTCAGAATCGCAGTTGTCAGATAGGAAATAACAGTTTTTCAACATTATCTATAATTTTTCATGATATGATAACCTTTTGCGTAAAAAAATTCTTTTTATCTTCACTTACTTATTTCAAAAATTGCTCCGGATTTGTAAATCAGCTTGCGTTTGCAAGTATACAATTCAAAACATAAACAATCCTTATTATTAAAATAGTTATTTAACTTTATTAAATAATTGCTATGATTTTAATTGCTTAGTAACACTTTTATTTATTTTTACTTTTATGATGTTCCGAAGAATCATGATGAATGGTAGAAACGCTTTATTCCAAAGAAAATATAAAACACAGCTAGCACAATAAAGCTGAATCTTTTACAAAGGTAGCACATGAAACCAATAATGCAGAGGCAAATATCACATCGTTATTATTTCATTACACTAGAACAATAGTACTCCGTGTACGGATAGAGAGCTCGCTCCATGATCAATGCTCTAAAAGAGAATTTATTTCTGAAGAAGGTTTTACATTTTTGCATTTAATAATTTTATAATTTCTTAATAGAGTAAATAATCTTCAAAAAGGGAGATGGTTCTTCACTCATAATAGAGGCACTGCCATAATTCTTATATTATTTTTATAACCGTCACTTTTGTCTCCAAACTCGCCAAATCCCTATTGAACGCCTGGGATAATATCCATTCAGCACCTATTAATATGATTTGTAAATCTCTGCTCCTTATTTTAAAAGTTACTGTGCAGTGCAGCAACATTACAGATTCGTAAAAATAGCTTTGGAATGTTTTAGAATGGATTTCCAGACTTGATTACTATGAATTCTATTTTTCGTTTTATTTGAAGAAAAACTTGTTCAACAGCGTTATACCATGGGACATGACAAGCACATTTTATTCATTTTATAGAAAGTTAGTGTAAATATAAAAAAATAGCAATCCTGAGAAAAAATGGAAGATTCTATTCTAATTTTTGAATTTATATATGTGGTAATTGTAGCTTTAAATTGAAAAAAAAAATTAAGAATTTTTTATTATTACAATCTTTTAAAGTAATGAATTGCTTCAAATTAATCATCCTGCTTCCAAAATTTTATAATGTTCACATGTTCTTATAACAAATGAATCTAAGTTTTAAGAAAAATTACTTTTAATTGTGCGATCATAAGAATTTCGAATAAAAAAAGCATTTCATTTATCATTATAAATTATTGCTGGTAGTTAACATTAAACTTATTAACTAATTTCGGTAATTAATGATTAATGCGCTATCCGAGAGAGGGGGGGCGAGACTAGTTACAACATCTGTTAGTAGCGTCTTAAATCCCTTGAGTAATTAATGTTACCAGTGGCAACACGCGAGATGAATGGTACCTCAATTAAGTGTTCCTAAAAGTAATAAACAAAAGTAATAAATTTAATAAGGAATGATTCATAATTAAACATCATCTTGTATTTATTAAATGCTGTTCTGATTCATGAGGTGTGAAAATCATATTTAATGCATATATTTTTTTATTTGTATTCTGGATATTTTACTTTCTTAGTTAGATTAATTCGAGAAAAGCAAATTTGTTTCTGATTGAACCAAAATGTACCTTATTGGGTATTTTTTTTACTTTCTGGTATACGAATTATAGAAAAAGTATTGTTATTGACAAAAAATTCGAACGTGGAAATCCTTTTTGTCGAATCACCACATTTGCTTCCGTCATATTTTGAATTTCCGTCATATTTTGAACGAAATCCATTCGCAGGAATTCTGTCTGTCCACTTGTTCAATTTCATATGAACTTGATAGCCATGAAAAGCAAAGAACTAAGTGGATAACATTTGGTACAAAGGGTCATCTAAAATATAGATACTTATCAAATTTTAAATTGAATCCTTCAGAAGATGGATCGTCTGTCGGTTTGAACTTTCGTATGCTTCTAAAAGCAAAAATCATAAATGCAATGACTTAAATAAACAAAAGTCGGTATGTTGTTTTGTGACTACAATTGTTATTTCATTTCAAAGTTTGGCTTCAATCAGCGGCAAAACGCTCTCCAAAATATATATCCTTGCGATAGATTCAGTGAAACTCTCAGATTTGTTTTTGGTAATGGGGTATTCAAATGTTTTTGAAATTGATATGGTTTTCAGAAAAATGGTTCATTAAGTTATTACTTTCTTGCATAACTCACCAATATTCTTTTATATTTTGATTCTAAATTTTATTACTTTAGTAAGTTTGCAAGTTTTTAATTTATATATTTTAAATTTAATTTATATATTCAAAAACGGGAAAATTATTTTTCAGGCAATACTATTCTGAAAAGATTATTTCTCTATTGATTATTGTTCTTTTTAATACTTATTGTTGCTTATGAAAGTATTAGTGGAGGTTTTAACCGACTAACTGGGAAAGATTATTAGCAAAAAGTTCAGAAACGGAAATGAAATTATCTAAACTTTCATTAAGGATTAAATAGCGACAATTTTTTTAGTTCTAAACTTAACAATTAATTACTTTTTTTGAAATTGATAGATAGAATACAGTTGAGAGAATTATACCACTTTCAGAAACTTAACTTTCAATTGTGAGAAAGCGCAGCTAAAGCACCTTGGGGGCGAACGTTAATTATTAGTTTTTCCGATGTCTGCCGCTTATCTAACGTTTTTTCTGTCTTCGTTCTTTTTCAGAAGAACAGTATGTTTATTGTGTTGGAACGAAAGCTTTCTTGTTAACTGTTTTCGCGCATTTCTTTATAACTAAGTTAATCTTTTAGTTAATTATCATCTAAATTAAAAGCTTTGTTCCCCTCAGTTTTTTCGTCTATTCAGCCTGAAGTAAAGATATCTGAAAAAAAAAAGGGTTTTCCCAGTTTCAGTACTTTGAGACTAAAACGATCAAATAGGAAAAAAAAGTAAAAAGAACATATAAATCTTCTTTAATTTGAAAGGAAAACTTTTTTTGCTTATTACGAATGATTTAATGTTACTTTGTATCATTAAATTTCGTGAGTATTAATATACATTTCATTTGCAATATATGTGTAATACTATATATATATATGTGTGTGTGTGTGTGTGTGTGTGTGTGTGTGTGTGTGTGTGTGTGTGTGTGTGTGTGTGTGTGTGTGTGTGTGTGTGTGTGTGTGTGTGTGTGTGTGTGTGTGTGTGTGTGTGTGTGTGCGTGCGTGTGCATGCGTGTGCGTGTGTGTTTATATATTTTATATCTATACAAATAATAATTTATGTGTGTTTGCTGGAAAGTCTGAGATATCCATAAATCCATTATAACTAATCAGTGCAGAAAACTCAGGTTTGCGATGAAAAATATTACTTCTTTGGAAAAGAGCCAAATTAGGAAACAAAGAATCGCTAAATTAATTTTACATAATTTAAGTTCGAATGGCATCATTTGCAGTAAATTTTCTAATTCCATTATTTTCATCATTTTTTATAACATCATCATTTTCAGTAACTAACTTCGATTTTTATCCTTTATATTTCACCCAATGATATAATGATTGCAAAGAAAAATAAATAATTGAAAAAAAAAATATTATTTGTTTACTACATTTTTATAGCTTTATTTTATTGTTATTTTGATTTTTGTTTTTGACATTTATAATGTCACTAATAGCTTTTGCTAGCATTATATAAAATAAAAATAATCAACAATCGAATGGAGGTTAAAGACAAGATTCATAATGCATCTGTGTTAAGTACACACGGCAAGATCCACTTCATAGTAAACCATATTCTTAAATACCAAGACCTCTTCAAGACTACACAATAGCTGAGACCAAAATGCCACTTGTCAAAATCAGCCGAAATTATAACTTCAAAAGTCCCTCAAAAGTGCAGTTCTCACGAAGGAAATCAAAACCACAGGTCTCAGACGGACGCTACAGATTTCTGACTTGTCAGTCATTATTTATATACTTATACATATCATACAGATGTTCTCCATGCAATTTATCAATTTTTTCAGTTAGTAATCTCATTTCCCTGTCAGTTCAACTCAAAGTCATCACTTGTGTAAGTATTTTTGTCCCCTCCATCCAGTTATTACATCACCAAAAAATTAAATACAGTCGTGTAGGATTTGACACCGATGGGATTCTCTTTGGAAAACCCTGGATTGTCTGTCGTCTCGTTCTATCACCAATTTTCTTTCTTTTTCCCCCCTTCCATCTTGTGGTCATCCAACTGGCTAGATAACTTAGTGTTATAGGAACCGGGAGCATAGAATGGCGTTTTGTTATGTTAATTACACATTTGCATAATTACTTTTCAATATGGACTAACCATTGTGTTTTGTCCTTGGTATTGAAGAGAAGTAATCTCGATACCCGAAGAAGACACGCTATACCTTTGGATCTATTCTTCTTGTTCTTGCGTACAGCCGACCACCCCGCCACCACTGAACGTAGCAGTATCGACAGGATTTGTTGTGGCCGACTGCTATCTTGAGCATTGTCCATCCTTGCATTGACCGATTTGTCAAACTGAAATTCTCCTCGAGGTAATTGGCCACAAAGTGGTCAATTACTGTCCTTCTCTTTTATCTACAAACTCTCAAATAGTTGGTAAAAAACTGACAATTTTCGACATCATGTCCTTCAGAATTTTAAGATTACCTGGTACCATCAGTACTGTACTAAGGTCATTATTTAAAATTTTCAGATTTTTTCTTAACTCCGAGATTTCAATACATTCCTTTAAATAGTGGTAAACAGTACCGATTCCCCCACAAATGCATTTATTGTCCTGTATTCTTCCAAATCTTTGGAAATATGCAGGAAATCTCCCATGTCCTGATATAATTTGAATTATCAGTGGATGGTATCTTCTTATTTTTATTTCCGGATTAGGAATAAAATCGAAAGTTACTCTTCCGTTTTTGGACATGTACCATCTGTCAAACCATTGCAGCTTTATTTCTTCTCTTAATTCCCATTTTAAGACACCATTTGATTTGGGGACAACCATATCAACAGCCTCTTTCTGTGCCGCCAACTTTGCATATTGATCCTCCTTTTCATTACCATATATCCCAATATGGGCCTTAACCCAATTCAACTCTATCCACTTGTTAGTTTTTACACTTTTTATCTTTGGATCTATTGCAGGCCAAATCGGAAGTGGTCAGTAGTTCTATCGTTACCCAAATGTGGAACATATAAGTGCTAATTCAGGTGCGCAATTCAAGATCCGTTAAGTATAATATAAATTTTCCAAATCGAAATAGTATCAATGTTAGAAGTAAAACTATTACCTTAATGTTCGCTCCAAAACAATCTTTGTGCAGCATCGGAAACGTATTTTATTACAACTAAATTGGATATTCGAATTTGCATTCGATGGATATTTCTAAATTATCCATGTTATAATGAGCAAATGTTGGAGCAATTAATTAAGTCATTGCTCTGATTTCTGAACCTATAACAGTTGATTCAACATTGACCGATTCCAAGAGACAATTTTCCACAGAATCTCTATCTTCCATCGCCAAGATTGAAAGCAGATCAGGCGAGGTGTTATGCTGTTAATAATTTATTTAATGGCATAATTTGGAAATTAAGTGCTCATAGTTTTAAGTTAAATTTTGAAGAAAAATAATTGAAAAAATTTGAATTAATTTATGTTCAGAAATTAATATTAATAAATAATTATAATTAATATTTCAGAAATATTTTAAATCATTTTTAGAACTTAATCAATAATGAATACAATGTCAATCTCTAACATTTCTATTGATTACTTTAGAAATTTTGCATCAATTTAATTTAAATATTGATTAACATTTTTCAATCATTACTACAACCCATAATATATTTTAAGAACATTTTTAATATATATTTAATGGATTTAAAATGGAGGCTGAATTTTTAACTTCTTAATTTACTTAAGCATGCAGAATGTGTACGTGAAATTATGCAAAACTGAACTTTGTTCCCCATGAAAATTACTATTACAAGATATTATTAAACCAGAAAGTATGCTAAAAAGTTTTAAAACATACTCCATTCTTTTCTATGTCCAAAGTAATTTATAAAACTAAAAGACATATTTCTTTTCTTTCTAGGTAAGAATTTTTCTTGTCCCTCTTCTTTGTTATTGGATATCCTGAAGCTTGGGTTGAAGGGCGTGAGTAATTGCTTTTGAAGAATAGTTAAGGTAAAAAGTTAATTATGCGTTTACTTTATTATCACCAGAATGTCCTGTCATAAACCTGAGGCTTGAATATTCTTCGGATGGAACGGCTGACTAAAAAACTCTTTATCTTAAAGCAAACAAATAGATATCTACTAAATAAGATTATATGGAACATTTTGGCATGAACTAGAGATACAAAAGTATCTAAATGAGATGTTTGTAAATGTTTCTTCTTCCAAAATGCTTTGCCATTTCATAAACAACACTAAATCTCTGCTAATAATAAAGATGATAACTGTTGCTCTACAGAGGAAACCATTTGAAATATTGCTACCAAATTTGGTATATATATATATATATATATATATATATATATATATATATATATAGGAGTATTGAAATAAGCACTTAGGAGCGAATTTTTGAAATTTTAATTAATTGAAAATAACGACGAATTTTGAAGTTTTTCTTAGATAATTTAGGAAACTACTATTACCTGATAATAAATTTACACTTTTTAATATTTTTAAAATGTCTTTTTATTTTTACCACATTAATAGTCAGTAATACAAACTTCTTCCTAAACGTTGCTGTTAAAAAATATTTTTGTCTAATACCCAATAATCTACATTGTTTTCAAGTCATTGTCAAGCAGTTTTCATTTTTTCATCAAATACTTATTCTCATGAGTTTTTTCCATTGATGAAAATTAAAGAAGAGGATTCTGTTTAATACGTATTGTCCACAAAAAGAATAAAAAAAAGAAGGTACATAGCTACGAATGTTAGAAGATAAATGAACTTGACCTTTCTGTTTTAATTGCGGTATTAATGGGACTGGTCTCTGTTAGAAATTTCCGTGTACACACTGAACAGAACATATATAAACAAATTTAAACAATACGATCTTTAATATATGGCATTTTGGAGAACACATGAACATGAATTTGTATCGAAATTGTTACTGAGCATTAAATTTAGTCAATAATTTTGGCAAACCAGTTAATCGCCAGAGGCGACTAGTGGTTAATAAATGCAAAACGATTTCCGAAATCCATTTCTTAAATGTTTATAATACATTTTCGAATGAAGGTGAATGTTGACATTCATGCCACTTGAATGTACAATCATGTTATGTACAATCCGGTGTCCACATCAGTTTGAGTCCTCCGACAATCTGGAAAACGCAAATTGGAATAAGAAGCATCTATTGAACAAGACAAAATGCTATTAAATATAAATAAAAAAGTTTCACTTTTTATGTAAGTTTTAGGATTTGCGTTTATTTTACCTTCTAGTCAATAAACCAAATTCAACCATATTAAGTCTCTTATGTGGATTTGTAAGAATTCTCTTAGGATTATTCGAGATAAATATCGATGCATTTGATCTTCAAGGATTCAATGGCCTGACTAATTACTTTCTAACTGTATAACGTCTTTCAAGAGTGAGGATAGATTTTCCAGTCTAACTCGAGTTTGACCAAATTATCTGAACTAACCAGAGTTAAACGCTTCCCATCGATTAACTAAGTTATATGCCGAAAGCGGAGATTTTCCAAACTCATTAGCCTGACCTAGTTGTATGGTACAATTGCAGTTGGACGTTAACCATCAAAATGCCATCATTATTTACCAAGTGTACCTATTAAGGAGATCAATCTCAATTTGACGAGGTGTAGTTTGAAAAATCGTTTTAACAGAAAATTATGCCTCGCTTAAACGAATTATTAATTTTTTTGCATTCTAAAAAATGGACATTCAGTAATTTTTTTCACATATATAAAAGCATGCCAAATAAGAACTGTTCCCAGATAGAATTGCTTATTTCGTATTTATGAATATGCGTGCAATTGCAGGCTCATTTATCCGTTAAATTATCCCAGCATAAAATGAATTTCCTGATACAATCAATGCTTTATCTTCATTATCCACTTTACAAGTCTCTATACTTCATTAGTTTGTTAAATTTGAACGTTTATGACACCCAATGTTGCATTTAATATAAGATAATAGAATTGGGCGAAAGATAGAATTTAATATCCGTATAATATTAGTAAATTTTCTTAAAACATTAATCCTGCGAAGGAGAGAAGGTCGAAAAACTTATTATTAATTGTTAGAAGGCTGCTTGCATACTCAGTAAGTTTAATACAAGGAACAAAAAATGTAATACGCATTGGTGAACTTAATTTGAATACTTTCTTACTTCATGAAACGATTTTGAAAATGTTTAACTCCTAAATAACCCAAAATTTTATATCAGATTTTAAATTTTAGATAATTTAAACTTAATAACATATTTTCATTTATTTAAATTCTTACGCTTAGTTTCCAGATTTGATTGAGAATTATAATGCATGGAAATTATACCAGAATCACTGGGCTTAAATTCACTATATATAAGTTTACTAAAACAAACGCGATAATCATTCCTCTTTAAAAAAAATCAATTTTTCCCTGTTACTTTTATTAAGTGGCTCACATAGGATGTACAATTGTTACAGTCTACGGTATACAACAGTTGCAATTTTCTCCAGAGACTTTACAGCATGTCATTGTTATGAGACATCATTTATTTTAGTAACTGCTTGATTATGGTTTCGGATTTAATGGGCGATGCGAAACCTTCCAAATGACTGATTGTGGAATACAATTCACGATTACCGATGATGTGGGGATTTCTTTAGTCTGTGGGCAAAATAATTTTTCTCATTGTCTAGAAATCCTTCAATACTTATAGGCAAAATATTTTGATGGTCAAGTTCATCCATTATATACTCTTACTAGAATACTTGTTAAATTGAAAGAAGTATTGAAAATTTTTCATTCTTCAAAACATAAAATATTTCCATATTTAGTCTCCATTTTTGAGTCAATGACTTAGAAAATAAACCTCTCATTTTCATTCTTTCTTTAGTCTGTTGGCAAAATAATTTTTCTCATTGTCTAGAAATCCTTCAATACTTATAGGCAAAATATTTTGATGGTCAAGTTCATCCATTATATACTCTTACTAGAATACTTGTTAAATTGAAAGAAGTATTGAAAATTTTTCATTCTCCAAAACATAAAATATTTCCATATTTAGTCTCCATTTTTGAGTCAATGACTTAGAAAATAAACCTCTCATTTTCATTTTGCTTAGCATGAAAATAATTTTACTTTCCACGTGGTGTTCTCTAATGAAAAACTGCAATTATGGAAGATGTTAATTTACCATTTTCTTCTTTACTTTTCGTTAAGCCCTTCAAATGTAATTTATTTTTGTAGTGCTATATTATTTCAAAGATTCGATGAACATTTTAAATTATAATTTCATTATTCCATATTTCACTATTGAACAAATTCAATATTTTTTTTCTTAATTATGTATTTTTTTGATTGAATGTAGGTATAAAGGAACGTTATTATATATATTTCGTTACAAGAATTAAAACATGAGAGATAAGATTTAAATGAATAAGTTAAGGTACAGTAAATTACCTCGTAAGGAAGGTAGGTTTACAAATACCTCTAAGGGATACTAAATCAATATCTATCGCCCTTAGCAAGAAGATTGAGACTACTTGGTAATTAATTTGTTGACTTTGGTAATGAAAAAGAAAGTCCATGAAATTGTTGGAATTTTACAGATCTCCCTAACCAAGATATGATAAGCTTCTAGAAAATTCTATGTTTGGTTTACTTCGTGAACCGATGAAAGGAAGTCAGTTATTTAAACTTAAGCGAGTAATTGATCGAAACCTGTCTTTAAAATGTTTATCTCTTGTGAATTCGCTGTGCTATGCATTTGTTTAATAGCGATTACTTACTTGTGTGCTGCTGTTTAATTATCTTGAGAACACTTCGGTTGCGTTTGCTACTATGTCGTCATGCAGAATTAAATGGTTTCAACTGTTATTTAATTTTCATCTTACACATAGCGCAATGGTTTGATTTTTTCAAAATATTTTGAAAACTGATATGTATATCATCAAGATCAGTTAAATATATCCGATTAATATTTTAAATATTGTAATAAGTACATTTGAGGAAGTTTAACGCTGAAACAGAATGCTCTTGCAGAAAGTATATACTATCGAGTGACCAAACTTAATTAATTAAATTTTTGTGCTAGAGTGTGAATTAAATTCTTTTACCAGACAGAGTTGTAGTAGTGTAGATACAGTCGAATTATAATTTTGAGGAACATAGTGTGGATACAACAAAAATTAATAAGCCAATGTTGTTACGAGTGTAGTATCAATATGAGTGTATCATCAATAGTATGATGACCAATGCAGTTAATTTAGACTCAAGTGAAATAGGCTCAATGTGCCGTTGCAAGTTTTGAATCATTTGTAAATTTTCATGAAGGATAAAGAATAAATTGTCAGAGCATATTAAGACAATGTTCAACTAGATGTTTTTAATGCAGGAAGTTACGTCTGCCATGTGAGTGTAACGCTTGAGGATTAACTCCTTTAGTTTTCATTACTGCAAAAGATCTTTAGTCAATGTATTAGCCAGTGTGAAGACTCTAATGACTTCCAGGAATAACCAGCACTATAATCTGTGAAATATTTAATGGGGATTGGATATTGTTGACATTTTAGGATTAGGACCAACAGTAGCGAGTGATTTTCTTCTGTATAAAAACAATCAATATTTTAAAACAAATGCCATAATACATAATAAACTCTTTCCATTGCTCTATGATTCATAAAATATGTAATGCAGTTTTAATGATGCATAAATTTGAGATATGTTTACATATAGATCTCATAAAATTAATGACGTCATTTGTTAGGTATTTCATTTTGTTATATTCTTTTATTGAAATTTATTAAATTATTTACAGTAAAATTTGAATTCTAAAAATCATCTTGAAAGATGATATTTTGATATATTAATTTTGGATTTCGTTGTAACTTATATTCATTGCACCTTTAACAACTTTCCTTATTCTTTCCTTATTCCTTAAATTACTCTAACAATATTTATAGGGTATATCCTCCTTGCTGAGCCACTGAAGCAGCTCTTGCCAAAAATATTTCAAATTGATTTAAAAATAGCAATTATCTAGAAAAATTGAAAGGGTCTAAATCCTTTTTTTGAACTAATCTTTAAGAACAAATTTAAAATGAATTTTCATCTTAAAAATATAAAGCTTACTGTAAAATTTGTTTACATTTAATTTAATCTATAATATTTCTTTTATCTGCATACGATCCAATACATCTAAAGATTTTTAAGAAATTTCAAGGAATTTACACTACTATTGAATAGATTTTGGAGCATATTTCGAAGAAAATTTTTTATGTTGTATGCTTTGATTTCACTGCGGTGTTGATAATATTGTATATTCAAGAGAATAAAATTATTTTTTTTAGAAATATCGACAATTTAAAGAAATTTAAAAATTAATGCTCAAAATGTTCCTGTAAAAAAAAATATTGTATATTCAAGAGAATAAAATTATTTTTTTTAGAAATATAGACAATTTAAAGAAATTTAAAAATTAATGTTCAAAATGTTCCTGTAAATTAGGAAATCCTAATCGGTCAAGGAACTTCTTTTGAAATAAAGGTAAATATTTACTTTGGGATCGTTTGTAAAAAAAACCAAAATCAGAACATCTTTAACTATATAATGGGTATGATAATTGTAGCTGTAAATTTTCTGCAAATTGTTTCCTATTGTGATAGTTAACCAAACAAGAGAGTTAGGGTTAAAGAATCCCTCCTAAAATTCGATCCTAGAATAATTTTCGTCACAAGAATGCAAAATTTAAGTACATTAAAATACGGCGAATGAAATTGATATAAATGATGACTTTTTGAGAAAGAATTTTTTTCTCTTTTATAATATTTTTCGAGTAAATATCGGGTACTGTTAAGCTATATTATACTCTATTAAAAATTTGTAATCTGCATAACAACAATTATAGATTGATTATTGCATGCCCACAATTCTATTTATTTCTATGAGGAAGATTTCATATACTTTTTGGTGCTGCTCATTTTAAAAAATTTTTAGATTATTCCTTTCTAAGTTTACAAAAAGACATACCATACTCGAAACAGTAAATTAAATTTACATTTTTTTTCTTTAGAGTGTGGTTGAAATATTTTGTTATCAGATATATATAAACAATTATATATAACAGCCAAATGTAATTATAAACACATAGATTTTAAAACTATGCATCATTTTCACGTTTCTTCCTTTTATTAGACAACAAAGGGAAATTCTTACACAGTTGTATATTTTCGGGAAAAACAAACTTAAGTTTTTATATTTGTTATTTTTGTGACTGATAAAATGAGAATGTGATATTTGTGATTAATTATACATCTAATTATTTTCCAACAGCAAAATTTTCAATTCCTATTCCTTTAAGATTATCTATGAATGTAAATTCCTTAGAATATTTAATTAATAAAATGTATGTCCCCCAATAACTTATCATTATTAATATGATTTCTCCTATAAATGCAGAAAATTCTCAAGATAGTGTCAGGCAAATTTTTAATATCCCCTGTATTAATTACATTAGGAACGCCGATTTGGAAGGTGGGCGTGACAAATCAAGAACTAACCCTTAACCCTGAAGAGGAGAGTTAAATTATTTTATTTCATAAATTTTTCGCTAGTTATTAGATTAATATTGTTATGAATAAATTATGTCAAAATAACTATTCATTTAATTAATATTTCAACAATTTATGATGGGCTGAAAGTACCTCTGTTAAATTATCATGTGTCTAAATATAAATAGATCCTACCACAGAATGAGTATTAAGAGCATCTTTTCTGTAATTTCTTTAAGTAGTAATGCCTTAAAGAAAATCATTCTATCTTTAGCACAAGGTCAAACACATTTAGGACTTAAAATTCTTTTATTTCTATTCTCTAATCAAAATATTGTGAAATATTTTTTATTTATCAAATTTATTTTTCTAGAAACAAAACAGAAACATTTTAACATTTTTCTGACGAATTAAATTTAAGATTGCTAATTGTTTCATTTAATAAATTTCTTTCTTTGCGCTATAATTGATATACACTGTATAATTATTTTCTACGGTTTTTAAATTCTTATTCCAGTTGCAATTATGTCAATATGCAGATATAATAATATTAAAAAATATCAAATTCATAGGGAAGTAATAAAAAAGTAGAGTAAACTCAATAATGACTATAAAGAAACACTGTATAAAATTAGTGACGATATTAGCAAAGAAAGTGTTGGGTGCTGCCAGAAGCTAAATTAGAAAAGAAAATGTGCATAGGAAAGATAAAGACTATAATAAGAACATTAAACGACTTAGAAAGTGTGTTAAGATAAAATACTTAATTAATTTAAGAAAGAATGAAGCTAGCTACAAAAACACTGATTAAACCTGTAATAACTATAACTGGAAGTTAATTGGTTAGAAAAGAAACTATGTCCAGAAAATATAATGACTTTTTGTTAGGAGGTAAGCCAGGAAGGAAAATAAAGCTCAGGTAATATGGTGATAATTAGAGGACAAATTAGCTGAGAAAATGTGCTTAGGAAACAAAATGACTGTAGTCAGGAGTTAGAGTTAGGAAGAAAGTATGCTTAGAGATTATCATGATTGAGCTGAATGAAATAATTAGTTGAAAAAACGCACATTAAAAAAAAAGCAGTTTTGTCAGGATTTAATTGGATTCCTTTAGAGTTAAAAATTTAGATATTCGGTATAAAAGAGATTTAAATTGGTTCATACAGGAATTCTTAATAATGTATGGCTGCAGAAAATTTGTTGGAGAATATTTTACGATATTTCATTTTATTTAGTATTTATTCATCTTATATAGCCTAAAACAATCTATCTAAATATTTTATACTTCATGTTTTCATGCATTATTGTTTATTTTGGTTTCAAATCTATAGTAGAATTAGGAAATAAAACTAAAATTTAAGATTTTAATATCGATCAATTTCTTTTGTAAGATTTAACAAAGAATTCAAGGGTTTTAAATGCATTATCCAAAACCATATAATTTTCGAATTATATAATTTGAATTGTAAAGACAGTGAATAATTTACTATCTGCATATTCAAAGAATGGATGGAATCTGTCACTAAAATCCTTTTAGGACACCGCTCACATACTATGATGAAAATCTCTTTTTAGAATAAACACATAAAAGAAACAATAGGGCATGTTAAATGTTTAGGACAGATTATGAATATTTGTGTTCTAGTAAATATTTGTAAAATGTTTATAATGCGTCTATGAAATATTTATAATCAACTCATACTGTGTAAATAAAATATTTAAAATCATTTTATATAGTGTATATAAAATATTTATAATTAGCTAATTTATAGTTTTCTTCTGCTGCTGAATGAAAATGTAATAACAAAGGGATTCTTTGAACTTTAAATAACTTTCCATGGGAAAACATCTGACTGAAACCAAAAAGCAACCAAACTACAAAATAGGAAAAAAAAATTAGATTAATGAAAATGTGAACGTGTGGACGGCTTGCAAATGAGATTCTAATAAATTTATATATGTTCGTTTTATGTTATTTTTATGTGATAAGATCCTCAGAGTGTTTATTGAATCTTTATTGAAAAAAGCAAAGTGTTTATTGAATCTTTATTGAAAAAAGCAAAGTGTTTATTGAATCTTTATTGAAAAAAGCAAAGTGTTTATTGAATTTTTATTGAAAAAAGCAAAGTGTTTATTGAATCTTTATTGAAAAAAGCAAAGTGTTTATTGAATCTTTATTGAAAAAAGCAAAGTCTAATAATATTTTTTTATTTGATGAGAACCTCAGAGTGTTTATTGAATCTTTATTGAAGAAAGCAAAGTCTAATAATATTTTTTTGACATAAAGCAAAAGCAAGTAACAGCAAGAATAGCGCCAAACAATAGACACATATTAGGAGCAAAATTGATCGATCAACAACAAATAAAAATCGTTTATTTGGGGTCGGCAATCTTTTAAATAAACACAAACTATACTGCAATGCATGCATGTCATTACATGTTTCTTAACCTGTTAACCGGATAATAAACTTATAATCAACTAGTTTCGCACTGAAATATTTCGTCCTACCCGGTTAACAGGTTAAGAGAATGCAAAATCTTGTATCCGGCAGAATATTTTAGAATTCCAAAAGAATGAATTAAAAGTGAATTCGAATACAGGATTTTCATTCCAGATATTCCACAAACAAAAATTAACTTTCAAGTCAGAGTATTAGCGGGATGGCTGAGGTATGTTTCTATATCAGTATGATTTTTAAACCAAGTTGATACACACCCGAGTTAACTCATCACATTCTTACCAAGAAAGATGTGATAATGATTATCTTTCAATTTACCACACAAAATAACATGAGAATCTAGACCATCGCATGAAATCACACTGATTGCATCATGATCCTGTTTCGAATAGAAAACATATTAGTAAATTCTCATACATTCTAAACGAGCTCTGTTGTTTGAAAGAAAGTGAAATATTGATTCATTTTATTAGATGACATGTTGTTGCTATTGCAATGTATATCGCTGACGAATTATGCATCAGGGACGTAGTTTGTGAAAATTTCTAGATGCTACCAATTATTTATTAATTACTTTCCATCATAAATATTTACACATAACATAACATAACTCCATGCTGTGCCCCGGTGCCTATAACACTAAGTTATCTAACCAGCTGGATGAATACAAGATGGAAGGAAGAAAAAAAAATGTTAAAAGAAAGAAAGAGACGACAAACCATCCACGGATCTCCAGAGAGAATACCATTGGTATCAAATCCTACACGACTGTATTCAATTTTTTTGGTGAAGTAATGACTAAATGGATTAAACAAGAATACTTAAACAAATGGTGATTAAGGGTTGAACTTATAGGAATTACCTATCAACAATTTTGGCAAGAGTCGTTGTTTGCGGATAATAGGTGTTATTTATAATTGTCAGTGCCTGTTTTCTTTGGTCACTATACTTTTAAATTTCTTTGTGCACTAATCAATTTGCTTTGTCTTTTATTCAATATGGCATTTTTATGAAGCCGGTTTACCGTTCTAGTGTATACAATGTTAATTAATATTATTATTCATTTTGTACTTCTTATAGTTTTATGGTTTCTGGCACCGAAGCTTCAACTAAATGTGCGTCCATCATTATTTTTTTGGAGAGTTTTGTTATGTGACATCGTAGTGTTTCTCAGAATGTACAGATGGCAAGAAATGCTATATACTGCTGTTAAAGAGGTTGATAATTATCTTAGTCATCAGCTAACATATTGCAGAGCCAGGTATAACAACTCAGTAGCAAATTTGAAATTTGGAATATTTTTTCACAGGTGTTTGTTTTAATTTGAAGTCCATCTATATGGAGTAATTTGAGAATACTAGATATTAACCCTTTTTTCAAAATTAAAATATTATGGTAGAAACAATTTTGCATAACTGTATCATGATTTATTGTTATTATTATTTCCTGGATAGAATATTGTTTAATACCTAATAAATAATTCATATTACTTTTGATTCTATAGTATTGCATACTAAATTCCATTCAGAATCCTCGCCGAAGGAAGCATGCCAATCAATTTTATTAAACATTTTATAATGAATCATCTCTATTCTCCCCATTCGGACAATATGGAATTAGTTCAACTTACTGTTACAATGACATTAGTTAAAATAATATATGTATTTTCCACCAAAATTAATTCAGTCGTTCCAAGTGCATTGTCTAGATGCATTAAGAGTAATTTGCATGTCTTAGGAGGAACTACAAATATACTGTAACGCATAAATTATCCAATTCAATGATATTATTTACTATTTATTTACTTTAATATTAATTAAAATATTATTATATACAATAAAATTAGTTTAAAAAAATGTGTAGTAATTTCTATCAAAGTTCCTTTCAGTCGTCCCAAGTTCATGTTCCCTTACAAACCTTAATAATGGTTTCTAAAGTAAAAGCAACAAACCTTAGCTATCTACTTTTATGCATAATTTATCCAGTCCAAATGGATAAGTCAGAGTTTATTTACTGTCAGAATACTGTTAATAAAAGAATTGATATAACTTCTATTAAAGTTGCAAACTCTATGAATGGTTTCTTAAGGAATCCACTTTGTTATCCACTTTTATGTATAAGTTATCCACTTCATATGGATGAGTCAAAGTTCATTTACCGTTAAACTGTATGATAATTTCTATCAAAATTTCTTAATTTATTTTTAGTTAATGTTCCTGGATTCTTTGAAGGTGCTTTCATGCTGTGAAATATCTATAAGCTTTATACACAATAATATATAATTTACCGCCGTCATTTGATTTTATATAAATATTTTTCATACCTCTTTTTAAAGCTTTTTATGATTCAGAGTGTTTTCAAAGCGAAAAGCGTTAGAATCAAAACAGGCAAAACGAATGGAATGTTTTCCAGCCAAAGAATTCCAATAAAGGAAAGATGAGCCACGGAATGTCCGACTATTTGCTAAGGAAATAGCCTTATGTCCCGTTAGGGGAATGATCAATACAAGCTCGACAAACAAAAAAAATAAAATCTCAAATTAAGCAAGATAACTACCCCCATCCAAAAATAAAAACATTTGAGGCATTAAAAGACCCTGCGAAAATTCTTACACAACAATGAAAAAGCGCTACAAAAAGACGAAGGAAAAAAATCCTTGATAGCGGAAAGTGTCGCTAAAATGCGTAAACTTGCTTCTGCTATCTTATCAACAGCTACCCTGTGATAAGAAAAACGGCTTTTTTTTCTCCCAAATTCCATGCCATTTTTTTCACCTTCCACCGACCTCCTATTCATACCCTTTATTACAGTAACTGGTTGTAAAGATAACTTGAATACAATTTTGCTGGCAGGCATTATTATTTTTATTTTGCCTGCTGCAGCGCGGGATGAAAAGCTATTTATTATTTTGCCACTATTCATTCGTCGTTTTGTTGTGCGCCTCCTGCTGTGCGCCTCTGATTTGCTTATTCGCATCTTTCGATGCGCATAAAAAAAAAAAAAAAAAAAAAAAAAAAACTAGAAAAGAAATGACAGCCAAGAAGAACTGGAGTGAGGATCAATATCAGTTATTTAATTCGGTATTATGCGAGCCAGAAATATTCCCGCCAAATGCTGCAAAAATGGGAATCCATCTAGCATTCCATTTGCTTTGCTTTTTCTTTGATTTATTTTTTCATTTATGTGTTTTGTCCTATTTAAATTACATTTCTTTTTTCGCTACAGAATTCGGGATGCCGGTATTTGAAAACATGTTTATTGGGAATGCAAGTTAGAAAAAGCGTTGTTGGCGAAAAAAAGTTTTTTTTTCTTCTCAATAATGTATATCTAGAGCCGAATTACCGTATAAATTTTGATTAGATGTTGTGTATTTATTTGGCAAAAACTCTGCAAATGGTATTTTTGCATGGATGTAGTTTTATCGAAGCTCAGAGGATTCTATTTGCTAAGAAATTGTCTTTTTCATGTTCAGTAAAATAAATAAATATATAATCATATTAGACTTTTAGAAACTCTTTATATTTATTATTAATTTCAACTCAAATAGATAAATACTAAGTGTAAATAACAATACCATGTAAGTGGCAATAAATAAAAATTTATTTTATATAATTTTGTGGATTCAACTTATATTTTGCTAGAGGAAAATGACAAAGGTTTAAAAAAGAAAAGACAATGTAATTTGTTGTTGTTTCTTATGGCACTTGCCATGGACAAGCCCGCTGTTACGAAGACAGCGATCTAAGCCGGTGGGGGAGCGTCTCTTGTTTTTATAGTATCTCCAACTAGGGCCAAGAGTACGACTCTGCTATTCACGCATCACTCATTCGCTTGCACAACCCCTTTTTACAGGAGGGCGCATTCACACATCTCACAGATAGAACAATGGAAGAATAACCATGCCTAAACCGGGACTCCAACCCGGGACGCCCAGATCTCAGGAAAGACGCGCTACCCTAGGCCACGGGCTTGTAATTTGTTATTATTATATAAATACTATTTATTATTACCTACTGCTTTTCTCTTGAAAAGAAAGAAAATGTGGTAAATAATAATAAAAAGAGTAGCAAAAAATATAGTAGGTGATTTTAAAAGGAACAAAGTGCTTTCGAATATTTTAGCAACAATTCCATATACGTATATGTTTATATACTTACTATATAAATGTTTAACTGACTGATTAGGTGGTTTAGTGGCATATTAGGATAAATGGCGACCATTCTATAACTAAATTTTCACATATCCATCCTCTTTATCATTAGTGACACAGGAAGGTTTGCTTATACTTGGGACATTGTTTCATCTTTCTGCTTCTTCCTCGTCATATTTGACTTCAAAATGTGATAGACACACGATAATACGTTGCTTTTTATGATGTCTTAGGAGACTAGTGTCCTGGACGTCGAAGACTAGATTATAAAATAATATTTGCAGATGCCTAAACTACCATCAATTTTGGGAGCACCTAGTTATGTGAATCTAACGATATAGTGTCATTGATTGTCAAATGGGAACTTGATTTTATTCAAGTATGAATAAAATTAATTTATTTTAGGACAATTTTTGTGCTTTCGAAATTCCTTACAAATGTGAATGGTTAATAGCATTGGGTATTGTGTAAGGCCATTGTTTGAATGATTCGCATGTCAGTTAGGGAAATTTTATATCATGTAGTTTGGGTTAAAAAAATGTTATGAATTTTCTATCATTTTGTTTAAGTAATATATTTATATTAAAAATTTTTGTACACGAGATACAATTTGGAAATGACTCGTAACGGCATGATTTTTTCATTTGAGATTTTATTTTTTACAAACAAATGAATAGAAATTATATTAAAACATGAAGGGAACAATGTGTGAGTCAAAATTTGCATTAATCCATTTCGCATCAGAATTTCAAGCTCCACTAAGACTTCACAAAAATGAGGCTTGCTCATTGATGCTAATGACATCTAACCTGAAAATCTCTGCAATTCTGGGCATTGCATACGGAATATTCAATTTCAAGAATCAATGAAATATGGCCTGAGTGTGTATAAAACTAGTGTTCGAAATAGACTAGTTTCGAAAAGAAATCATGATCTTGAAAACAGGTCACTGTCAGCATATTATCCGTTTATCAAGTTCTAAACATAATTCAAAAATTTCTATATTATTTACATAAATTTATATATTATAGCTTTTTTTATCTGTCGAATGCGATATATTAGAATTTAAACTTGTATTTAAAGTAAGGAATATACTCAAATCTAACATTCATTTGAATATGAATGTTATGTTTGAATTTAAAATCATATTCAAAGCCTGTAAGTAATTTTGCAATAAATACAATGAAGACCAAAAGGTGCAGAAAGTGTAAATTAGGAAATTTTAAGAAAGAAAAGTTTTGAAAATTTATATATCAGGAAAAATGAAACGTTAGTACAGAATATTCGTTATGAAATGAAATATATTTACGAAAAGTGCTGTTAATAAAAATATAAATTTACTGTTGCACTGTAATACGTTTTGAGAATTTGAAATGAAATATATAGCTGAATATGAAATCGGTTATATATCTCATATGTCTTAGAAAAAACGAAACCATTTTAAATGTTACAAGATTCTACAAAATTAAAATTTACTATAAAAAATCAAATAAGGGATAAAAAAATAGAATAAATGTAAACTCACATAAAAGTATCAAAATTTTATTATAAAATAAATGAAAAATTCAATTCGTACATATATTTTTTTTGTTTATCACGATGACAAATTTTTTTCCTGAAATCTTCTATACCTCGGCGATAAAGCGAAAGTAGTTTTCAGATCTAACCTGGTAACATTTTGTGTTTCCTTACAAAACACATAAAACGGAACACAAATTGGAATTCTCAGAAAACACGATCATTTTCGATCTCAGACCATTTGCTTTTTCATGTTCCGACCAATTTCTCGACCTCTCAGATCATTTGAAAGTTTTTCGTCGTAAAATTGTGAGAGTCACCAATGTCCCAGACGTGGTTATATTTAACCTTCCCCCCTTTCGGAGCTTCGACGGTGAAACTTAAATAAACGATCCGAATTCTTCGATCGCCGTGTCCGGAAATGGATTAAAACTGTTTGGAATTTTGTGAGGCTTTGGGATGCGACGAAATCTGTTCTGTGAAAAGAATTTGCCGCCTCGGCTCCACGATAAACGGAATTTATAGGATTCTGCCACAGCCGACACTAAAATACTGTTGACGATAAGTCACATCGTGAATAGGATTAGGAATAATCTTGGCGTGTTATGTTTTCAAGAATTTAGCCTTTCAAATATTTTATGTTGAAAGCCGAATACTTTATTTATGAAAATAATTTTGATGTTCTGAACTGAAGAGAATTCATAAGACAGTGTTAAATTATATTCCGAAATGCAGGGTTTATTATAATTGAAGTTCCACTTTGAAATTATTTTAAGAGGAACATTACTTGACAAAATGTTATGAAACTTGATAACAGATTGCAGGAAGTCATGGGATTTTATTCCCCCTCCCCCCCAAAAAAACTCCTCACTTTTAGGGGTTAATTGCGCAATTTACAATATTTCCAAATGGAATCCTGTGCTTCCGGTGCCTATAACTTTGAGTTATCAAACCAGTTATGTGAGCAGAAGATGGAAGGAAAATAAGAGGAAAAAAGAAAGAAAGAGACGACAAACCATCCAGGGATCTCCGCAGAGACTACATCGGTGTCAAATCCTGAACGGCTATATTTAATGTTTTCACTAAGTCATAATTAAATGAAGGGAGCAAGAATACTTAAGAACAAATGGTGATAATGGATTGAACATATAGAGAAATGTTGATGTTTACAGATGCAACCTCTTTACATTTTGTGGCCGTTAGCTGTGGGTAAACTATATAGAGTTTACTAAGAGGAGGATTACTACGGGGGGATTAAGAGGGGGAAAATTGACAAATAACCTTGTAAAGATCTATATGATATTAATAAACATATAAGTAGACATTTTAGAATTAGAAATCTGTATCTTCTGTCTGGATTCTGTGGTTTTGATTTCTTCTGTGAAAACGTGGTTCGTTGGATCTGTATGGTATTATGGTTATGAAGGAATAATTTAGACTGATTTTGAAGAGTGATATTCGTTTTTAGCTATTGAGTGGTCTTGAAGAGGTCTTGGTATTTGTGAATGAAATATGACTGAAAGACATTGTTTAAACTGTTTTCAATAGCTCTAAAATATGTCGCACACCCTATAGTCCACCGTTTTTTAAAACATTTTAAATTGCATTTCAAAAGTATTTCTTAGCACATCAAGATGAATGTTGCAGGTACATAAATGTATCACATTTTTCAATTAAAGGAAATTTCTTATATTATCACTTTAAACACTGTCTTTGAGGTAATTTCGTAATCAGAAATCAATATTTGCTTACCAGGAAAGTGAAGTAATAAGTGACTGACGTCTCTTGATATCTTTATTAGAGAGTATGCGAGAAATTTTAGGGGAAAAACAACCCTTTAGTCTTTTATTAAAATATATTGCGCAGACTATGCACTTGGCTTGAAATATTGAAAGATAATTGTATCAACTATATAAGATACTGTTTAATATTCACTTATATATTTAGATACCATACGCAATTACATTTGTGGTCCTGAATGTTGCATGCACTGAATGGAAAGGCAGTGATTACTATTTTTCCGCAATTACATTATTTACAAGGTGAAGCAAGTTTTACAGATCGGCTTTCGTGAAAGCTGACATCTTGAATCATTGTGTCTAAGGCTGCTAAGAGTAATTTTTTTTTCTTTTTAACTCAATTACTCAATAAGTTGCAAATGTAAGGACATGAAGATACTTTTGGTTTAAATTATTTTCTTCATTACCCAACAAATTATGATTAATTAAAAACTTTGTAAAGAAAAAAGCAACAAGAAACTGATGACTTCATCTATTTGATGTTAAACTTCCTGAATTATGACCATCAGAGTAAAAAGGAGAGCATTTTTGTCGTCCTGCAGATTATGAATCCGTAAGGATTGAACTAGGTATTTCCCCCCCCCCCTCTTAGTGTATTTAATACATAATAATTTTAGTAATAACAAATCTTTATAATTTTACATAATATATAAAATAAATATTATTTTGATTTTGATAAAATAAATATTATTTTTTATTTTGATTTTGATAATTTATATGATTTTGATTTTTTTTTGTGTGCTTGGAGCTAAGTTTTTCGTATATGGTTAAGAAGAAAAAAAGAAAGCATTCTTTCTGAGCATTTTCAGTGAAATAAAAGAACAATATAATTTAATATATGATTTGTTCCTAATATGAATTTCCTTATTTTTTTAGGTTGGTATTATTTTCCAACAATTTCTTATTTTGATTTCAATAACTATTATTCATTCATTTTTTAAATATCCTATTATTATTATCTTGTTTTCCCTTATATCATTCTCTCTAAAATTTTCTTCCAATAGGAGAAGAACCAATACTTTAAGAAAACTATATTATACCCAAAGTATTTAAAATTTACTATGAACATTCGAACTATAGCTCTTTTTTGTTTTTAAGAACAGTAAAGATTCTGTCCTGAATATTTTTCTGTTCGTCATGTGCTGATTTTGAAAATACATTGTACATAACCTTATTTTATTCTATTTTGTCATGACATATATGATCAGTTAATTTATTTGTAATGAAGGAAGAAAAAATAAAATCTAAATCCAAAAGCACTTAAAAGAAAGGACGTATTATTCGTTGAACTGAAAAGGAAACTATTCTAAACCATTTCTGATGCTAAAATCTCTTTTATCAAAAGTTGTTTGAAATTACTTTTAGTGGCAATATATATAAGTTTCACGCATTAGATTTAAAATTCAGACATCATTAATTTTGTTAAGCTGTTCATATGAAACAAATTTTCTTATCTTAAAGCCATAACAAAATAATTAGATGCATGTTAGTACCTAATTAGTAGTTATATGTTTTATTAAAACGATAAAAAAAATATAATGAGTTTTTATAAAGCTTATAAAAATGACTATCCCAATTATCAATAATCAGTATAAAATATCATACATTTTTGTAATATTAAAATACTAGATAAAAATTTTCTACATTATTAAAATATATATATATATATTTTCTGCATTATTAACATGCCAGATACAAATTTTCTACATTATTAAAATATCAGATATAGGATTTATACGTTGTTATGTTGAAATAGAAATGTATTGCTGCAACGACATTTTTAAATTTTTGTGCTATCAGTGGTTCATTTGCATACTCGCAATGCTGAAATACATACGCTTACTTGCAGGTTACCGTTAAATCGAAACCGAATACCTTAATACAAGTTTGAAATTCAATTTATGATCCCTTTCCCTTATTGAATCGGTGCAATCTGCAAAAGCACAAATACAGCAGTCTTCATCAATCTACTCTGTCAGCCAAATCTTCCTCCCGGTCCTGTCTAATTTAAACCGGAAATTCTGTCCCCGATAATCAAGTTTACTTTTGTCAAAACCATCTTACAACCTTTCCCAATAATGGACACGTTCTAATAATGTTCCGAATCGCTTTTCCGAAGCCTTTTAATCCGTTTCTGCCCTAACAAGCAGTCTCAATTTCTGCAGAATGACAATTCTGCAGTATCGAAACTCGTTCTCAAATGAGTGGAATACCATGTTCTGGAGTAATACAACTCTGTGAGGAAGAATAAGATTTCCAAAGTTTTAAAAGATAAATAGTTCCCTCTAGATTGTTATTGTACAAACATAGTGATAAGGGAAACTGTGGTTTGTTTGGGATTCATTTATCTGAAATAATGCATCGACCTCTTTTGTTCGATGTAGGATAAAGACAGAAAGTGTAACAGAGAATAAAGTATAAAGGCGGAAGTTTCGTTTTCACCTACAGTGTTTTATAATAAATATACGTATCTCGGTTTCTATTTATCGTGCAATTAAAACAAACACAGATTTGGAAACACAAATAAATGTATTTTAAAATAAAATAAAAAAAATGCGAATTTTGACTCAAAACTGTCTTTTAAATGTATATAGATACTTCAATGGGTGAATATAAATCAAGAAAAAAAATTGTTGAATGATTTTATTAATTGGATTCAAGAGAGTATGTTTAAGTGGACATGTAATTCATTATCAAGAAACTAAAATTTATAACCAAACATTATAAATGGTTGAAATAAGCATAATTCAAACTATTGTAACTTAGCAATGAAAGGAAGTTAAACCTATAATAGTTATCGACATATAATGATGTCAAAATAGGTTTTCAGTTGCTTTGTAAAAATGTAAGGGTACTTCGGTGCAGAAAGACAGGCAAGCGATACAGATTCAAAGGAAGTTAAACCTGTAATCTTTATCGACATATAAAGATGTTAAAAGAGGTGTTTAATTATTCTGTAAAGATAAAAAAAAATCGTTGTCTTAGTGTTGAGGTTTCGATTTTCATGCAGTAAGACAGGAGAGTGATATAGATTCAAAACTAGAAACAAAAATTGAAAGAAAATATTCACTATCTGTATGGATCTGGTATTTACTTATTTATTACAAGATTACTTATTGATATAAATAATCTTAATGATGTGAAATACGAGAATGAAGAAGTGGATACCAGGCCATTAATGATGCCCAGACATTATTAAAATGCCAGGTTAAAATAGTACTGATTTTGCTCCCTAATTGAATGCCATTATAATTAAATTAAATTATGAAACCTAGTTAAAAAAATTGCAAACGTTTTGAAATGTTGGTTTTTCTGCATTGAGATATCCACTGTTAGCATAAGATAAAAATATGTATTATAACCACGATAATATGTTGATATATGTATATTATATTATGTATGTATATCAATAAGATACAAAGCTCTAATACAGAGATATAGGCAGAAAATTGATACCAATACCAAGAAGAAATGATTTTACTTCAATGACATACTAACAGTGGATCGTTTTCTGCCATGATCTTCTGTCAAACACGGAATGGTAACTTAGAATTCTCCAGCGACATCACCTTTGGTTTTATATTTCATTGTCTGTCTCATTTAAACCTGACTGTTTTGCCAATAATCAAATTTACTCTTGTCGACGCTTTAAGATTATTCATTTGTTTTAATAATTTTGAGAAGACAAATTCGAACTTTTCAAGTCTTTTTCTACTTGAATATGCACGAACATATTTAGTGATTGAGTGATCGATGATTAATACACTAATCAAATGAGATTACATATTAGCCCATTCACATAATTCATGTTATTCACATAATTATATTAGCCTATTCACATGAGTACGATTCATATAAATCAATTCGCATAATTCATGCTCATATTTACCTATTCACATAATTCATGAAATGTATATTAGCCTATTCATAGATAACTATTGCTAAGAGTAAAGCGCTAATGCTGGTACCATATTTAGCATTTGGAAACAGACTGAAATTGTAAGGTCTTTCCTAAAATATTCCACATGCAATTTCAAATGAGGATCTTAATTGAGAAAATTATTAAGTTGTATTGACTCGCAATCTATGTTTCTGAAATATGTGAAGTTTTAAAATATTTTCGAATTAGATGCAATGCTCTGCAATAACCCGATGTAATTTATAAAGAAAAGCCAATATTTCTAAGGTTTGGAAAAGATAAATAGCTTCCCCCAGGTTGCATTTGTATAAATAGCCTAAAAGAGGGAAATTCGGATTGTTACAGATTCATTTTTCATTAATACATTATTCTGTTCTGCCCAACTTAGGACAAAAGCTTGCAGAAATTAATAGAAAAGTATAAATCAAGAAAAGATAAAATTTTGCTGATGTTTGAGCCCTTTTTAAGGACCGTCATTGTTTCTTTTAGCGCCATTTTTGTTCAAGAATGAAATACCTCATTCTAGAAATAATTCTTATTCAGAATGGTCATAAAAGATAAAACATTTAAATTCATAAATTATTCTTTTTATGAATTCGACTTTTGTCTGACTGTTTCAGATCTAGAAAGCGAAAAGAATGAAATAGATTCGAAAATCTAGAAAATTAATGTGCTCGTTTTATAATAAGGTTTTTTTGTCCATCTTCGGAACTCATTTATCAAGTCAAATTCTAGATGTATTAATGTGTCAAAAGTCTACGTGCTTTTTTAAAAGTCTGGTCTTTTGTTGATGGAGCAAATGATGATATTTTTTCTTGCATTTCCTTTGCTTTTTAAAACGAATAGAAATGGTGAAAGAATGAGATTGTATATAGGGAAAAAAGATAATTTCTTTCTACTTTTCTGCATTTATAGTTGCTTTCATAAATATTTCAAAACTGTAATAAGCTCTGATAAATATAGTAATTTCTTACAACATACATAAAATGAAACAAAAATAAAAAGAAAGACGGAAAATATTCATCTGAAACAAATAAAAATGTCTAAAGTATTTCGAAAGATTAAAAAGAAATTTCTAAAAAAATAATTTTGAATTTTCTTTCTGCACTCCGTAAAAAATAATTAAAAAATATAAACTAATTAATGTACTTTTTATTTAATATAATATTTGCGAGTTAATTATGAATGATTAATGTTTACTGGGAAATAATATATCCAGTACCAATCGAATTGTTTCTTCTCTTCCAACTTTAGTAATAATTTTTAGTAGATTTTAAGTTAATTAGACGGTACAGTTGAGGAATTTGCATTAATAAAAGCTACACTCTTAATTATTACATTATTTATAATACACTTATTACTTATTATAATAATTAATGTGAAAATTAATTATTATATTATACATTAATTATTAATAATGTAATAATTAATGTTCACGAAATTACATTATATAATACTTTTGAAGCACAAATTCATTCGTTATTTTATTAGCAACCCATTTAAAATATGCAAATTCTATTATATTTTACATTAAAATATTTTCGGTCCTTCAAATTTTAAAAAAATACTTTACTTCACTGTTTTAATTTTATTAATATGCAAAGTAAATAAATCAACCTATATTATAAAGTTCATAACATCCTCTGGGTGAAAATTAAAACGGGCAGGACAAGACAAAAATTTGCTTTACCATGCTATGTATATAATTTAGGATTTCATAATAAATTTGAAGGATTACCTATCTTCTATTTTACATCGGATTATCAGAAATTAATCTCGATTTATCATTCTTATTTATTTTTGTCGATGTAATCTTCTACTAATGTATGGTAATGGCGTCGGAGTAACTTAATATAGTTCGTGTTTTTGTAACCAAGGTGAATTGAAGGTTATAGCTACTCTTGAACAGTACAGTACATTATCATTATCATCTTTGAATGCTTGGATTTTATGTAAGAAAGTACCGCAATGGTATTTATATCAATTATCGTTGTGTGATATATCTTTTGTGGTAAAAGAATCAGAGTTACGAAGTGCCACTCTTTTGAAAGTGCTCCTGTTATATCTTCTGAAGAGTGATAGATGGATCATTTTAGAAGATGTTGAGTATACATCATCTGAAGACAGCAAAAGAAAAGGTAAAGCCTTTGTTATACCTGGAAATTAAGAATTGACTATTCTGTATAGAAACAACTGCTGTGGAGGCATGAGAGTGGAGAATACATGGGAACAGAAGTCTTGATAACGTACAATGGAAAAGTAACTATAAGCATTGCTCTTACAGCATATTTATTCTCGAAGAACGAATAGAAACCGATTAAACTGAATTCTACATATTCCACTCTCGAGAGTTTCATTTAGTTATAAAGAAATTTATTATTTCTCATTTATTAAATGTTTACTCGATAAAGAAACTCGGTATTCTTCAGTATGACCTTTCCGTATATATAATGAATCCCATAATTGGAATTGTATAAACATTTTATGTAAAAAGCATAAATAAACTACGTATTTTAGATTATTATTTGAACGTAGTTGTCTAAACGTAATTTTATTTCCAGTACATTTTTGGCTTCGAAGGCGTAAGAGCGCAGTGCTTTTATGAAGTACACTGATAAAAGACATTCTCAGAATCGATACCCATAAAGATGTTAATAGTAATAACAATAATAATAATAATGTAATAGTAATAATGTAACTAATTATTTTTTTATTTTTTATTTTAGAATTATACTTTTGTTTTTATGTCGTTGAAACCAGATATCTTTAATCAAATCGCAATTATAACATAATCATGATTTTGATGATAGTTTATAGAAATACAAATATATATATCCTTCTTTTTTGCCTTTATAAAATTGTATTCTACTTAAATGCTATCCAAACTCGTAACATTCTACAACCATTAACCACTCGCCCAAGGATAAGACGCATTTCGATAAATATAACCATCTGATACTTTGTATTCTTTTCTGAACCAAATTAAGTTCCACTTCTATTTCGAGAAGAATATGTCATAAGTTGTTGCCAAGTGGTTCCTCGGCAGTGGAGCTTATGATGTGTTCCGGCATTAAAACTAAATCCAAGATTTCCACTGAACCGGAACAATTTCCAGTACAAGACCAAATCAATTAAGCGGAAGTAAGATTCAGCGCTTGTGGATTACAACAGCGAAAACTCGAGTTCATTATATTTATCTCTTTAGGCCTTAAAGAGGCTCCAGCGTTAATGCTTAACGAGGCAATAAAATTGTCCTTAAAGTACGAGAGCATCTTGGATTTGTAAAAGAAGTGGATAAATAACCCCCGGGTATTATTAATGTGGGATCAAAGTTGCTTAAAATTCAAGAGATAGCTCCCCTCTTTAGAACTTTTAACTCCGCTTTATGCTTCTTTATCTGATTATGTCAGAGGTTTAGTCAAACATTAAGGTATAGTTGTGTACTCGTCCGTTTAACCCCCAATCGTGTCATTTAATAGAAATTACGAAGACTTTTAAGGAAATCTTGTTATCTATGGAAATGTGTCTTTGTTATTCGACGATAGACCGAGGGTCTTTGTTATTCGGGGGTGCACCGAGATCTTTTGTTGTTCAAAGGATAAAAATTCAATTTTGAGTAAAATTCATTAGAATATTAAGGGCAGATAAAATGACGATAAAATAAACGTTATTTTTAAAATGTTTATCTCGAAAAAATTTTTAAATTGGCTATATATTTAATGATGAATTATATTTTTACATTTGATTAGATATATGTGTAATCCAAAATATTAAATTGATGTAAACAGAAATTTCTTATCACATTGTTTATGGAATAAAATATGTTTTAACGATCATTCAAAAGTGCGGAAAGAACCACCAAAATTACCCAAAATTGATGTTCATATATTCTGGTTAATGTATTTGTAAACACCTAAAATTATATGATATCTAAATATAAGTTATAAAATTATAGATTAATAAATTAAGGATTACTATGGAATCCTCTGGGATAAATATTTAATGTTTTGGATATTCGATATTAAATACCAATACAGTTTATTTGTGTTTATTTTGTAGCTAAGATATTCAATAAAATCCAACATAGTTTATTCCAATCTGTGCTGGTTTCGGTCTTAGTTGATTACTTATAAATTACCTTTATCAATTAAATTATGGAGGAAACAATTGCTTTTAGCTATTATGTATCGCCTCAGCCATTATTTAATTATGCATAATGGTGTATTTGGTATTCATTTATATTTGGATATTCAATAAAACCAACATAATTTATTCCAAACTGAGTTTATTTCGATCTTAGTTGATTACTTATAAATTACCGTTACCAATTAAATTAGGGTGGAAGCGACATTTGCTTTTAGATATTATGCAATTATTCCACCATAATTTAATTATGAAAATTGGTTCATTTGGTATTCTTTTATATTTGGATATTCAATAAACAAATATAATTATTCAAAACTGTACTGATTAGCCGGATTGCTCATAATTTATCTTTTGACAATTAAATTATGGAGGGGGAGCCATTTGCTTTTGGCTATTAAGCGTCGCTTGCACCATAATTTAACTATGTATGATGTTGTATTTGGTAGTTTTTTTATAATTGAATATTAAGATAAAACCAATATAGTTTGTTAGAAACTGTGCTTATTTCGATTTTAGCCGGTTTACTTATAATTTATTTTTTGTTAATTAAATCTGGGGGAGGCTGGCGGCATTTGATTTTGGTTAATATGCGTTGTATGTACCATAATTTAATTATGCATAATGATGACTATTATGTGTCAAGCACAATGCCCAATGTTACTTGTTTCGGCACAGTTTCATCGCAACGATAAGGCGTGACTTTTCCTTTAAGTTACGTCTACACGCGGATGTATGCCTGTAGCTTTCTTATACACTATGAATTTTAGCATATTTATGCTATAAATTTTATGCTTATTGCATGACATAATTTTTGTACAATAACCTTGTTTGCAAAATGGATGCTCATATCATTTATTTGATTAACATTACCAACAGAAATGGCACGAGCATATGATAGACGAGGCTTGTAATTACGGACAATCGATGAAATATTGCGGAATGGTGAGTGGGTTATTTGAAAAAACACCATATGTAGTAAATTCCTGTAAGATACCAACTTATGAACATTTCATACTCCACATAACTTAATTTATTCTGCTTTATTCTCTGAAATAATATTAAACGCCTCAATTAAATAATTATGAACATCTAGTCTTTTTTAGCAGATAAATCTTCGACTGCCCAGCTAAATTTCGACTTTGACACGTGAAAAAATGGTTTGTTGAAAAAAGACAAGAAAAAACAATACATTGTCATTAAAGTTAATTGTTTCTCTGTTTTTAATATTTTGTTTTTCACTTTATTTCTATTCACTGATTATTTAACTTTAATCAATCTATCCATATTATGTAGTTCTTTTTAGCTGATTAAAATATTCTTACCGGCGGCGAAGAATTCACTTTCTCTGAAAAAGAATTTCCCGTCTGCAAAAGTGCTAATTAATTCTTGAGTTTTAATTGAATTAGGCACATTTTCTGTCTTTTATTTCAATATAATGTCTAGTAAAACAGGTAATATTTTCGCAAATTAGGATTGATTTTACAAGATGAATCCAGACAAAATACATTTAATGTAATTTAGGATATTAATTACCATGAAATGTATGCTATATTTGTAGTAAATTTATCTCTCTAAAATGTTTAATTTGATTTGAGCAAATATTCAGAGTAAGTTGTGGGCCTCATTCAATGTTTGGATATCTGTACACATATCAAACAAGTTATAATTGCAACTATTTTAAATAGATGATTTATGAGCATAACTGTGTAATTTTCAATTGGGCAATTTCCGAGCAGAAATGGTTAAAAACATATGAAAGGAAGGGAAAGTATTATATTATTTCAAATATGTAATTTTTAACTTTATTAATAAATTTGTTAATTGTTCGTTAATATTTTTAAATAATAGTTATTTTATTAAATATATTGGATTTAGAGCTAAAAATAATATATTCCACGAAGGGAATAATATTAAAATAAATGTTCATCGGTTTATTTATTTTTTCGTTCCCATAATTTAATTTCCATTCTTTATAAAAATCAACTTTACATGGTCTATTAAATGCTTATTACCATTAATGCATTCTATAGAATATATAAGTAAAATTGACTTGCAATGTATGAAACATTTAAAAATGTAACACATTTCCTAGGCATTCTATAGAATAATCAGTTTCAAATTGTCAAAGAGTGACATCCATGACTGATGCAAGAAAAATAGCTTGCTGAAAGAAACACAGATGAGATTATATTCGATAATGGATTAAACTAACATGATGACGGCATGTTTGCCAAAGAGATTTCCGCTTTTACAGATAGCTGCACTTATTTATAGTGAATTAGTGATGACATGCACACACAAAATGTAGCCAAAAATTCCTGCTTTCTGTGTTCATGCAAATAATTATGACAAAAATTATGGTTTGTGAATTTTTTTTTTCTGTGTGAATTCCATAAAATGTCTAGATATTTAATATATACAATCACTATGGAAGGTATATAATAATTCACATATTTTTATTCTATAAAATGCCAAAGTATTTTATACCGTGTTGGCGTTTTATTTATTGCTAGCAACACATATAAATAGTATCTTTTTGAATGCTTTTATTTGTATTCCTTTTTCGATTTTGTTTAAAATTTCATTCCAAGAAGTTAATCTAACAAAATGAAAAACAGCAGTCTTGATAATTTCAAAATATAAATCAAATAATTCGCCATCAATGTGTTTGCCGACAAAAATGTGCATTGACATAGTGTGCATAATGTGCTAAGAAGTAAAAAAAAATGCATTATTTAATTTTCAGAATTAAAAAAAATCATAAATTCTCTACAATGAAAAATTCTTCAAAGCAGACTATTATTCAAAACATATTGCGCATAAACAATTCTTAATTCTTAAATTGCGCAATTACATAAATCCCTATCATGTGTGAATAATTTTGTAATGAATAATAGCACATATTATTTATATGCAATATTGTAAAAGCAAAGTACAATTTAACACTATAATAGCAACATGCAAAGTATGCTAGCTTGCTGAAATAGCTGAATTCAGTAGAAAATAAATTTAATTCCAATCTGAGTATATGCATGTATTATTATTAAAATCAAGAATTATTGACTCATGAAATATATAGTTTATTAACTATAAATGACATTCTAGCAAATCTAATAAAAGCGATGGAAAAAAAAGAAGGAAAAATAATTGCATGCACGTTCATGCGCAAATGACAAATTACCTACACATACTAACAAATTTGTCCACCTTTCTAAAACTAAAACCAGTATGAATTGATTTATAGTGTCTTTAATATAGATCGTAATTACATTTCCTATCTGAAGCTTCTACGTATATGAAGATCCAAATGGTGTCCAAGTCAATTAGCAACACTGGGAAAAAACGAACTTCGTAAATGGACTTCCTAGATAATTGGATCAAGTGAAGATTCACTGTCTCGCCAAAAGACTAATGGGGTCAGTCGCCAAGTATCAGTGTTTTATTCACTAGTGGTGAATGTTCAGATTTTTTTTTCATACTGATTTCTATTAGTTAAGGTGGTTTTTTTTTATTATTCAACGAAATAGCTCAAGCCATATTTATTTAAAGTACATTGTAGCCAACGAATGCATCATTCATTATGACAATAGAACCATTAATAATGAATACGGAATGTATTTTGAGCATTCATGAATTGTCGTTACTTTAGTCTAATAAAAGTGAAGAGGAATAAATTGCATGGCTTTCATGCGCAAATGACAAATTACCTACACATGCTAATATATTTGTCCACCTGTCTAAAACTAAAATCGATACTTAATTGATTTCTAGTGCCTTTAATATAGATCTTAATTACATATCATATTGAATTTACTTTATGTATGAAAATACATAACTGGTATCCAAGTCAATCCAACTGGTATCCAAGTCAATTAACAAGACTGAATAATATTTTGTCTTAATGCCAGTTATAATTATGTAGTTGCATAAGGATTAAGTTTATATTGGCACGCTAAGTTGTAAAGTGTGCAGGAATTTAAAAAAATATATTTGTTCTAATTTGTGTACACATTTTCTTAAAAAATTAAAAAAAATATATTAATTTTATTAATTTGCGAACAATATTGTATATTGTTTTTGGATTTAAAGTTAGTGAAATTAAGGTTGTTCTGTAATGATGGTTCATATGTAGTCTATGATGTGTTCATATGTAGTGTAAGATGGATGACATATGTAGTCTTATTAAATATTTTATAAAAAAATATTTTTATTAACCCTTTCTAGGGCCGTGGGAAGTATGCTTCCCACCAAATTTATCAATCTTTGTATGAAATTATATAGGTTGGCATAAGTTCTGACACATTTTTTTAGTAAGTCAGAAACTTAGATGCTTCAGTTCTTTATCTCAGACAAAATGATGCGTCTTGATTTGTTACTTAATTATTAATGAACCAAATTAATTAATGAATCAAATTAAATTTATCTAATAAGCTAAATGCATCCCTTTTCTTCTTCTAATTTCAAGCCTAAAAATATTTTAACATAATATGACTAGAAAAAACTGGCCCTTTAAAGGGTTAATGGGATTTTTAATATCACAAACAAATAAAAATGGCATTGTCATACCTCCTGCATGAGTAGTATTTTATTTATATCTTTATAGTAACAGTGCTTATTGATATATAAATAAAATCATTCAAAATTTTGTACATAAGTTATAGAAGTTAGAAAATATTTAAATCAATAAGAAACAACCCTATTTCGTGTATAGATGAGAAAATTAAGCAGTTTTCTTATGTATTTTATTTTTTATTTATTTCTCTGTATTCTTCAGAGTTTTTTTAAATTTTTCTGCGGAAGGAAATATTTGTACTAATGGAAATTTTGCTAAATTTATTTAAGTGGTAGTTTCAAGCAAGGCCATTTGGTCAACGGAATAAATAGTTCCTAAAACAGACGCTCATGACGCACATTGCAGGAAATGACATCACCTCTTCTGAAAGTTTCGGCTAATAAAAAAAAAATGCTTCTCAGAATCCATTTCCGCTGAAAAATAAGAAAACGTATACTAATTAGACCTGAATTTAATTCCTGAAATCTTTGCTTTAGTTCTTATTTATAATTTTATTACCATTAATTAATTTTATTACCATAATGAATGTTAATTTAAAATTATTATTTAATTAAATACATTTAATCGCTAATATATTGTAATGAATGTTTTGTCTGTTTTCTTCTACGAGGAATTTGTTAATTAAATAAAAATAATCATTACTTAAATCATTAAAGAATTACCTATAATTTTAATTCAAGAATTTATCATTTTTTGATATTAATCATATCAATCTCGTGAAACTGAAGGTATATGTTGAATTGATGACAAAATTATATATTCTGATTCATACAATGTCTTTTAAATATATAAATGACCAAAAGCGGCATTGTAAGAAATAATTCGAAATATCTCTGCACCTGTATATTATTTATCATCTTAAAATAATAAAATAATGAATTTTTCAAAATATTGATAATTTTTCAGTGCTATAATAATTATTTATTCATATTTGCTTATTCGTTTGATTAATAAGCACTGTTCTATTTTTTTTTAATTTAGTTTCATGGATGTATTTGACTACCTTGAATTCGCCTTTTAGAAGAATTTGCTTCTGCTAATAATAAAAACGAATATCTGTCTGTCTATGAGTGTATCGCCCAGTAGTACAGACCGTTAGACTTTAAACTTCTTTTCTTAACCTCCAAAGCTTATCTTAGCCAAATTTAGAGCAAATGTACTTTAAAAACGGGAATGTATCGCTTTGAGATTTTTGAATTCTTTAAACGGAAATTAAGAAGGATTTTGTAGTTTTTGTACAAGCCTTCCAAAATTAATATCATGGAAAAAGTATTTTTATACCGTTTTAAAATTTCAAAAAAGAATATTTATAATGATGCAAATATAATTGTGCGATGCTTTTATGTAGTTTTAATAAATCTTAAAATATGATTTCGTACATAATTTATGAAGATACTTTTCACTGCCGCAATGACATATAATTCTTGTTTGTTATATGAATATCAATCACAGTTTTATTTTCTATAGTTAAGATCAAGGTAATGGATTTAATTCTAATCGGTTTTATCTTTTTTTTTCTTATTTGATCTAGGTTATTTTTTATAAAATGCTTAAAAAAAGATCTTTAAGTGAGGATATTTATTATGGGATATATCAAATAAGGCTCATCAATATATAATTATTTTTAGAAGAATCATTTAATAATTATTGGATGTTAAATGTGCCGAACTAAACCGAATCTATTTTTTTCATGAAAAATAACTAGATGTGTATTATCCGGAGATTAATAACTAGATGTACAAGGATATCCGGAGAAAAGTATTGAGATTGGAACTAAGTCTGAATCTTAATTGCTATTTCCGATTCCGGTACAATTTTTCCTATAAGTATGCCCTATCATTAAAGTAAAGGTAATTCTAGTCCACAACATTTTCATGCCGACCAAAAAAAACCTAGTTGTATTACTAACAACTGTATTGCAAACTTCTCTATACCAGACCTGGGGGTGCCCTTGAAGGGGCTGTTCAGAAATAAGAAATCCATGTTGGCTCTAAACCGTAGAATTAGATTCTAGACGACACGGATATTTATTTGATGACTCCATTATAATCTTTCATAGATACGAAGAAAAGAAATTATGCAAGACTTATTAAAGAAAAGAAAGAGGAGGAAAAAAATCTTACGTGTTTATGATAATTAAAAATTCTTTTTCTAAGGGAACCATAAATATTACATTATGAAGCAAGTATTGAGTTTAAAGAAAGGAAAATTATATTCTCTTACAATAAGCTGGTTGCCAAAGGTGGCTGATGAAAATGCATGATATAATAATAAGGTTCAAATATATATAGAGAGTCATATCCTTGAAAAGTGTGATCCGGAGGATATTTGAACCGATAATTCTTATACTTTATAAAGCGTTTTATTTCAAAAATATTAAATTAGAGCATAGATCTCTGTGCAACTAACAGGAGCTTTGTTCCAATTTGTATATCGATAAAAATCTAAGAAAAAAATAACTTTGCTACGACACCTTCTGAAAAACAAATACAGGGCTGGAAAACTAGTCACGGATATTCTTATGGGTGCAGACAACTTTTATTTTATCTGAAAAATGTCCAAACAATTCACGTCTTTATCCATAAAAATTTTTATAAAAAATCTGGGGGAAATTTTGACAGGATAGTCTGGCGTATATACCATTATCAATCGATATAAAGCGTTTCTATATATATTCTGATAACATTTTCCGATATATATATATTGACAACAATGATGAATATTTTTGAATCGACAAGGAGTAAAAACATCTGAGTTTCACAAAAACCTATCACTTTTGCGTTTGTCTCTCTTAAATTCATGTAAAAAATATTTTTGAAAAATTGAAGAAAATTATCTTTAATACTGTATCGAAAATTAAAAAATATATATATGCTTTTTACCAAAAATCTAAAGATTATAATAAAAATCTTAGAGCATTGATTAAAAAGGCTTTAAGTTAATTGGAATCGTAATAATTTTGTATTAAATATTTTAAATTTAATTTACAAATAAAGAATATTTGGATATGCCATTCATTATAGCATTCTACCATTGCCTTTTGAGCTCACGCTTTTTAAATTTTTGTCTTCATTTCAAAAATTTTGTAGAAAATAATTATTTTCTCTTTTTAATATATTGATAAAAGAAATTTTTAAAAGTTTATTGCATTTATTATTCTCATTCTAAATACCCAAACTAAATCCTTTATCAAACAAGACCAAGTTGGAGATTGCAAATCGTACACAAACTATTACCTGAAGTTTGCCGTTTTGCTTTAGCATATTCTAAATAAAGAGATAAAATTTCATTGTGAAAAAAATATTTTTTATTAGTCTGTGTTTCTAAGAATAGTATTCTAATTTGTATGCAATCAAAAAATTTAATATTGTACTTGAATATTAAATATATCAGATCACATTAATAATATTATGATTGCAATATTGCACGTTGTTGTGGCCTCTTTTCCTAAAGTTTCTCGAGTAAAATTATATCAAATAAATAAAAATATATTCCCGTAATCTACAAGAATAAAGGTGTCCATTGAAGTCATTCTACCCCGGCTTTAACTTGAGAATGCCGGTAACTATTGTCACAAACTTGGTGCTTTGTTGTAAAGTGAACATGGGTAGCACGTAAAATTGATTTCAGTGTCACTTGGTGGCGAACAGAGTTAACTTTCCTACCAAAAAGTGGAAAACTAACTTTCTACAATATACGGAAAAAAATAAGCAATTACTAAAATGTAGAGTGTCTTTAATTTAGTCCAAATAAATATTTTGAGTTCAATAATGCTAATGTATAATACGCACATTTTTGGTCTCGATTTCGAACACTGAAGCCAGAAAAGAATTATAAATAAAACGAAACCATTAATTTTCAGCATATACTTTTATTTTCATTGTTCGAAATGTTCTGCATCATCAGGTCGACGTTCGTTCGAACGTAGATCTTTTCTAATGTTATCACAAGTTGTTATGTCAAAAGTTGGGAAAATCAAGACCAAACATATGCACGTTTTGCATGTTTTGTTATTATTATGATTGCGCTCAAGGTATCTTTCAGTACCAAATTTACAGTACGCTATACGATTTTACATGCTTTAAAATAAGTAAAATCAGTAAACTTTACAATTTTGTAAATACTTTTTTCCTATCTTGTACCATTTTTTGAGATAGAATCATTATATTTGTTGTTTGTCACCAGATGGTGATGTAATCGATCTCATGTAAAGCGCATGTCCATTTGTACCAGATATCAAATGGAAATATTTATTGCTTTTATCAACTTAATGTGAGAAGAACGACTTTAATACACAACTTGTGAACTTCGTAGGTGTTGTAATATTCTACTCATTATGTTGCACGGAAGTACCAGAAAAACTGGTACACCAATCTAATATCGTGTAGAGTCTCCACGAGCATTTATAAGCGCCGCAACATGGCGTGGTATGGATTCAACTAATGTGTGAAGATATTCTGTAGAGATTTCACACCATGATTCCTGCAGGGCAGTCGGCAAAGCCATGGAAGTATCTGAGGACAGCATGTTGCAAAACATCCCAGATATGCTCTATAATGTTCATGTCAGGGGAATCAGGTGATCAAGAGAAGGAACAAAATTCAGAAGAGGGCTTCTCAAGCCACCTGGTAGTCACTATACACCTGTGGGATGGCACATTATCCTATTGGAATTGCCCACGTCCGTCTGTATGCGCATTGCTCATAGGACATTAATGAATGCAGGTGGTCAAAAAAGATGTTAACGTACCACTGATCTGTCATGGTAGCGTCCAGACGTATCAACGGTCCCATTTCATGCCAACTGCACACGCCCCATACCATCACAGGACCTCTACCAGCTGAAACAGTTCCTTGTAGGCATGGGTGATCGGATCAGACACTCATCGGATCAGACAACGCTTTTTCAATCATTAAGAGCTTAATGGCGATGTTGGTGAACTCAGGCAAGATGCAGAGCTTTGTGCCGCTGAGTCAACAATGGTGCAGGAGATGGTCTGCGGCTGCGAAAACCCATATCAATTACGGTAGGTTGCTCAGTGCCTACGCTGCCACTTGTTGATAAGCCTGCATTCAAATCCGCAGCAATTTGAGAAAGTGTTTAACGTCAATCTCGTGTAACGATTCTTTTCAGCCGTCGATGATCTCGTTTTGTCAAGGTCATTTTCCTGCCCCACCACTGTCGGAGATTTGAAGTTTTACTGGAAACTTGATATTTGCGGTACACCCTTGAAATGATCGTGTGCGAAAATCTAAAATTCATCGCTACTTCGGGAATGATATGCTCCATCCCTCTAGCACCGACGATTAGTCCCCGTTGAAAATCACTTAAATCTTGATAACCTGCCATTGTAACAGCAAGAATCGATATAATAGCCTCCTCAGACACCTGTTGTCTTATATATGCACTGTCAACCGGATCACGTTACACTGATTGATTGACACATCTCCATTATTTGCATATGACTTACTATACCAGTTTTTCTGATTCTTCAGTGCATATCAAAATTTGCATTTAAAACTAATGCACCAAAGAATTCTCTGAATAATTTTGTAGATGAAATTGTAGGATAATACTTGATTCTATTAAACTGTATGATAATGCTACACTATTAAACGTTGGGAAATCATTAATAATTATCTTTAAAATATAAAATAATCATTTTTAACTATATTTTTTAGATTTGAAATCATTTTTGCTTTATTTTATGACAGTAGCTGAAAATAAAGGCTATTCGAAACTTTTACAAAGAAAACCGTTTGTTGAAAGACGTGAATTTGATTTATATGAACTATATCTATTAGAGATAAAAATTGCTCTTATTTAAACGGTTTTAAAAAGCTTTCTTACTTTTTAAAAACAGTTTTTTAAATTAGAAAGGAGCTGTTGCTTTAATTAACGAAATAATCTACAAATATGTTCTGGAAAGTATACTTCTTTATTTCTTTAATGGAACTTTTGTTCATTATCCAATTTAATTAAAGTTTTAATATGAATGCATTAGTGACTTGGGTTGTAATTTAAAGGATTTAGATTTTGTCACAATTTTTCTTACATATTTCAATTAATTAGAATTGAAACCAGAAATATTCATTTTTCTCCTAATTCTCGAATAAGACATGATATTTCTGCGGATTTTTTTTCCTAGATAAAAAAGAATGAATTATTCAATTTTCAGAAGCTAATGAATTTTATTGAAGTCAACCTCAAAATTCGTGTTCAAATTTTACTTTGAAGCGTTTTTGGGATTAGAAGGCCCTAAAAAAACTCACACTCAATTTAAAATGCAAAGCGCTTAAACGCATTACTTTTGCTGTTCACGTACTAATTCCAGTTAATAACATGAATTACCTACAGGTACAACTGCATTAGAAGTCCGCGTTTGCCAGTGGAAAATTTTTTTAATCCTCTATTTAAAGTTCCCTTGGCTTTTTGCTTCTTATTCAGTGCAGGCTCAATTTAAAAACTACCATCATAATTAAGAAAGTGAAGTCAAATTTTGTGCCTTAATTAAAATCCCCGATGGACCAGAGTCTTTTTTCTGTCTTTAAAGCAGCTACCTTGGATTCACCGACTTCATTTAGGAACCAGATGAGCGTTGCTACTTTTTAATCAAACGGGACATACCAAGAAATTCGGTATTCAAGGATCATAATGAAATAATCATTCAAGTCTAATGAAAAGTCGAGTTTGGTCTCTCCCTTTTTTGCCTTTTCTTTACCTGGAGCTCATTAAGTAAAAGACAATTTGTGATGCTTTTTTATACTTCTGAAGTAGTTGCTTTTTACCGTAGTCATTACCATTTGGATATGCCTTTTCATTACTTGAAACATTGAACAGGATTTTTTTCCCTTCTGCGCTGAAAGATAGTTAAAAAAAGAGAATTATTTAATTCCAGGGACACGTTACTTACAACTCGTATTATCTTTGCTTTAAAGCAAGATAAACTTAAGATAAAATTGGAAGTTTCGTACGTAAGATTGTTTTGAACATAAGATTCATATACAGAATTATTCAAAGGATTCTTTGGATAAACGGATAATAAGCCGTTTGTCCAAAGGATTCTTTGGACAAACGGCTATAATTTCTTTGTCGTCAATACCATGAGAAAAAATTTCAATTAAATACAGAAAAGGCTTAAAATTCTATTTGGGTCCATAATAAATACTTTATATTATTTTCCTTGGTCGAAAGGCAAAAAATTCTTCTTTCTCATGCAAATAGGTTTCTCCAATATATGTTTCTCCAATACTTAAAATATTGAACAGGAATAGATACTGATAGATAGTTTTAAAAAACGAAATTAATTTTTTCAGGGAACATGTAAGGTAAATACATCTTATGCTTCTTGAAATTTGTTTACATTTAAAATAACAAAGTTTCAAGATGAAATTAGAATTTTATTGGCTAAAAATACTTGGAATTTAGGATTACTTTACTGCGAAATTTTTTATAAAAAATCTAATAATTACAATTGACTCTTAAGTTCTTTGCAAAAGAAAAAAAAATAAGAATAGAAAATTTGAAAATCTTTTATATTGCCTTTTTTGGTAAAATGGAAACATCCATACGATAAATATTTGAAAACACGTATTGTAAGACAGGTTCAATCCACTGACGAAACTCAATAGCCTCACACATGTTCTTATTGCTAGCGTTAATAACATCTTTAGATTTACATTTTAACTAATTATATTCTGGTAACAGCTACATGTTCTGCATGCAATTTTCTGTGTGTTCATTTCATCACGTATTTGTAGATTTGGTCTTACCACATTGTTTGCTTAGAAATAGAAAAAATGAATTAATCAATTTCTCATAGAGAACGTTTTATATAGTAGCAAAAAAGTACATTGCATATATGCTGCACAGGTGACCAAAAGAAATCATAAAAAGCAATTATTTCACATTAAAATTAAACTTAATTTTCTTTTTATGCTGTATTCAAATGTTTTAATCTTTTCATTCTTTACAAGGAAGGTATAGAAATATGAAATTGGCTCAAACATTTTAGAAATCCTAATATGTATTCAAGCATCTAAACTTCAATTTAGTGTACCATTAGAAAGTAATGAAAAATGAAATAAAAAAAAAACGAACAAAAATTTATTCCAATCATAGAAAAAAAATTAATGACATAAAAATGAGCTATCTTTATTTATTTTGTTATATCATAAATATATTGATATCATAAAAGGAATTCTTTATTTACGTCTATTTGTAAGTGAAGAGTTTTAATTAAATAATTATTAAATCAACCGAAAAGGCACTGCAAATCAAGTATCCTAACATGTCATCTAGAAATGACATTATTATTCTAAAATATATTGGTTTTAAACGAGCAGAAGAATTCATCGATATATCGTTTTGTTGATCAAATGTAATTTATCATATATTCAAACATTGTTTTATATGCAAGTTTCTTTTATATTTAATTGAAAAGCAGGATTAAAATTTAAATGCTAAAATCGAAATTTAATCATTCATCTTTGTTTTAAAAAATAGAAATTAGCGACTTTATTACTGCATCATAGACACATATAGTTAAATATGTAGTATTTAAGATTTTAATGTGGTAACAATCTTAAATCTTTCAGAAAAAAATCTGATTATAATAGATTCACTTTTGACTTTTTAAAATTTTGATTTATCATTCCATATAAAAAAATAATTTTATTCAATTATAATTCATAAAAATAATTTTGTTCAATTATAATTCATAAAAAAATTTTTATTCAATTATAATTCATAAAAATAATTTTATTCAATTATAATTCATAAAAAATAATTTTAAAAAAATTCAAAAAATAAAAATAAAATAAAAAATAATTTTTAAAAATTCAAAAAATAAAAATAAAATAAAAAATAATTTTAAAAAATTCAAAAAATAAAAATAAAATAAAAAATAATTTTAAAAAATATCATTTTTCATAAAAACAATAATTTTACTCAGCAAAATTAATTTAAACATAAAAATACGAAGTAAAAAATGTTATTCTTAATACTGCCAGATCCTGGATTGAATAATAATTTTTAACCGATTAGTATAAATAACTCTGTGGTAATAAAAATTAACTCAACAATGATGAAGAATATGAAAGTATTAATTGAACAGTCGAAAATTATTGCAATTCAAAATTATTAAATTTAAATACAAATACATTGAAATGTATAATGAAATTGAAGATATAATTATTAGCAAAAGTTATAGTTATAATTATTAGCAAAAATGATCGAAAAGTATCTTATTAAAATTTATTATATATTTAAGTCAACCAAATTTGAAAATAATAGCAGTAAAAGAAAATACCTTTAAAGCTCAAAAATATTAAATTAACGGAGTTAAATATGCAAAATTAAAAACCATATATAGAATACATTATAATGAATAAAGCAATGTTCAATATTTTATAAGAAATTACATATTTACCCTATTACTTAAAAATAATTTTTGTTGAAATTAGTAAGAATGAAACCTAGGCAAATTTGTATTCTCCTGAAAATCAAAATTCTCCCCATTCGACATTTTCTATGTATTATAAAAACATTTTTCTCTGCTCCTTCTCTTCAACATTCCAAGAAAAATTTAAAGGAAAGTACAACAGGTTTGGCAAATATAAACACCGAATTTTCAGTCAATATAAAACCAGCGGCAAACGTTATTTTGTAACGCCCTTTTTATTTCGTATTATATTCTTTATTCAGCTACCAGAATTTCACTCAATATTTCGCTTTCTTTGAAAAAGGTTTCGTAATTCGAAATATTCACTGGATTTGATACTGTTAAACAAATATGTATAGTTAATCAGAACTAAAGGTTAGAATTCACCGAGTTTCCTAATATGTTATTTTAAAATAAAAGCTGTATCATTAACATAATTGCAAAATAAATTGATTTCTCCCTCTATAAATCCAAATTGAAGAAGGAAAGGTAATTTTTTTAAAGAAAAAGTGGTTAATGGCAAATTCCTAATTGGACGAATACGAACCGATTCCAAAATACAGAAAATGTGATTTTGCAGCTAGCTACATAAAATAAATAGCTGCATCGTTAAGATATTTGGAAACAAATCCTATTATTTTCTCTTCAAATCGCAATCGAAAAACTGGATTTATTTAGGGAAAAAAATTGATAAATGATTATGCCCTAATTGGATGTAGTTGTGCAATGGGGAAAGAAAATATCCCTGTTGGATTATTGTTTTCGAACATCAGCGAGGAGAAATATTTTAATGTTGCAGTTCATCAATATTAAATATTCTGACTTAAGTAATATTGTGCAAAATAGAATAGTTGCGGTTTAGTTTTGCTCAAAAAAGTATATACATATAGGATAAATTTTAAACATGGAACTTAAAAATCTTTAAATTAATAAACAACATTTTCAAGTTGACTGCGTAAGTGCTTCTCATTATGCTTCTGACCAAATGTTAATAGAATTTTAAAGATAGTAAATGTTAATAAATATATTATTGCAAGGGCTCTTTCTTCTAGAAATGTGCAAGATTATGAAAATGATTTTTAATGTGTTTCTTTTTCTTTCCATCTGTATAATTAAGCATTTGATATAAAAACTGTTTTGTAGAAATTAAATTCGATATAATTTTACTTACAATTCCTGTATAAAAATTTTATTTAGTATCTGCAATTATATTTTTTCACCTGAAAAAAAACCATGCTAAATTGCAGTAACTTTCTAAAGTTTTCGTTCCTTTCTGTTCATTCTTTTGAATATTTATAGATTCTATGTAGCAAGGTGAAAAGAGAATTAAATAAAAGCAAAGTACATCATAAAATTTAAAATACAAGACACATGCTATTTATCAAACTGTGATAGTAATAAATATGCATCATTAAAATTATTTAGTCAATTTTTTTTAATTTTTAGGAAAAATGTGCATTTATTTCAAAGTTTTACCTTAAATGTATTCCTTATTTGGAATTGATGATAACTTTCTTAAAAAATATTGCACTGTGTTATCACAAGATATTACACTATCACAAGATATTACAAACATCTCCACGATGTTTTCCGATATTCTGAATACCAGACAATATTGTGAAGGTAACGTAAGAATGCTTTAAGACATTATTTACCGATTGGATTTAAAAGTTAATTTTTGATCTTGTACTAGATATTCTAATAACCTTAGAAGGTATTTGAAATTGTTCTTTTCTTTCTCAGTTATTCAACATTTGTAGAAACAAAACAAAACAAAAAGGAAAAGGAAGATCCTGTAAAGTTAAAAGAATATGAATATAGAGTTTTTGCCAAGTAATCATTCTGCATTAAACTGCCATTTAATTTTCAAATCTACTTCGTTTTTCATTGTTTGGGAAAAAACAAATATTTTCTAGAAAAAAGAGAGTGAAAATTATTGAGCATTTGAAAACACATCATTGGCATCAAATTTCAAATTCTGCTTGAAATGAATTAATAAATAAATCACTTTGAAATCTCATAATGACTAAATATAACGACAGTGATATTAAAATCGTTTACAAGCATAGTCATTTGTACATAAACACCTGAATTTGTGATTAGATGAAAGGCATCCTAGCCGATTAGATGAATGACGTGGATATAAATTAGATTTTATGAGAGTACATTGAAATAATTAATTTGTAACTATTAGAAATCACCTGTCCTAGTTCCCATTGATTCTATGGATGGTTTTCCCATATTCAATTCAACAACGGCGTAAAACATAACATTTTTAGTTTAAAAAAAAACAAGAAAAAGTTTTTGATAGCGAATGGAATACATAGCGAAATCTCATGAATACAGAATAAAATATAGTTGACTCTTGCATTCCATGATTAATTCGCTGGTATAAGCACGAAGCTTAAACCGTGATGTCATCTTGATAAAAGCAGGATCACCAAAGTTATATTTTTTACCAAACTTATATACGAGTATTTTAAGCTTTCTGTATTCTTTTTGTTAATTAAAAATATTTTCTCTTGTAACAAAATCCCCCCCCCCCAAAAAAAAGTATTCCTTTGCAAGATGCTAATTCTTCTTTTAACCGAGCAAGAACAGAAGAATGAAAAAAGAAACAGCATTTTAATACAACATCACCGACCAACAAAAGAACGTGACCCATTATTATCTGACAACGAAAAAACAAACAATAACCTTGAGCACAAAAAGCACCACCACTCCTTTCAGAGCAAGGACTTCCTCATTAAATTCTCCCATTTAAGTCCTTGTCTCAATCGAACGTCTCCTCCCCAAGTATTAATAACGAGCACCCCCCTTGCAGACGACATCCTTTTCACATAGTTTCCAAGTTATGAAGAGGGCGGGATGAATTCTTCTCCATCCCTCTCCAGACCCACTCACCACGTGGGGTCGAATGATACCCCCTTTCGGGATCGCCCAGGGAATTATCGATAACTCCGTTTCCCCGCTCACTGTCTTATCGGGGGACAGTCATGCTTGTCATAACACATCGATGTTTGCCTAGATACGGGAGATCTGTTTCCGGGTATCTGGAAAGGGGGGAGGGGATTGTATTCGGGAAAGATTGGGTGGAATGAAGGGAATGTAATTTTAGGTGTCCGATTTTTTGACGTGCGGAATGTTTGTTTAAAGTAGTTGATGAAACAGAAAAAAAGGTGCCGTGTAATTGCCAGCGTTTGGATCGAGATGGATGGAGTTTTGGTTTGTGTTGTTTGATAAGGGTGTGATGTGAAACGGTGAAGCTGGGAAATGTTTTGATTTTGTTTAACGACCTCAGGTGGTGTATTCAAACATCAAACGTGATTTTTCAATACTGACAGTTCTAGGAAAAAAGGAATAATAATAATAATAAAAAGACTGTTTCAGGTGATGTTAAAATATTTGACATTACTTTATTTGTTAGGCTATCCAAAAGAACTGAGCAAATATGATATATAAACTATTCCATGTGAGCGAGAGTTAAAACTTTTGGTGTTTAACAAATTTGAAAGCTTTGAGGCCACCCATATACAGTGTATCCCCAAAAAATGTATACACACTTTAAATAATTGTAAATTTTGGGTTTATTATAATTCGAATAATTTTCAACATGTAAAAGATTCTACAAATATCATTCTATTGTCTTGTTATCGCATGTTCCCAAACTGATGTCCGTTCTGCTCCAGACACTGCTGACAACGCGAAGCGATGGAATAGCACACATGATGGAACAATTCCCTTGGGATATTCGTATATTCATGTTCAATGGTTGCCCTCAATTGAACAACTGTTGCAGGTTTATGGACGTCCTGAACAGTTCCATCAGCTTCAAACTTATCTCTAATTCGAGTGATGGTAACTCGTGTAGGTGGTTCTTTGTTAAACTCCCTCTTAAATTGTCTTTGCACTTCTACTGCATTTTCATACTTCCTGTAGCATTTTAGAATAAATTCCCTTTCTTCAAATTTAAGTCTGTCTGCCATCACTCGGTTCAATGGGTTCAGCATGTAAAGAAAGAAGAAATAACTTAGTTATCAGCTGCTAAAATGTGTATACATTTTTTTGGGACACCCTGTATGATTTTCACGCTGCGCCAATTGGAGAGAAGCAGTACGACATTTGTCAATTTTTCTGCCCTTGCGCAAACTTTTGGAAGCTTAAACAGGGCCCGACTTAGCCTAATTGGCGCCCGGGACAAAAACTTCTTTGGGGACAACCCCTCTGCTTCACTACTTCAGTAATGAAGAACCGTGCATGGAAATTGCCTATGGTATTTTTAATTAATTCAAAATGCAATTTAAACTTTAAAATAAAAACACTCTTAGTCTTAACTAAGTACCACATTTAACCATTGAATTTAAAACGCAATCTGACAAAATTCTTTTCACAGTTGCGATTAAGATGATCTAGTTAACAATCATATCGCTGAAGTTAGTGAACTTTTCACAAGTTTCCGAAATGCAGTTTTCTGATTGTTAAATAGGTCATCTAACTGCGAAAAATACATATCCTTTCTGTAATTTGAGCGGAATTCAGTAATGTTTTCGCAATTATGATGGCTCAATTAAACCAATCAGAAGCCTGTATTTTTGGGAACATATCACATTTTGCGATATGTAAAAATACAGGCTTTTGATTGGCAAATGTGTCCATCGTAATTGCGAAAATTTAGCTGAATTCCGCCCTAGAATGTCATGGATTTACAAAATATAGATTTTTTGTGTGTGTGTGTGTTCACCCGATAGATTAATGAAAAGCTAACATAAAACTGACGGATTTTACACTGTACTCATATTTTGTTTTAAAAAAGTTCATTAAAGAAGGAAATGTAAATAAACTTTCTATTTGATTTTGGGTCCCCCTTCTGATGTGGGGGCAGGAGAAACCTGCCCCGTTTGTCCCTATCTTAGTCAGGCTCTGGGTTTAAAACGGATTTAAATTAAATTATTCCAAATGAGGCAAAAAGTAATATAACATCAGCTAGTTTTTGTTTAACCTTTTATCAGCATTTTGGTGCTTAACAAACTTGGAAGATTTGATGAAAACCAAATATAATTTGTAAGTTGTACCAATTAACGAAAAGTAGTACAATCTTTTCCAGTCTATCTGGTCTTTCATTAACGTTTAGAGGTTTAACGCGGATGGAATCTTTATTACAAACAAAGCTGGATTACTAACTTGCATTTTTTCTCTATTCATATGCAATATTTTTTTAACATTTGTTGCTTAGTGTGAAAAAAAAGTTTAAAAAAAACTTATGAATATTGCAATATTTTCATTTCTAAAATATAAGAGTCCAGGCAAGAACTGTAATATTATCAGGTAATATATTATATATATGTATAAGAAAAATATCAACAAAGCTGCTTGCTAAGGAAGAAACCAAACCCTCACAGTTTCTCCACCAGGGCCCGGATTTGATTCTCTTATAATTCTTGATAAATATGCATGAGCCTGAAGTCCTACTTTTTCCAGGTTCAAAGAGGAAATCTTTCAACTCACACCTTTGTTCATTCGAAAATATAGGCAATAAAATTTTTCCTATCCATCTATTTTTTTATCGGTTTTGATTCATAATATCAATAAAGGAATTGCAACAGCAAAAAAAAAAAAAAAAAAAAAAACCTTCAAAATTTAGAATTAATTTTAATGTATTGTGCCAAATAATATATATATTCTACATTGCTAACCTAAATATAGACATAACTCATCTTACACAGCGATTACATTTATTAAAACTAGAGCACTTAACCAGTTCAAATGCCATTTCGAAAATAAGAAGTTATTGGCACTATAAAATGTACACATTGGAAGAAAGACATATTAATAGCAAAGAACGTATTAAATACGTTATCTATAGTTCTACAAAAAGATCTTTTGGTTACACGGCTCTTGTTAAATTAATCAATATCTGTAGGAAAAAAGTAGCAAATTAACAAAATCATTAATTCAAATTACTTTAAATTTATTTAAGAATTTGAAAATTATAAGAAAATATTTTTTAAACTTTATATAAAGGAGCTATTTATCATTGCAATTTCTTATACCTTTTAGAATAAAATCAATTTGAATTTCTTTCAGATAGTTTACAAATTATACACTTTAATTTTTTATGAAACAAGCTCCAAAAATGGACTTTTTTTTCCAATAATTCCGATACTTTTAAGGAAAAAGAGAGTAGAAAGACTTTGAAACAATCTTTAAGCTTTGAAAAAAAATGCATATTGTTTTTTTGCAAAAATTGAGGGATCTTTTTGAAATCTATCGGTTGCTGCTGGCAACGTCTATCAGATTATCAACAAACTGAAAATCCCATCGGAAAATTTTGGACACGAATTTCCTTTTTGAAGAATAATCTCTTCAGGTTGATCCTTTTTTATATGCAGTGAAAATGTTTGATCGAATAGGATGAAAGTTTTTATTTACCTCGACGGAATTCATATTTCGTTATAAATTATTTCGCATATTGCAGCGATATTTCATAATTATTCAGCTGTTACTAATATCAAAATAATTTGTATTTAATTGTTTACTATCAATTTATTTTGTTATTAAATTTCAGAAATAACGCAATCCTTTTTATTGCTTGATGTTTCCAAGATTGCAAACTCTGTTTATAGTCGACAGAATTCGAATTTTTTTTTTACCGTATTTGTGTAAAAGGAGGATTATGAAAATGAGATATTTATAAAAAGTTATAGATATATTTATCTAAAAAGGATTTCATAATTATCAATAAAATATTTAAAACGGGCGAAACTAACTCAATTGTGCAATTCAAACATAAATAATATCCTGGATGCTAAATAATTTATTCATGTATGCATATTTGCACTGTAATGTCCAGTTCTTTTCAAATTAGTTCTGTCGTGTTTAAATACGATGACTGAGGTAGTTTTCTTAGATTTGAAGATAACTTTGAGACACCACGGGTGAAAGTTGAAAGCAATATGCTTAGGATTATTATCCTGATTAAAAAAAGAATGTTTTTCTAAAACCCAAATTTTTAGCTGATAATTATAATTTATATTTTCTATTATTTAAATAAACAGCTCTATTCTTTGTTCCATCGATTAATAGCAAATTACTGAGATCAAATTCCAATTAAGTTTTTTGTATTGAGTTCTTCGTTTTTTCTTACTACAATTATATGACCATTAGAATGAAAAACGTTAAATTTCCCTTCATCTGCAAATAAGACAAGATTCCAGACTTAAAGAAAAGTCTAAGCTTTCTATTTTTTTGCAATATCAGAAGATTTTCCGAGCTGAACGCATTTGTAATCCAGCTAATCTGATGACTCATCGAACAGTTTCAAATAAAGCTTATGTTAAAAAACAAACAATAAAATCCGTTTGGGTAGACTATGCAGAAATTTTTACAGCACTCAAACGTTGAAATTTGATCATAAATTTTTAAACGATGCGGATCTTACTAAGTTGAATAAACTTAGCTGGGCGGGTTTTTTTTTTTTATATCTTCTTTTCATTTTTTTCATCTCTAAAGTGCTTAGTAACGCACTGCACCGTGGAATTTGAATTATTAATTTAACAATGACTTTATATACTTCTATTATGATGAAAAATTATCACTTTTCAACAATGCTTCTAAAGATAACGTGGCATTTTAAAGTAACAATTAGAATAAAGAAAAGTCAGTAAGAAACGATTAAAACCAAACAATGTTAAAAATGCCATCAATATGCAAAATAAAAATAATGATAGATTACAATTTTAATCAAGAATTTATCCAAAATATTTTGAAGTGTAACAACATTCTTGTGACGGCCCTTAGTTCTGCCCTGTTGAATTTTCTTTTGATTAAAAATTAAATAATTTTTCCCCAGAGATATGAAAAACAGCACATGGAAATTATATATAAAAAAAATACTCGACTGCTTTTTTGAATTTAATTCCAAACTACAGCGCTTTTCTCTCACATTTTAAAAGTGTACAAATAGTTTTGGGGGCTATAATGCATGGTAATTAAAGTTTGTTTACAAGTTTGGAAAAAAAATATAGCGTTCTAGATAAAAGGAAAAAAAAAAAAAAAAAGGAACAATTGACTATGTCCGGTTTAGCCATGAAAGCGAAATATAACCACATTTTGTAAATTTATCTCTGAAAGTGAAAGGGTTAATTTGATATGGGGAGGTTAATATATTCTATATTTCTTTTTAAACCCATAATGTTAAAGTATTTGAAAAAATTCCAAGTGTTCCAAAAGGGCTAAAAAAATTTGCCACGTTCGTACCACCTCATTTTTTTCATTAATCAATCCTTATTTCTTTTTTATACTTTCGCTAATCAACAACAATATAAAAATAATTTCATAACCAAAGTAAACATAGTATTTTATTTAACCAAGATTCGTAATGAAAAAATCGTTAGCAGGAAATAAATATAATTTATGACAGTCAAAGTCATTTTAAATGTGCGAAAAAATACTGAGAAAAAAACAATTTTGTTAATACACAAGAAATAATAAAATGTTGTCATTTTTTCTCCTCTCTTTATACTTGATTTCTGTCATGCGAAGACAAATTTCTCCTCGAAATAAAATATCCCGAGATAGAAAACATTAATTAATACAATTTATCTTTCGTTGCTATGTCATATTTTTCCTTTTTAATCCATTATTTCTGGCGTATTATTTTATGTCATATATCCTCCAAATATTCTTGATTAGTACAGAAATACGTATAATATAGCAATAAGTGCATTGCAAACAACAGTTTTTGGAAAAAAAATTCCTACACTAAATAAAGGGAATTGATTTATTTCTTATCCAAAAGGAAGAATTTATGATTTATGAAGATATTAATTTACACTACAATCAAATTCGAGAAGAATATTAATATGGGACTTGATTATATAACATTATCAAAACTTACCAAGTGATTCACTATATGACGAATACAATTTATCAAACTATTAAAATGCGAAAAAAAAAGGCTGGAATTGAAAATAAAATGTTACGAAACAATATTATTCAATATTTTTCGTAATGAGTTTGAAGAAAAAATATATTTCGGATGCACATTTTTTTATTTTATTGCGAATCTTAATCGTTATTTTAAGCGATTTTAAGGTTAATTTTATTAATTTTTTTAAATGTGCTATTTTATAATCAAATTGTTTTATTTTCTGTCCGATTTAATAATGAAAAAATCTATTAGAACGAAACACGAATGAAGAAATAAATAATTAAAAGCTTTTCTGCTTATTACTTTATCATAATTCTTTTTGCACAAAAAGTTATCAGTTGGTATTAGTTCACACGAATGATCATAAGTATCTTTATCATAATATCCCGCAAGATTCATGCAGTAAAATATGTGATTAGATTTTGAATGGAAAGTAAGAAATATTTATTGAAGAATATAAAGAAAAAATATTTTTTCAATGCTTTGCAATCACAAAATTATCCTTAGCAAACCCATGATAATACATGTAATGTAAAATCATAGTAATCCGTGATAATACATGCTATATTTGTTACAAAAGAATAAAGTGGTGTTATTGTTAGTGGGGTTATATTAGGCCAGTAGTGATTTTACAGTAATTCATTGTTAAAATATATATTTTTCAGTTTATTATCAATTAGCATTAGGATTATAAACAATTCAGTTGGACTGTTAGTTAAAAGCATACATCTGTGATCAGAAAACATTATTGACATATTCTTGGTCAGCATAGCATAATTATACTTCACAATACATCATTACTATAATTTAGTTAGATTAGGGTTATTATCATTTAATATAACTGGAGCGAGCGAATGGCTTCTGTTGCTAGTTGTGCACTGTCTCGTTCGAACATATGTAATCAAAAAATCTCGCTGGCATATTCTCACCTAAACTGGATTTAAATCACCTCATTCTATAGAATTTTTCGATTTATTATCAACTAACATTAGTATTATAAGCAAATGAGTTTGACTTTTAGTTAAAAGCATGTATCTGGGATCAGAAAACATTATTGACATATTCTTGGTCAGCATAGCATAATTACACTTCACAATACATCATTACTATAATTTAGTTAGATTAGGGTTATTATCATTTAATATAACTGGAGCGAGCGAATGGCTTCTGTTGCTAGTTGTGCACTGTCTCGTTCGAACATATGTAATCAAAAGATTTCGCTGGCATATTCTCACCTAAACTGGATTTAAATCACCTCATTCTATAGAATTTTTCGATTTATTATCAACTAGCATTAGTATTATAAGCAAATGAGTTTGACTTTTAGTTAAAAGCATGTATCTGGGATCAGAAAACATTATTGACATATTCTTGGTCAGCATAGCATAATTACACTTCACAATACATCATTACTATAATTTAGTTAGATTAGGGTTATTATCATTTAATATAACTGGAGCGAGCGAATGGCTTCTGTTGCTAGTTGTGCACTGTCTCGTTCGAACATATGTAATCAAAAGATTTCGCTGGCATATTCTCACCTAAACTGGATTTAAATCACCTCATTCTATAGAATTTTTCGATTTATTATCAACTAGCATTAGTATTATAAGCAAATGAGTTTGACTTTTAGTTAAAAGCATGTATCTGGGATCAGAAAACATTATTGACATATTCTTGGTCAGCATAGCATAATTACACTTCACAATACATCATTACTATAATTTAGTTAGATTAGGGTTATTATCATTTAATATAACTGGAGCGAGCGAATGGCTTCTGTTGCTAGTTGTGCACTGTCTCGTTCGAACATATGTAATCAAAAGATCTCGCTGGCATATTCTCACCTAAACTGGATTTAAATCACCTCATTCTATAGAATTTTTCGATTTATTATCAACTAGCATTAGTATTATAAGCAAATGAGTTTGACTTTTAGTTAAAAGCATGTATCTGGGATCAGAAAACATTATTGACATATTCTTGGTCAGCATAGCATAATTACACTTCACAATACATCATTACTATAATTTAGTTAGATTAGGGTTATTATCATTTAATATAACTGGAGAGAGCGAATGGCTTCTGTTGCTAGTTGTGCACTGTCTCGTTTGAACATATGTAATCAAAAAATCTCGCTGGCATATTCTCACCTAAACTGGAATTAAATCACCTCATTCTATAGAATTTTTCGATTTATTACTTATTACGATTATAAGTAGGTAATTTTCATTCTATCCCAATAGAATAAACATGCGAATGGAAAATCATACTAGTACTGTTTTACCCCAATAGGCAGTTTCATAATTTCGGCTGTACGTACGGTATATTTTATCAATAAGTTAGATAATATTCGGTATGACAAAACTTTACTGAATTTCTAAAAGAAACAAACTGATTTCAATTTCAGCGTAATCTTCTTTCCATGTTACTTCACTGACATTTCTGTGGCAGAGATTTTCTTTCGAAGATAATCCCCAACTATGAATAACCCTTTCAATCAGAAACATAAAGCGAACGCAATCTTCTTTGGCAGAACACAAATCCTTCCATCTAAATCTCCTGCGGGACGACTTGGCAGAGTCAATCACACATCTTTTGCTCCATCCGGTCCGAAATGGGGGGAGTCTTTCGAATCGATGGTGACCTCCACCCCTTGACCGTGCTTATGGGATCAGGAGGACAGATGCCGCAGAGAAGTGGGGCATTTGGCGACATCTGGCCACTTTTGTTTGGCTACATCCAGGCACAAAGATTCTTCACGGAAGAATCACGACCGGAAGGCATGCATTGCTTTTCTTCTAATCGATCTACCAAAAATCGGAAGTGCCCTCCGGATGGAAATAATGGATGGGATCGTTTTCTGGAATTGGGTTCACTGTAACATGCCGTCAAATCAATTGTTTGACTTTCTTTATTGTCTCGGCCCGTGAAAGCCACATTGTAATCGCTCGCAATCTGGCAACGGCAGCTAATTTATGACGAAACAGAGTTTTGTGAGGCGTGTTTTGGTTTATGGCACTCTATGTCTTTTTTTTTAAATAAAGAATACTGATTTTTAATTTAAACAAATTCAGTTGTATTTAAATATTTATTTAACACTTAGTTTACCATGAGTTGACATGTACATCTTTCTATGGTCAAAATAACCCCTTTCGGTATTTAATAAGAAAACATATAAATTGACCTATCTAATATGAATTAAAAACCAAACAAACTTTTTTTATATATTCTCAATATATTTGTTGAGGTTTAGTTTGATAAAAAGGCAATTCCTCTTTGTTTATTTACTAAAAAGAGTGTTTATATTCTAATCCAGATCTTCAAGACCATCTATTCTTCTTCCATCATTTTCTAACAAAAGATTGACTCACACATCCTCTTACTAACAACCAATACTAGCTTCTATCTGACTGACTTTTACTAACACATATTTCTTGCTTCTTATATACACACATTTTACTTACAACTTATTTTTATATTGATACCTATATCTATGTTTGTTCCTATCAAGTCTTTGCATATTTAAATATAAATGTGCGTATTCTCAACAATATTTATACAAATGGTCAAAATGACCCCTTCGGTAAAAGTAGGTATACATATACATTCCTTCGAAACTAAAAAAAGAAAAAGGATACTATTTGCGACTATATTTCTTATAAATGTGAGCAAAAATTAATAAAAAATATTCTCAAAAAGTACGGCAATAATTTTTTTGACGAAAATTAACGAAATGTTTTCTCAGAATGATCAAAATAACCCCTTGATAACCTAATGTTAAATATATTAAAACACTGATGAGGATACAATGTAAAAAGTGCATAGTCTTATTTTCCACACATTTTTTTTAACTTAAGGAATAAAATAAAGAGTTATTATTTATGTATTTTTTCTATACTGAATGCGAAACGATATAAGCTACTATGGATATATGGGTGTCTACTATGGAAAGGATGTAAGCTACTATGAAATCATAAATAACAAAGGACGAAATCAACCTGAAATATTGTCTGCTAAGAAATGAACTACTATTGCACATTTTATAGTGTTTAGACATTACGTTTTTTTAACAAACCATTGTTTATTGGCTGGCATACATTATCTGAAAAATGTGGAACGCGACAACCACGAGAAAAAGCGCTGAAAATTGACAATTTGGAGCATTGAACCTAATAATATTAAATACAACACATATTTATTTCTTAAGTAATACATGCATACTAAGAAAAGAATACGATTTTTTTTTTTTCAAAATTGGAACCACGTTTTCGGACATTATATGCTTTTTCAGTAATGGCCTAATTCAATTATTACCTAAAAGGGCTTTAAAAGATTTTAGAATTAATAAATAATAAAAATAAAAAAAAATAAAAAAATTGAAATAAATAAAAATTCAATTATAATCACTCATATCTGTAATTTTTTTCTTAATTTTCATTTTGTTAGTAAGTGAATACGATTAAAATGTGTTGTAATACTATTAAGTCTTTTTTTTGTATGAATGTTATTCCTGATAAAATTAAAAGTGAATTTAAAAAATAAAGATAATCGAATAAAACATAAAACAGCACCATGATAAAATGTTTAATGCCAAAGACTTAAATCTTTTTTTTATAAATTATTTCCATTCAGATATTTCTAAGGTAAGCAGAAATCTGTATCTTTCGGAATCTTCTCAAAATGAGGCTTGACTACATTTTTAAATTGTTATTTAAAAACGTTTTTCAAGAATTAGAAATCATTAATTATTATTTTATTTTGTTATTAAAATTTTTATCTTAAAATTGAAAGTTGCAACGTAATTATTTTATTGTAAAATATAGTTATACATGTCTCTAAAAGAAACAATGTCATTTATGGTAAAGCAGTAATTTCTTCATCATTTTTTTTGAGCAAATTATCTTCAAAGAGCTTCCTCTTTTTATTTGATAGCTGAAAAATACTTTTAAATACTTCTCGATGCATTATGTTTCATATTTGAATTTCTAATTTTCATCGCATAATATAGCAAAACTTAGGAAAAAGACCAACAGTTAAACTTAAAGGAGCGGAAAAGTAATTTCGTGATGAAGAAATTTTGTTCCTCTGAGGAGCGAAACATGCAACACGTCACAATATATTGGAGTAATTTTCTCTCCTTCGAACTCAATATGTTACTCCTACCAACATAAACGGAAATGACGTCTTTCGACAGACCAACGAATAAAATGAAACTTCAGGATAAAAATCTTCTCTGCTGCCAATCTTCTCTTTAAAGACGAACGATGACTCCAGTTTAAGCTAGAGTTCGAAATAAACTTTTCCAACCAGCAACGTTTCTGATGCTTGATTGTCTGCGGAGCTATCTAAGCATAAAAGCACCAACCAAACAAAGATTACGTTTAAATCCTTCTACTATTTCTTTTCTAACTTTCTTTAGCTGGCCCCTATCTACTCTTAGGGGCATTACAGATGTGAGGTTTACTTTGTTATATGTTTCTTGGCGTTCTTTGGAATTTTCTGCTTTATTTATTTATTATTTTTTTTTTTTTGTAGAACTAGAACGATTACACTTTGTTGGGAAAAAGGAGATCAGATATAAGTGCTACTTCGTGAAATATATGTCTATCTGAGTTTAATCTTACGGACTTGTCTTTAACAAGTGGAACTTTAGTGATGGAATTAAAGGTTGAAATGTTCGATTGATTAAAAGTATGGGTAGGGTTGTTCTTTGTTTCTGGGATTTCGTTATCTTTTTTATATTGTAGCATTACTTTTAGCAAAAAATGTTGTTTATTTTTTGGAGAAACTGAAGAAACAATTTTTTAGACTTTTTGATATGCCACATATGAACACATATTTTTACCAAAATTTCTAATGCAACTTTGACTATAGTTGAATCGTTTTAATTCTGATTCTACTAAAAAGAACACAGTAAGTAAAAATCGAGTAGCATGTGAAAGATTGAAATTGTTACCTTTGAGTTTCAAACTGTCATATTTATCTCTACTAATGAATGGTTGTGTTTGCTTGTATTTGGCACTCTACAAGGTCAGATCGTTTGACCTAGATCTATCAAACATGATAGATATATATAATTTAGCAATTAGGTATATGTACTAAAGAGCGATTCATTTTTGAAATTTTATTTAGAATTATAACAAATTATAAATTAAGCAACATTTTGTCACTTTTCCACTTTCGAAAGAATAGCAGCGCAAAATTGATTTTGCATCATTATAAGATTCATGAAATTTTCTTTCAAGCAATACAATATTTAGCTACATAATTTTTGTTCTATTTTTAATCATTTTTTTGAAAATATTTTAAACATACTTTACAATAATATATAGTTAATTACTGAAGCAAAATTCAAGACGTTTAAATTGTTTTGCTAACGTTTCATCTTTGCTGTTTTGCCATTATTGATGTTCAAGATATAAAGATTCTGTTTTTTGCATATTAAATAAATTTTAAGTAAATTATGTTTTAAATAAAACATTTGGAAATTTATTTTACTTACAATTAGCGCTTAGATTCAGAATCATGCAATGGTGAAAACCCATTAAGAATTCACATTTTTAAATCTTGCTGCTTTTTCTTGCAATATAATTCAATGCAAAAATATATCGATTGAAAATTTGCAGAATATATAATAGAATGATCAAATACCATGATACTTTCTAGCGATCTAAACTTCACATGTTTGTAATTGCATCATAGTGTAATTATCTCGCAAACTGTAAATATTTAGACTATAAAACATCAATTTTCTTCCAGACAAGATCATTACTAATAAACACATGGAAAAAACTATGATCTAGAATTTCAAATTTTGTAAAGAGTTTCGAGTTTCCAAGACAAAGATCTAATTATTTTAGATCTAGAGTTAATATCTAAGCAGCAAAGAAATAACTTATTGATTGGAGTAGGAACAAGTGCTGGACGTGTAAAAATTATTTTTCAAAAAGTTATTTTTACGAAATGCTACTTCTCAATGCACTGAAAAGTGTCTTTTGGTAATTTGAATATAAAATTTCCTTTTTCAATCCCTAAGCATTGAAAAACAATACATAAGTAATTAGAAAAGAAATAATTTATTTTGAATAGAAAATTAAGTTAAAAATACTCCGTAAAAACGTTTGCAAAAATGTTTGGCAACTTTACAGAAACGTTTAGTTGGATAAACTGTGTGACAAATGAGCTTGTTTTAATGGGACGGCAGAAGAAAGAATGGCAATTTCTAACATTTGCATGCATTCTACTTTTATGCAGCCACTTCATTCTGATATTTAAAGAGTTTTCATTATCTAAGACATCTGCTTCTTTACAATTTAAATCCTGCAATAATTAACAGAACTCTATACATCAAATCCTTTGTGCTTCCATCCGTTATCTCATTTTTATCGTTTCGAATCGTTGCCTTCTCCGCTTTAAAGAGGCAAATCTCACAAACTGGTCGAAAGAGATTCTGCAGTAGCAACTTATAACCTATTTGTTAAAAGGACAATTAATTTCCTAGCACCTGAAAAGGCTACCTAGGCACTCATTCCTCCACTTCCCTTGATAACGATAACCTTGGAAAAGGTCATTTCCCGTGGGAGAGAGTCTTGTAATTAAAATCCCATCCTCGCTTCGCAACTGGAGAAATAGTTCTCGAAAGCGGCGAGTGTTTCATTCAAGTGAAATCTCCGGAGGACTGAAAAGTTTGCAGACGGCAGATGAAAGTTTTGAAAAGGGTGAGAAGCTTACAGCCAGCCATCAAGGGAGACGGATTTCTAGGTAGCAGAACGAAGGGCAGGTATTAGAATTCTGAGAAAAGAGAACTGACTGTGAAAGGCGTCTCGAATTTTCTGCTCAGTGAAGGAGAGCGGCAGTAATTCAGTGTTAGTGTTGCGAGAATTGATTTGAAACTAAGTTTATAAATCTAAAAGATAGCTAAGGTTCATCGTGAAGAGTTCCGAACTCACGCGAAATCTGCCTTTATTAGCAGTAAGAAGAATGCAGAGTACCGCTTTATGAGAACACATTATTACACATAAATTGATGGCAACTGTTAGGGTGAATTTCTATAATCAAGTTATGAAAGAATAACAGAGTATCATATCTAATTTTATATCGCTGTCTGAATATGAACAAAATAATAATTCATAAGTGGGACATAAAAACTTACATGAGCTTCTGCCATCTGTGAGGGCCTTGAGTGAACAAAAGTCTTGAAAATTACAAGACATCAGTGATAAAAGGATAAGAGATCATCATTATTAGTATTCTTGGGTTTTCATTCTTACACTCAGACCACAAAAAGCACATCGGTCTTACTTTGTAAAAATTCCGTTTTGCAAGTATCTGAGTATAGTTTCAAAAAGAACATAACATTTTTTTAACATCTGCGACTTGATGAGAACAACATCACTATTTCTAAATTAAATTATTTCATACAGAAATATGATAATTATTCTTTGATCAATGAACAAAGTAGTAGCATTACTTCTTTTGACTCATTTGAATTGATCGAATACCCTTTACTATTTAAATTTCACAAAAGCAATTCAACCAAGAAACTTTCTACTAGGATGGATGGTAAAAAGAGTCCAGTAAAAACTAGTATGCTCTTGTAAACCAAAAACATATTATGTGCTGAAACTGTCAAGTTTTTTAATAACTTCGTGGACTGTGGAAGGCTTATCCTTTTGGATGAGTTTCCTATCCTTTCTTCCCAAAAAGAATAATAGATTATTGTTCATGGAATTCTTGTACTTCCACAGCTGTGCAGTAGACAAATAGGCCTGAAGGTCTTGCTTTGTAAAATTCCGGTTTTGTAGCTATGTGAGTGTTATTTCGTGAAGAACCTCGAATATTTTGATATTTGTAACCCGATAAGAATAGCAATTGGATTGATACTGTTCGAAATTATTCCATAAAGAAATATGTATAATTATTTTTGGAACAATGAACAAAGTCGTGACATTTTTTTCTTTCGACATGATTTAAAGTCCTTTTTAAGATAGCGATAACAACATTCCAGCCAACTCTTCATTCCTTAAAAAGCATTTTCGCTCCAGCTATTGATATATAAGACTTGATGTGCGCACTTAATGCTGATTTTGCGAAGAACTCGACCTTGATCCAAAATTGCCAAATGCTGTAACCAGTAATCTATTACCATATCACTAGGTGTGCGGTTAATGAGGAAAACTCTGATCAATATAAATCAGTACAATGTACTTTCTGCTGATATCAGTTTTAGTTGATGGATTCTAGAAGTTTTCTGGATTACCACCCCATGATTAGTGCTGGAGAACTAAGCATTTTTCAGATATAAGCAATTTAGAAGGAAAATGCGCTGGATACAGAACTAAAAACATAAATCTCCAATATTATAATCCTATCGAGCTGATCAGAAAAAAGAATAAACTTTATTACCTATAGAGCTACATGCATTTGAGAGGTGGGAGGGCTCTTTGTATCAAAATTAATTTCATCATATTTAATTTTCTGTTTGGAAAGGGGTGTTAAATATCAGTAAATAAGTATCATAGATTTATGAGCATGACTTTCATAGATTGATTTTAAATGTTCTTTCTTTGAACAAACAATGAAGTTCAGCAGCAATTTTCTAGCCAAGTGTCTATTCAACAAGTGTCTCTTTAAATAGACTCTTCGTAAGAATAAATTTCTTACGAAGAGTCTATTAATAAGTAGCGAAGAGTCGGTTAATAAGCAGCATTTTCACATAAAATATATATGAAAATGTTATACAGCATTCCACAATTTAGATTAATTGCTTCGATAATATTTAAATTTTAGAAGTTCGTTGGACTTTCTTTCAATTTTGGGTTGCTGAATTGAATTTTGTTGATTTATACAAAACAACGAAGGAAATTCCGACAACTCTATTTTAGAAATTGTGATTCAAAACTACGAAGTGAAAGTCTTCTGCAGTTTTCATATACCTTCAAGCATATATATTTATTTCACAGCAAACGTGTTAAGATATCAAGAAACACGATTTTTGCTTTCTCGTGTAAGAAAAATCCAAGGTTGTAATCGTTTAAGAAATCGCTCGAGATTTTGATGAATTTCGACGATTCAGAGCTCGATAAATCTTTTTTTATATGTGTCTATTTGCCTATTTGTGAACACTCTAATGCAAAAGACTAGCTAGATGAAATCTGGTGTATGGATTTATAGACCTAATTCGTAGATTTCTATGAAATATTCTGCATAAGGCATTCACAGGAAGGCTGTCTGTCTGGCTCTTGAAGTACAAGAGATCGCCATAGAAACGATACGCAACACGGGCCAGGGGATGTAAAATTAACATACAGGTTTAGCATCTAAAATATGGATTCTTATTAAATTTTGAACGAAATCTGTCAAATCCTTGACTATCTGATAATCTTGACTTTGTCATGAATGTAAAGCCAGTAATTCATAAACGTAATGACTTAAATGAACACTGATCAATGAAGATCAATATGTTTTCTAATGACTACAGCTTAAGATCCACGTCAACATGTAATTTCAATCGGTCATAAAAAAAACACATTCGCACCCTTGATTGAGCAAAGATGCGAGATCTACGCCAAAAATCTATATTTCATAACTATCGTTCACTAATGCCATGCCAGGCATTTGTGGTCGCACTTTTGGTGCACAATGTTGTGTTAGGGGTAGTGGTGAAATCATAAGATCTTTTATTCCGAGTAGGCGATATAGACTTTTTCTTTTGATTTAACTAAGACACTGGACTATATTAAATACAGTTTAATAATGACATCAAAATAATTTTTGAGCTAATTTTTCGTACCATCGTCGTCTTTCCACTATTAATAAGAATGAAAATGTCTGATCTAAAATAAGTCATATTATCCAAAATGAATGCGCAGTAGGCTTAATAACTATATATTTAATAAAAGAAAATTTTATATATTTATTATTTGTATTTATCTTTTTAATTTATTAAAATAAAATATTTTCTTACTGAAAATTTTAATAACATCGCACCAGCCATATTTTATATATTTGTATAAAGCCATCTAAATAATAATTTCTGCATTACATTAATATGAACAAGACACTTTATTAGATAAAAATTTTTTGTTTGTTCTAATTTACTAATTCCAAATGTTTATTTAAAAGGATAATTTATAAATTCATTTAAAGAAAAAAGAACAACTGCAAGTTACTTTAAATATTTTAAATTTTTCTGTTAAAAAATCCTTCTTCAAATTTTTGTTTTATTATAGCACATATTTACAAAACAAATTAGATGCATAAAGTATCAAAAGAAGCATGTTACTTCCATTTCAGCTGAAATAGTATTGAAATTGCTCTTATTATTTTTCCCCTCAAACAAAGTAATTATTCTGTATGCTTTTAAAAGTTGTAATGGATTTTCTATTTTGTGAAAAGATTTGTAAGAAATGTCTAAAAGAAAGTATTGTAATTATTTATTACATAATTATCCTTTAATCCTCTATAACATGCCAAAACAAATTTCCTATTTTCCCACTTTTTTACAGTAAAGATGTTATTTATTTTTCTGGTAAAATAATTCATTATGTAACTCATTATTTTGAGCAAATTTTTCTTTATTCTACATTACTTTCTATATTAAAGAAACGAATCAGACGTATTTTAATTAAACATAAATTCATTGTTTTTTAGGTCTTTGAACAATTGCAGTAAAAATGTGAGAATAATAAAAGAAAACATGGTTTGTGTAATAGTTTCTTAAAAGTTAATTAAAGGCCTCTATGGAAGATATGCGTGTATATCTAACTTAGCCATATCTTTTTAAATGGTTCTGGTTTATAATGACTTAGGTTATTGTTAATCTTTACAGAGGAGTAAAACAAATTTGCTAACTAACTAATGATTTTGTATTTTATGCTCATTAACTTTCCTAGTAATTTTGTATTTTATGAGCAAATTTTTCCAAAAAGCTATTAATCAAATAATTCCTTCATTACACATATGATAGAAATACATCATATTAGTTAAGTTTTAATAAGCCGAATTTAAATGATTCATGAGTTATTCTTACTTAAAAATGAATATGAAGAATAGTTTTCTGTTTCTCCCATGTACCCATTTCTGTAGATATACAAAACAGCTTTTGGGGGAAAAAATTAGACATGTAATTAAAACAAATAAATGTGAGCAAATCTTTTGATAACGTAAAATGAATAAATCGTTTAAATAGAGAATTATTGTGTTGTTGTTGTTGTTTCTTATGGCACTTGCCACGAACAAGCCCGCTGTTCGAAGACAGCCGATTTAAGCCTGAAGGGGAGCGTCTCTTGTTTTTATAGTAGGGCCCACTAGGGCCAAGAGTACGACTTAGCTACTCATGTATCACTCAATCGCTTGCACAACCCCTTTTTTCAGGAGGGCACATTCACACATCTCACAGATAGAACAACGGAAAAACAACCATGTCCAAACCGGGACTCGAATCCGGGACGCCCAGATCACGGGGAAGACGCGCTACCCCTATGCCAGGACGCCGGCCGAATTTTTGTGGGACTTCTGTAGCTAAACGTTTAACAGAAACATACATCAGTTTGGATAAAACTTAATATTTCGAAAGCATGTAAAATCCGATCTATATTTCTGAAAAACTGTCCAAATATTAAATCAGCGGGAAAGATATTCCTTTGATTTTCTTATATATGAGTACATTATTGAGTATTTTTGTTTTTTGCACAATGAAGAAAGTATCGATTTGTGACAACATACTTTTCAATAATTGGGACAAAAATTTCATACAAACTTACTATTCTAATTATTAATGCATATACTTTATTTAACACGTCTAATTATTTGCATTTTTCTATATCGTGCTCACATGGGAATGGATAAATAAAATACTGTCATCTCACTGACGAATTTTAATCACTATTTAATGGAAATCTACAAATCTGGAGAAAAGACCGCGTACCAAATTTCATGTTCTTAGCTTTTTGTGATTCTTAGATATTGTGTTCACCGAACAGACCGACAGGCAGGAAAACAGGCAAGATAAAAAAAGAAATGTGTTTTCAGACTCAAGAAGGTTTAAAATAGGGAAATCCAATAAAATAATGAAATTAAATATTTTGATAATACAATAATTTGCACACAAGTAACAATAAAACGCATACTTCGTACATGAAAAAATAAAAGAAGAAAAGAAATCTTGGAAATTCACAAGGGAATGTTTGTGTAAAAAATTCTAGTATTTTTTCTTTAGGTATTACTCTTATTCATAATTTCTCCAAAAAATACTCAATCTATAAATAAATCGAAATCGGTCACTTAATGAGGGAATTGAGCGCCATCTACATGCAAAGCGAAGCACTTTTAAAAATTGAATTCCAGAAGTAATGAGATTCAATTTAATTTTCTTCTGTTTGTTTCTGAAAATAAATTACAAAGCTAATTCTTGTAGAAGTTTAAAAAAATCGAACAGATTTACAGCAGCTAAATAAGACATACACATAGAATAATTTGGAATGTTACAAAAAGAGATACCGTGCGTGTCACATTAGACAGTTTTCCAAAACTATTCGTTTGCGATGAAATAGATAAAAACCGAATAGAATCCAGAAACCATTTCTGTCCCTTAGCAACAGTGTATTTTATAATTCCATCCCTATCCATTTAAAGTGTTGAAATGAAATCCGAAATTCATTCAAAACTTTGACAGGCGCATTAATTAAAACCTCTAAATGGATTTTAGAACGCTCCTTTTCTATTAACGAACTTTCTTTTTTTCCTATTTAAGTTTCATTCCCCGCTGTTTTTCCATTTGCCTCTTCTGGATAAATAATAAAATCGTGTTCGTGAAAATATATCTGAAAGAAGATTAATCCTTTATAATTCATTCATCTTGCACTGAAATGTTCATTATGTCTATTTTAATCACATTTTAATGCATTTTTATAATTATAACTGTTTTTTAGAAAATTCGTTTTCAAATAGAATTTTATTTTAAGTGATATCATAGTTCAATTTTAATTCCTTTCACTGCACGCTAGCCGGTTCTTGCGACCATATGGTTAACGAAAAATGCTTGCTGTTTTAAATTTTGATTAACACTCTTATTATTATTATTATTCAACGTTCATTATTCCTTTAAAACGTATTCTTAACCGCTAGATCGTGAAAGATACATGAAACATTTTAATAGCCTTGCACTTGTTCTATTTATTATGTACACGAATCTTTCTATTGGAGTCTTCTTATGATGCCATACTGTCATTAAGAAGGAAATTCTTCAGTTCCTTTATAATCTAATTGGATATTGTTTTTCACTGCAATCTTGATCTTTTATTTCTCGTTTATTCTAATTAGATAATGAATAGAAAGTTCTTCCTTTAACATTCAAAAATGAAAGAAAAACTACGCATTTGAATATTTGAACTAAATTGACATAATTGACCATATAATTTTGTTTGAAATCCAAAATGATGCTAAATTCACTTTTGAGTAAATATATTATGCAAACTATGCATCGAAAGCTCAAAATTTACCTTAATTTTTAATTAATAAAAATTACATAAAATTAAACTGAAAGAAATTTATCCTGAGACCCACAATCCTGTCGTCAAAAATTTATCCTTGCCAAATTTGACTTTTCTAATTCCATATACTTGCCCTATAAAACTCTAACAAGCACGCACATAGAATCATACTTTCACATTTATTATTAGAAAAGAATGGGCAATGTAAGTTGAAAGTAAAGCATCAATTTCGTTGTAATGCGTGCAAGAGTTTCAATAAAATTTTTAACTTGACACTTTCAATACATAATAATAAATTTGCAATCACTTTTATAATTAATACATCACTTTTAAATAAATTTCAATAGATATTTAAGAATTAAGTGAATAGTTTAAATTGTACTAAAAGTCCATATTGACTATATAAAAATTATCTTGATTAAAATTTTTACATTTCTTTTTATCAAAATCTACTTTATAATTTTTTAAAAATCAAATACATTTTCCGAACAAAGGTATCAAGGCATAAACGTTAATATATATAACAATTTGCAATTACTTTTTCTATTGCAATTTGCAATTTATTATATTTAAAAGGATAAGATGAAAACAATTTCATAAAATATTTAAAAAAAGGAAATAAAGTGATGAGAAAAATATAATGAAAACGTCACATGAATTCAGCATATTCTTATAAGGAATCATTTTTGCATTTACATATTGATAAATTTAATTTTAAAAAGATTTAGAAAGATTTTCTGATAAATAGTTGTATGTTTTTATTTCTATTTAAAGAACAAACAACATTATCAACATTTTACACACCATAATGCCATTACATACTGCCAAAATCGTCTTTTGATGACTTTATAACATTTATGAAGACGATACAAGGACGTATTTGCCAAATGAAACCCTTAAAACAAATTAAAGCTTCTACCATAAATACAGCTTTCTCAAATAAAATCCACCTATTTAACATGCATTAACTTAAAAAAATCAATTCATTTATCAAATAGCTTTGAATGTACTACGTGAATATGAACCATCATTTTAAGTTTGGATATATTATATAAAATCAGTCAACGGTGCTTTGAAGTGGTATATTAGCGGCGAATTAAAAGGGCACATAATTCTTTATGTACAATATCATATACCAATACTCTATATAAAATATCAGTCCCAAAGGTCAGGTAATTTTCTTTAAGTAGACGATAAAATTTAACGCCTGCAATCTCGTCATTAATTTAACCATTTATAATTATACAGAAAGTGTAATTTTTTTTATTTACAATGCCGTGTCCTAATCAAAATTATTATGATAATGAGTTTTACCAAGAATAATTTTTAATCAATATCAAGTCCTAAGGGATGACACTTTTTTAGGTATATAATGAGTCCTCACTGAAACTTTACCATTAGATTAGCCAATTGCAGATATATTAGACTGGGAAGAAATTTTTAACATTTGTGTTCTGTTGTACTGTTATGTGAATTAATATGGAGCCACATATACTTGTAAAAGGAAAAAAAAAACATCTGATATCAAATCAATTGATAGTTTGAAAATTAGTACCGTTATAATTTAAAACTGTATTTATAATTTCGTATTTAAAAAAAACAACAGTTGCATTAAATAATGTATACATACATTAGTTGAAATGTAAGTCACATATTTCTTCAATGACTTTGTAACAAGATTTGTTAATTTATCGTATTTAAATTCAGAATTTCATTGTAATCGACTAGACCAAACACAAAATATTCAATCTGTATGATAAAATGTTCTGAAAAAAGAGAGAAATTAAATGGATCTTTTTGTTTCTTTTCTCGCGAAAATGGTTTAAACTTCACAACCTTTTATCTAACATTAAGACTTTTATGGAAACGATTTAATAAACAGCCAAGATGCTCCCAACACACAAGAATAAACCCAAAACTATAATTATGTAAATTGAAATCATTCTTTTATGCAAAGAACTGGAAGTTTATTCCTTGTTAAAATAATATTGCGTGCAAAAAAATAACTTTTGTGGATTTTGCCATGAAATAACTTCTTTTCACGGCAATAAATCTGAAAAAAAGCTTATTATTATTTCTAGATAGGATAAGATTTTGATAGAATTTCATCACTTAGTCACGAATTCAAAACAAAGACTAAAAATGGATTAAAATATATTATTTTCCATTCCAATGAATAAGAATATCTTGGAAAGAATATATTTATTCATTTTAATTTTATTTAAGTGTGATAGGGACTCATCAGAATATACAATTGTTCCGTTTTTTTTCCAGTTTCGCTTAGTTAATTTCGGAATTTTAGTTTTATTCTAATTTATTTTTGTAATTGGGCTTAATTGAACGTGCCTTTTTATTATTGTTCAAGACAGACATTTTATCCATTTAAACGGCTTAAATGTAATTATATAATCTCAAAATTTTTCATTTTTTTATTGAAATAAAATCTATTAACGTAAAAAGGGCAAAGGCATGGAACAAGAAATAAAATGGATTAATATTTCTTACAGTTTTAAGAAGTTTCATCTTTTCTTTACTTTTGAATTAGATAATATTTGTCCATTAAACGAATCGTTATTTTTATTCTTTATCATAATTATTTTTCTTGTTTGGACTAAAAATAAAATTTTGAATGTTTTTTTAAATGTTACTTTAAATTTTTGTAACATTTCTTCTTATATATAATGCAAGTAAAAATAACGCATTGCAGAATCATTTCTCTATCTGCAACAATATTAAAAATTAGGATCAGTAAAAATGAACTTATCTTCATTCTCACGATTGAACGGAAATATTTTCAAGAATTTTTCAATCACAATATAGTATTCTGCTCGTTTCCGTCAGTTCAAAAATTATAATAATATGCTGCATAGAAAAAAAAGTGTAAATATGTTAGAGATAAAATTCTCTGGTGTGCGATAAAAATTTAAAAATGTTCTTTTAATGTAAAGGTTAAAATAATTATGTTTTTCTGCAGTATTTTGAAATTTGTAATGCGTATCGAAATCATTTGATCTCAAAATTGATATGATATTCTTAGAATTTCAAACTTATTATGTTTTTCAAAATTAAAATATAATATGATGCTTTATAATATTAAATTATGAAGAGTTTTCAAAATATTAATACATTTATGTTTTTCATCCATTAAAATAACCACCATATGTTTGTGAATACATTAGTATAAAAAGCCATAACTCTTAATTTAATATTCTTTATTACGAAGTTCTCTTAATTTGGCAGGTAATTGCAAAGTAAGGAAGCTATTCATCGTATGTAATGGAACCTCCCATTGAGTGAATTTGATTTAACTTTCTACTCTACATTCTTTTATCCACTTTGTGGCACTTATCTTTTGCATTTTCAATTAATATTTATTAATTAAATAATAATTATACATTTAATCGAAGAAATCGGTATATTTATTTTACCAATACGCGTAACCCCCCGGGGGGGCACCTCGAAATGAGGATGAGATGCTTCCGGCATAATGGTTGGATCTCGCCACCCTGGAGGGTACACAAATAGGTGGAGGATCTGACTCCTCCCATCGATGACGGGACGTACTTCCTTCGGGGAGGGTTGCACCGTGGCCGGTGACGGCCCTTAGGACTGAACCACAGTTCCCGCCAATGTTGCTGTTGCGGCGGTCCGGTCATTCAGTTTTATGGTTTAAATCCGTGTGCCTTCTTGGCGGGTCGGAGAGTTAGATGGTTGACTTACCAATACAAGTATCCCACTCATGAGATATGGGGATGAGAAGTTGCCTTATTAATAAGCAGGTTAAGCTTCACGGTGGGTACAGGAATAATAAGGAGCTGGAATACTTCAATATCGATGTGGGATAATACTTCATTCGTGAGGGAAATGTATAGGCAGTACCGTAATAGGGTCATTTTGCGTTTTCCCTACATTTGACTATGCGACGCAGCGGATCGATCTTCAGATTACCCAGCAAGCTTTAATAAGGTGGGAGGTTCTCGATCCTGTTTACTAACATATGTATTCAACTGTGGGATGAGAAGCTTTCGGTTCAGTGGTTGGGTCTCACTTCCTTGGTAGATAAAATAATGATGAGGGACCTGTTATCAGTTAACCAGTACGCGTATCCCACCCATGAGATATGAGGATGGGAAGTTGCCTTATTAATAAGTAGGTTCAGCTTCACGGTGGGTAGAGGAATACTAAGGAGTTGGACTACTTCAATACCGATGTGGAATCATATTTCATTCGTGAGGGAAATGTATAGGCCGCACTGTAATAGGGCCATTTTGCGTTCTCCCTAGTTTTTGACTATGCTGACGCAGCGGATCGATTTTCAAATTACCCGGCACGCTTTAATAAGGTGGGAGGTTCTCGATCCTGTTTACTAACATATGCATTCAATTGTGGGATGAGAAACTTTCGGTTCAGTGGTTGGGTCTCACTTCCTTGGTAGATAAAATAATGATGTGGGGCCTGTTATCTCTACTCCGATGAGACGAAAATCTGCATTACTTGTGGATGCGATAGCGTCTTTGTTTGGATGATATAATATCTTCAGCCGGTGTCAGTTTTAACTCAATAGCTCCTAGATTTACGTTTATGATTTGAATAATCTATCTAATTAGATAATCCCTCTTTTTTAGTTTTCTTCTGGAAGGTCATATCACATATGAATCTATTCATGAAGTGATTTTATAAATTATTGCTTTCCCATGTAAATACATCTCCAATACTTAACGTATGCAGGGATACAATATATATATATATATATATATATATATATATATATATATATATATATATATATATGATTAGAAACGAACATATTATTTATTAATCGAATGAATATCATAAATGATTCATTCGCCCTTATTCTAGGTTTCTTTTGATATGAACACGAATTCCTTTACCTAAATACAGCATTCGTTCTGAGATATTTGCAATAAATCATCCCTAAGACATTGGGTCTTGTGACGTCACCCATTTCAGTCAATGAAAAGATACGACGATGGCAGAGAATGCTGTTTTGCCCATCCATTCTTCACGGGTCCCTGGGTAGACAGCCTTCTGAGGTATCGAGTTTATCCGCTTCTAACACACCTTTCGGGTAGATTTACCCTGCCTGTTCGGTATGATTTATTTATTAGTCGGAGATCTGCTGGGTAAGTCGGATAGAAGAAAACGGATCGACTTGCGGAAAGCAAATGCGTAGAAATGGAAACAGCTGCTGCTGTCGTTCGGAATCGAATTGTGGTGCGTCGAAACTACGTAATCAGTTTATAAAGACTAGCGAAATAGGGCAGCGTTCGATGGAAAATCATGAAAAATTCAAGTAAAGCTAAGTTTAAAGTCCGCATTTTTTTTTCCTTCAATAAATATTTACATGCATCTATATTCTATACATTTGTACGACAAGATAACCATACGAGGAAATGAGGTATAAAGCTTATATAATTTTACTTCTACGTAATATAAAGATAGAAAAACAACAAAAAATTAAATTATCTTTTTGTAAAGATATACTAAATTGGTTCTTTAAAATTTTTAAAATTAATATTTCATCTTTCAATTAAAGAAATGATGTAATATCTTAATCTTGTTAATAAACAACATATCCTTCATTGATAAAATAAATGGTAATTTGAAGAATGAATAATTTTAAATGCTTCTAAGCTTTATTTTATTTTTATGCATGACAATATATATTATTAAAAGTTTAATTTGTAGACTTGAAATCCTATCGGCAAACACACTCCAGTTTCTTAATTAATTTTTCTTTTCCTAAAGAGCATTTTGCTACATAGGTATGCTAAGTGATAAGTAATGAAATATTCTCATAATAATTTGGTAAGAAAATTTGGAGAGTGTATTTTTACTCTGATGTAATTTGATCCATCAGCCAACAGCTAAAAGTTACGAAGGCCATATTGTAATAATTGGCCATATTGTAATCCTAAAGAGCATTTTGCTATATAGGTATGCTAAGTGATAAGTAATGAAATATCCTCATAATAATTTGGTAAGAAAATTTGGAGAGTGTATTTTTACTCTGATGTAATTTGCTCCATCAGCCAACTGCTAAAAGTTAAGAAGGCCATATTGTAATAAATTTCGTGCAGCTCTTAAAAGAAATGTTTGTAACAATTGAAATCAAGCTTTGAGCTTTGCGGATTTTCTTGACAAAGCCCTTATATATTAGAAGAATTCACATAGTGTAATATTTTGTAATCAATCTGCAAACTATCTTTCGCGAAACATAATACGCTTAATACAGTTTGATAATATCTCTGTTTCAAATAAAATTTTCTGTCAAAAATCATCAAAACTATCAAAATTTTTCAGTAGCTGAAGCGAATTAAAAAAAATTCTAATTCCCTTATTAAATGCTTTTTAATCAAATTTTATTCCAAATTCTATTAGCTCATACTGAAGGATTTTGAAATTCCTAACAGCACTAATGAAAAAATGAAATTAATTTCGAGTTACAGTTTTACATATTAGTTTTATAAACTTTTTATCGTATTAAAATGAATATTTTACTGTTTTTATACAATTATCATGTTAAAAGTCTTTAAAATATAATCCTTAAAGAAATTAAAATGCTAAAGATATTTTATTTTTAAAAACATTTGCTAAAGCATAATTCATTATAACGTAAATTGAAAGTAAGTTTACTTATAATTAAAAATACAAAAAAATATTTTATTGATTATAAAAGTTTAAAAAAATGAGTATTTTATAAATTTTTGGTAATTCTAAAGTTAAAAATGAAAATCTTACCCTTATTTTCTTTTTCTAATTGTATCACTGTCGCTATTATCACTAAAACTTATACATATTATTCTTAAGAGAACGAAAATATATATTTTAATTAATAAGTATATTTTAAAGTGTATATTTTATAAGTATTAAAAGAGTATATAAATATGTTTTGAACATCTCTATATATTTTATTATTGTAAAAGATAGAAAAAAATATCATGATGATGAAAAAGCAATTATTATGCTTATTAATATTACCCTTATCTAATGATTCAGTTGAAAATATTTTATTCCTAATTATATCGCGTCAAGTATAACTCGTTCCGAAAAGTTTTCGTCGTCCAACTTAATAGAAACAGCCTTTGCGAAAGGCTTAATTCCTCGACACATATTAGAACACCGCGAAGCTGAGAGGATTAAACGCTATAAGGTGTTAAATCAGGAAGCAATTTCCGCCACCACTCTTCCTGGTGTTCCATTTCCCAACTGTTAAATCACCTGTCCTCCACTTCCTTTTTCCATTACACACGTCTTGACAGCTTTATCCAGGGGAACAATTTGAGGGAAATGCCCCGGTCCCTGCGATTTACGTGTGTCTGGATGGCTTTCCATTCTCCCAAACGTCACGTAACTGCCTACGTGACACACAGAGACTGGATAGCCGTCATTAAAAGACCTGGGAAAGTCTCCCCCTTCTCAAAATACGGATAGGTGTTGCAGAATTACAAAACTTTGATAGCCGAGAAGGGAATTTATTAAATTGGAAAGCTCTTCAACGTGTTATTGTGCCTGCCAGAAGTTTTTTGTTGGGAAGTGTCTTTGGTGAAGAGAGTTGGGTTATGCTGTTTTTCAATTGTTAAAGGGTGGAGTTTCGAAGAATAGTAAGTGAAAAGTATCTTTCGTAAAATAAGCTTTATGTGGTTTTTTATTAAACTAAACAAGAAAATTTATCTATTACAAAAAGTTTTATTTCAATGACTTAATTGGTAGTTGAATGGAATATTTAAAACAACAATGACAATAACATTTATCCTGTTTGTTGATTAAGAAAATAATATTCGAAATTGTTAATTCTAGTCTAGACGAACAAAAAAGACAAATATCTAGTCTAGAACAAATAAGACAGTATGTTTGTATTATTTTCTTAATTCCTTCATGGAATTAAGAATTGATTTAAATGAAATTTTGTACTAAAGAATGGAATTTTTTTTAATCTTAGAAAAAAAGTTCCAAATTATGAGAGTGTAAATCGTGTTTGAAAATGTGTTTTTCTCAGAGTTGAAATATGGCAGAATTTACCAAGAAATTAATTTCATTTGAATTAACGCTAAATCTAATTTTAAATATATACTAATGTATATTTCAAAGAATTTCGGCATTTCTTTTTTCCAGTCATGAAATTTTTAGTTTAAAGATTAATTTAGTAACACTATGCCGACTTTTGACAGGATTTTTTTCAGAATCGAACATCGATTCCATTTAAATTCCATTATGAATATAGCAAAGGTACAAGCTAAAAGATTCGAAAGCAAATATAATTTCTCTAGTAAAGTGTCTATTTGTCATTTTTAAAACGGACATTCCCGCTTCTCTATCCGAGTTCATTGCAAAAACAATCCGTCGTAATCTGTAAATAATTCATCATAAAGTAGCATCTCTTTAGAATTAAAAACTGAAAAAGAAACCGCTTGAAAAATGTAAAGCAAATAATAAATATTAATTAACGTATGTAATTTAACAATTAATATGTATAAAAATGTAAAAATATTTATAAATGTATATGTATTGATATGCATAAATATTAAATAATATGTAATTTTTTTCTAAAACCGTAAATAAAATTCTATCTTATGGCTCGTTTGCAGTTATAAGCGATATGTAATGTAATTGCAAACGTGGGGTTAACATGAGAAAACTGCATGGGAGTCCGAAACCCTAACCATTACTTTATCTCTGATACGCTTTGCAGATCATGTATGGCAACATGCCATTATTTATTTATAAAAAAAAAATGTATGAAATTTCGTTTTTATAGGAAAGACACCTATTTGCATAAACTCAAAAAGCAAAAGCAAAACCTTATCTAAATATAATATTTTATTCAAATCGTTTGATTTTTTTCCGAGACATTAAAATTAATATATATATATATATATATATATATATATATATATATATATATATATATATATATATATATATAATATACAAGAAATGCTTTTTAAAGTAATAAAATACAAAGTAAATTAAATTCAATATTTCAAAAAACTCCCATTTTGCCAACTGCTCAATATGAAGTATACTTAACAATTGCAAGTGCCTTCAAAAAGTGCCTAGCACAATTTAATATGAGATAGTTTTAATTATATTTTCGTTCATTGTTAATAAAAACATAATTTGGTTCTCCCAATTATTTCCATGAGTTGGTTTCCTTATCATTTAAATAAAAAATCTTGATTTGCTTGACTGAAATTAGTATGGATGATTTATCTGAATGAAATTAGCATGAATGATTTACCTGAATGAAATTAGTATGGGTGATTTACCTGAATGAAATTAGTATGGATGATTTCCATGAATGAAATTAGTATGGATGATTTACCTGAATGAAATTAGTATGGGTGATTTACCTGAATGAAATTAGTATGGATGATTTACCTGAATGAAATTAGTATGGGTGATTTACCTGAATGAAATTAGTATGAATGATTTACCTGAATGAAATTAGTATGAATGATTTACCTGAAGGAAATTAGTATGGGTGATTTACCTGAATGAAATTAGTATGGGTGATTTACCTGAATGGAATTAGTATGAATGATTTACCTGAATGGAATTAGTATGAATGATTTACCTGAATGAAATTAGTATGGATGATTTACCTGAAGGAAATTAATATGGATGATTTGCATGAATGAATTTAGTATGTGTGATTTACCTGATTGAGACTGAAACTTCAATTCGTTTGTTTTTTCAGCTTGGAAAGGTCACCGGGAAGAGATGAAGCCTGCAATGTGGTACATCTCCGGCTTCCTGGTGGTAGTCCTCTACCTGTACCTCTCGGCCATCCAGTACGTGCGCGGCATCCAGGTGGATTTCAGCTACCATAACTACGAGCACATGACCAAGCTGCTGCAGGACATCAGCAGGGAGCACCCGGACTTCGCGCTGCTCTATTCCATAGGAAGGTCCGTGCAAGGTAAGTCCAATCATTCTTGTTTTCCGTATTTAAATCGAAATGCTATATATCTTGCTATATAATGCTATATATATAAAGCTATATATTACTATTTTTATCAACAAAAATAAGTCTCTGGTAAATAAAAAAGAGTAAAGAAGTTAGATATAAACAGAAAACAATGTAGAAAGTATTGCAAAAGAGTTGAAAATTTGTATTGTATTTGTATAGAATGTCGCTAATTACATAAAATTTAAGATTTAGCAAGGCAAAAATATTCCTAAGTGCTCCTGAGGCTTCAGCTAGAATAAGAAATACAAAAGAATAGATTATATTTAATAGGATAAAAATGGAAAGCCTTAAGAGAATATCCATGAAAATTGGAGCATTATAAAATAGACTTAAATTTATTTACGTTAATGTCCCTTTTTAATACAACATTAAGACTGTTATGGGACGACCCTTGTAATTTTGAACCGCTTTCATAAGACGAGGAAGATACCTGAGCTGGAATCTTCTTTCCGAACTACATCTTCGAATCTGGGTTCGTAAAATTCTGGCTAAAGGTATAAGAAATGTTTTGTGAAATAATGCTTCTTTTCTATCTATTCTGCTATTTTTTCATGTTAATTTTTTAATAAAAAAGTATTTATAGTAAATGTAAAACTTTATATAAAGCATCTGTAAAAATATATTTCAAAATCTGAAATGTATTTTCAAAATTTTCTTTCAATGTTTTTTTTTTTAATTCCATATATTCTTCTAATCCAAAGTGTTAATATTGAAGAAAAAATTTGAAATGGCATTAACTGTAGTAGAGTTACCTGCAAAACTCTGGTGCATTTTAATAGTATATTTTATATAACTATATGCTAAAGTATAGTAAAGTCCATATGGATAAACACAGATTTTATACCATATCTTACCTTAATATATACTGAAAACTTCTGCAAAATACTTGAAACGAGTTCTAAAAGTTTTTTTTCTCTAAAATGGTGGATATTTCCCTTCAAAAATGCATTAAAATAAGTGGTATATGATTTATGGTTTTTTTTCTGTAGCATATAATAGCTGAATAAATAATGATTCTATAATATATTTTACTTGAACGAATGTTGAAATCTTTGAAAAAGAAGCTGAAAAACATTTTTAAAATATCATAGCAAATTGTTTTTTTTATTATCTCGGCAATTTCTTAGAAATATAAAAGTTAATGGGAGCCATGTAGTGACATTTCCAATAAAATATCTTAATTTCTTTCGTAGAATATATATGCACCTTCGGAAATCGTGCGAAATCAAAAATACGAGAAATATGAAGCTGAAAATAAATCGTTTCGTATGTGAACGATAGAAACTGCTGCCAGTAAATTGCCTGATGGCGATCAATCCCTGCTGCCAACAACGTTGAACAACTAGTAAAATATCTTCGCCTATTTTCTGCGCCGTTGCATTCCAAACGGTCAGTTTATTGAATCACAGACGTACTTCCACTTTCCGTGTCTGAATGCACACACCGATCGTACATCATTTTTTTTGCCATTTTGCGCACAAAATGCAACTTTCGAGTTTCCTGCTGGCGATTTCTTTCCGTAGATTTGCCTCCGAAAAGAGACCAATCTTGATAGCATTCAGACTCTATTTCCTTTTTTTCATGCCATCTTTTGATCTATGCGATCCATTTAAATAGCAAGGAGATGGATGTTAAATATTCTCAAGTTGGTATTTTTCTGAAGGAAATCTATGTAAATATTTTATGGAATAGGTTTTGAAAAGTTAAAATCAAAATGCTGTACTATATCAAAGGCCTGTTTCTAAAGCCATTTGGATTTATGTTGCTATGAAATGCTAGAGTAATTGTAACCGTTTCTAGAAGATTTAGCTATTTTTTTAAACATGAAATATATCTTGCATATGTCATAGGCAATATATATATATATATATATAATAAAAATTATTATTATTTTCTTCTCTTATACAAATACTTTTAAATTCCTATTTTCCAGTTTTATTAAAGAACAAGATAAATAAGGTTATATAAATGTATTTTATATTAATAGCTTTACGGTCATTAAAGTGTAGATGCTAAGTAAAAGCTGGCTACGAATGATCGTTAGTAATATGAATTAAATACTTGACGACTGCAGCTTCTACTTAAATAACAGTTCGTGCAGAGTTTTAGAAATTTTATTTTGTTTATTAAGATGACTTAAAGTTGATTGTTTATAAAAACTATCTAATAAATATATATTACCTAGCTAAATAATATTAGAAATGAATTTAATAAGGCTTCTCTTTATTAATTGGAAGTACTAAGTTATAATTAATTAATTAATAATTAATTTATTATATTACTATTTAATTTATTAAAATTATTAATTAATTATATGTTAGCCTGGTAAATTTGAATTCCCATCTTTCATTTTTTTGAAAATGTTATCGAAAGTATTGTAATCTACATACACCAACCTAACAACTGCATTTGTTTTAGAATACTCTTAATCATTGGGGAAAAATTGATATTCATTAATTGAGTTTTCCAAGAAATGTCACCAGTGTTTTGAAATTATAGAATTAGATACCAATAGTTTAAAAGGACTATAATCTCCACCAAATTAACGTAAATAATCTCTGTAAGTGGGCTGTTGTCAGTTTTCCACAATTCAAGATTGAATTAATCAGGAATTGTGGAAAGCTGAATTGCAATCTTGAAGTACTTGTTCAATATTTATTTCAGATTTATGAAATAAATAGATATTCTTCCATAAGAGGAACAATAAATAGGCATTCTGAAATTCCAAAAAATGTTATTTAATTTGCATACTCTTTGTGAATTTTCTTCTTTTTGCTGAAAATCAAAGGGAAATATTGGTAAACTATTTAAAAAGACAATTCAAGGTTAATAAAAACAGAGTGCTGTACTAAAGAACAAGGTGTTTTCATTGTGGAACAGTATTTAAAAAATAATGAAAGTTTTGTAGCAGTTATTAAGAATTTAAGTACAAAATATGGTTGGCACCACAAATAGTAAGAGAAACAATTGAATTACTGAGTGAATAATTTTCTGGCTTGGAATTCCCTTTTTGGCGATTAGAATTAGCCGTCCAGATTACGTGATTTAACTCCATTGGATTTTCGTCTTTTCATTCCCAAATGATAGTTTTATATGAATTTAGCTGAATTTATAACACTTATTTTGCTTCTTCAAACTTACATGGTGGTGAACTAGTTGGTATAAACCTTGGTCCTCAAAAGAACCCCAAACAGAAAAATACAACATTCTTTAATCACATAATCTCAGCTGTTGAATCAGATTATCTGATCATAAAAATAGAAATTTACACGACCATGAAGTGACTTACCTATCCAGTGTTGAATGATTTATCGAACTGTCTGGTATGTGGCATCGATCATATTTTCTGAAACAATTATGAACTGTAACTGCCAAACCTTCATCATTTTTGAAATATGGATCAACAATGGAAACTTGTTGCTCTTTCGTGTAACTTTCCAATTTAGTAATCCAGAAATGTCAGCTGTTTTACTGTTTTTTTAACACACAATTCAAATCTTGCGTTAATTTTGGAACACCCTGTATTAAAAATTAAATAAATAAAGAATGCAATTTATAATAAGGTATTGATAATAAATAAATATATTAATTAAAGATAAATTAAAAAGATACATGCATAAATATATGTAAATACAATCAACAATGATATTTTAAATACTTTCTAATTTAATGCCAATAAGCAATACTTTTTTCATTCTTTTCTAATCCCGGAAAGAGTGATGCAGATGCTTGTTTTCTCGAAAAAGAATGTGAAGCAAAAATCTATCACGTTTTAAACTTTTCACTGGAGTTTCTGTCAGCGAACCGTCAGGAGAATGGCAAGCATGAAGAAATTTTGCAGCGCTCTTTGGGTGAAAAATTACTGCTTCCTTCGTTCATGATCAATATGAAATCGGATTTCCCTTCTATCGTGGTGTAGCATATAGGCCAGGATATTGCATTTATTGGAAAACATTTTATTATCCGTCTCGTTCTTTTATAAATATATGCATCTATAGCCCTCGAAGATTATATATGGAAGGTACTTTAAATTTCTTTTTCCGGCCAGAAACTGTGCTTTGCAGAAAAAGTACATTTCAGGGGATTTATATCATATCTTATAGCAACTGTACCTAAAGCCAGAGGTAAAAATTTTTCTTAAAAATAAATAAAAAGGAAAATTTTATGGCTGTGATAGTGATCGCCCATTTTCCGATCTCGGGGAAGAAACTTCGGCGTAACTGTAACCGTACCGGCTGTATATAAAAAAAATGATCTATTCGAAGCATTTCTGTCACATTTAATTTTTGTTTTATGTCTCAAAGAGAAAAGTATTAAATTTTTTTCTCGTTTTTAGCTCATTGAATGTGAAGGGATGGATAAATACTGGTATTATCGTTTGCTATAAAGCATGGAGACTGTTCTAGAATTGTCCAATGCATCAAAAGAATGTGTATGCACCCACCCCTCGAGCTATTCTTTTAAAAACGGGGTTTAAATCATTATTATGGATTTGCCTTTTCAGAAATGGACGCCTGAAGCAGATTTTGTTTCGCTGTGCAATATACCTGGATCGTGTATTAAAAATACCGATATTTCTGATACATTTTCAATATTTTTTACTGTAGCTACATAATATTGTAATTCTAATATGAAGAAATTTATAGGAAAATATTTATTTAAATATTTATGAATCTCTTTAAGTTAATGACTTGTTTTATTGGACCTAAGAAAGTGTTTTCAAGTAATAATCTGCTTCTATTTGAAAATATAAAAATATTACTTTTTGCATTTGAAAAAAATATATATATATAAATTTTTTTCTGTTAGGAGGGGGTTATGAAATATCAATAAAAACTTCTCAAACACAGTTGAGAATTTAGAAAATCTAATGATAACCAACAAAAAATTATCTTTTAAATGGAAAATCAAAACAATTTGTTATTTTTGTATTTTGTGGAAACTATACTTTGCGCTTTACCATATTTCGCATTTTAATAAATATTCTGTTTATAAAAAAGTGCTTTTTATTTTACTTTAAATGAATCTGTTTGCACGTCTGAATCTTTTGTATTATAACTGGAATATAAATGAACCCTATAAACTCGGATGTTTATACCGCATAGATGTGCCAGAAAAAAATTGTTCATCTGAGTAGGATTGTTCCTGGTTCGAAACCAATTCAGTTTAAGAACTTCCATGAAAGTGGGTATAGTGCAGATTAAATTCGTCGACTTCAAATGACCTAAAATGGCGCTGTGCGAATTTTGGAGAAGAAGATTGCCAGCTTAAGTGCCTCTCTTATCATCTGACCACTTTCAAAATAAATAGACACTTCCAGAAATTGCCCCAGCTTTGCTTCAAAACATTCTGTTAATATAAAAATTGGAATAGGGAATAGTACCATCCTTCACTAAGTTTCATTAAGTTTGCCTAACGTATGCACAAAGAAAAAATATTCAATTAAATGTGAGAATTGGAAACTGGAAGCAGAATATTCAACAAATGTAAAATGGCAAATTTTTGCAAACGAATGGATATCTGTTACAGGCTAATTTTGGGACTGCGTTATCCAATTCAGTATTACTTCGTTCCCTCGTATCGGCCAGATAGTACTCCTTTATCAGTTACTTCTACATTTTTTCTCATATCACATTAATTATACTATTTGCCGGCGTCCTGGTATAGGGTTAGCATGTCTTCCCCGTGATCTGGGCGTCCCGGGTTCGAGTCCCGGTTTGGGCGTGGTTGTTCTTCCGTTGTTCTATCTGTGAGATGTGTGAATATGCCCTCTTGTAAAAAGGAGCTGTGCAAGCGAATGAGTGATGCGTGAGTAGCAAAGTCGTACTCTTGGCCCTAGCTGGCGCTACTATAAAAGCAAGAGACGCTCCCCATCCGGCTTAAATCGTTGTCTTGGTAACAGCGGACCTGTCCGTGGCAAGTGCCATAAGAAACAACAACATTATGCTATTTGAGATATATGCTGATTGATTTACAAACTAATTAGAGTGTTGTGGACATCCTCAAAGCTTTCCAGATTGGAAATGGCATTTTCTATATTTTGAATAAGAATTTTATCTAGACATTTTCTACCATCAGTTTTCAATTATTAAAAAAATTAACTTATAAACAAACCATCAAAGATAAGCAAGCATTTCTTCAACGACGAAGAAACTTTCTATTAAAAATGTGAGTAACACACCAAGTAAAATATAAGAATTTTTCTTATATTTATACCAAGAGGAAAAAACGATGGAAAATGTTAACAACTCATCACAGACATCACAGATAATAAAAAAAGTCTGTTTGATAGATAGTATACTTCACAGTAGTTTGAAGGTAATAGTTTGTGTATAGTAAGCTTTACTGATAATAATAAAGTTTCTTTGCATTTAGAAATTTTGTAATATTTCTTCGTAATAAGAAAAGATAGTTTAGTATTTATTAGCATTCAGTTCTAAAACGACGTTATGTGCATTTTGGAATGGACGTCGTAATTATGAGATGCCGAGATAGGCACCTGAAGTGGAGCCTACTTCTCCAGGCTTCCGCAATATACCAAACTGGAGAGCATCTGGCCCCGATGACATGCACTACGCCCGCTTTTACGACTGGTTTTTGGTGGAATAGGTTCCGGGGCTGGAGCCCCTCGTTTTAGAAGCTAAGAACTCACCATCTGGCTATTGCAGCCCACTTATGTGATAAAGGAATTGAAATTAGGGTGACAGTCTAAGGTTTATAAAGAAATTTTTCGTACATGCAAACAATAAAAGAAAATCAACCAAAATATGGAAATTTGCTTGCGTGTATACGACAAAGGAATATTCGATTGAAAATGCAAATAGTACTCCAAGAATAATAGAAAATCTTTGCGTACATGCGCGTACACAATGAGAAAAGTTCCATTGAAAATATGAATAGCATTTCTAAGACAATAAAAGATATTTGCTTAGCTTGTACACAATGATGGGAAGTTCGATTGAAAACATAAATGGCACTCTAAGGGCAATAAAAGAATTTTGCGTGCGTGTGCGCAGCGCAGGAAATTTCAGATAAAAATATGAATGGGTCCACAAGGAATATAGCAGAAATTTAAAAGCAAAATGAAAAAAAAAGTAAATTAAGCATAAATATGGCATCTCAAGTATTAATAAAAACTTATTGCATTGATGTACTTAAAAATACTTCATATAAAATCCGAATAATCCTCCAAGGATTATAAAAAATTTTAGTGCGCGTGAATATTGTCAAAAAAGTCTGATTACAAAGAAGAGAAGAATACTCTAATGGTTAACGGAAACTTTTACCACAAAAAAATCTACTGTACATAGAGTATTACAATTGCATATAATTTTTTTAAAGTTTCCTAGCAAAAGGTTTTTAAATAGTTTTTTAGAAAAAGATTGCTACTGAAAGTAAAAATAAGCTATTAATAATGGAAAGCTCTAGTTCATCTTTTTAAGTACAGAACAAAAGTGCATTTTTCAAAAATGCTGAAATATTCAAGTATTTTTTTAAAAAGAAAGCTTAAAAACCAGCTTCTCCAAGGAGAAACAATTTTTTTCTGGAATAAAAACTTTCTCCTGAGGTTAAATTTTATATCTTATCTTACTGTCCAACTTTTTGAAGAAAAAAGATTAATGTTATAAGAATAAATTAGATTTTGTAACTACTATGAAAACCATAAAACTGTTTAAATTTGTATTATAAGTAATTTAATATAGTTTTATTTTTGAAAGTTGCGAAGATTTTAGCGTATCAAAATATTATGCATATTCATTTCATATTATATATACTTGAAAAAGAACTTACATTATGAGTGATAAATAATGAAGACAAATATATTTTAAGATTAGAAGTTTTAATGTTTTCTTCTTATTCTTATAGCATAGTTTATTGCAACCATGCATTAAAACTAATGAAATATATGTCTGGAATTTTTAAAACATCTTTATCAAGCTCAACGATGCATAAAGCATGTAACAAGCATAATTACAAACAAGGGATTTAAAACTTTAAAGATAACGTTATTATTTTTCATTGCTACTCCAAACAGTCTTAACAATAAATTTATTGTTTAATGTAAGAATAAAAAGATAGGAATACTTTCATTATTTTATAGTACCTCCTTTTAAATTTCAATTGTTCAGCTCCCTGCTTCTCTAAGTATTTAATCAAAAAGATTTATTTTAATTCGCAATATTTTTACGTACTTAAAATAAAGCATTTTATTAAAATTTCAAATCATTTATTTCGATTCTTTCTTATTAAATTCAAGAATTCTTATATCTGAATTCTTATTCTTTATTTAAATTGAATTAGGGAAACGATTTGAAATTTATTTCACCAGGAAGAATTCTTCAGAATTGTAAATTTTAACATGAGAAGGAAAAAGTTGAATGACTGACGATTAATATATCTTTTAAAGATTTTTAATATATTTTTGTTGTTATTGAATTGAAAAAAAATTACTTGTGATTCAAATAAATTTTATTACTACTTTTTCTTATAATGCTGTCAGACAAATTTATAGTAAAAATTGTAATTTAAATTTCCAAACTTTTTTAGGGAGATATCAAAAGTACATATTAGATATTTACAAAGCTAAGAAAAAAAACGGTTTTGTAATTATATCAAATCGTGGAGGGGAAAACTATATCATTTGCATAGTTTAGTTATTATTTACATTCAATTTTAAATCAGAGGTATCTTAAAGTTTAAAAATATATAAAAAATTAAGTTTTATTGTTTTTTAAATCAACAAATGAAAATATTTAATTTGATTTTAGCTTTCACTTATTGATTGAAACTGCTGAATTACTGCATCAGCTATTTTTGCAACTTCATTTAAGAAATGAAGATAAATGAATAAACATCCTTCCATTTAAGTTTAATGAATATACATCCATTTAATCTCAACAATGTTTTCATTGTTTTCTATGAAAATAAAACCACTTTGTTTTGAATACTGGTTAAAAAATTCTTAATTACAATTTTTAATTACTCTGAAAATAATTAATTAAATGAGCAATGCAACATTTAAAAAGAATTCTTCCATTTGCCAAAGAACAATTAATTTTTTTTTTCTTTTGTAAAAATTAGAGTTCGGCAGATTTTGTTTTTGGATTTAACTAATAATTGCTGAATATTTTTTTTTTCTGTTTTAAAGAAAAACGGAAGTTTCAAACTTAAAAAAAGAGATATATTAATATTTTAAATTGTTATTTCTTCATTCAGTTTAAAATAGTCGGGCACTTTAGACATGAATTTTAAAAGTTAGTTACAAGTTAATTAAAAAGTGAATTGAAATTTTTAATTTCTTAAATTCATCAAAATATTTCCGAAATTTCATGGACATTTTATTTAAAAAATCGAACCCGAGCGTCATCTGGGATAAGAAGAGAGAAATGAAAAAAATTAAGCCTAATTGAAAAATAAAAGTAAGAATTGTAATAAAAAATAGTAATGAAACTTAGATCGTATTTCTGTATGATTCATAAACTATTTATGAAGGTGCTTCCTTTTTTTCAATAATCGAATTTAATATTTAGCATTCTTTACAAAGTATTATCAAGAGAAAGAAACGGATTAAAAAGAAAAGTATTTTACAGACTCCCATACATTTCGAGTTATTTTATTTTGTGTGTATATGCTATTATTATGGGTTATTATTTCTTCGATTTATTGATCGAAAGTGTTTCTGTATTTCAGATTTGGTTGGTTGAGAAATAACTCATCTGTATTGAAAATCAACCAAAGTTTAGAACACACGTACTATTTTAGTAATAATCATAAATAAAACATGGAAAAATTAATAAATTTTCCAGTTACTGAGATAATTAAATAAATAATCGCAAAATTTTCAACTAGCAATCTAATCGAAACTTTGGAAGAAGATACAAATTATCTAATACTTGTAAAAATTAGTCATTTTTTATATGAATGTATAATAAATTGAAAAATTATAGTGGCTAAATGAGTCCAACATAATTGATTATTTTTAGATAAGACATTTAATCAAATATATTGTTATATATTTTACGTAGCATGGTGATGTCTATGCACCAATAAACTCCAACAATAAATTGTTACCAGTTATATTAAAATGCAAATTAAAAAGATTGTTCTTTACTATATTATTGCTTGTGGAAATTTTCATGGAAAAATTTCAGTTCGATGACTTCCTTTGAATCATGGATTTTAATTCTCTGGTGGAATGAAGATCATTATGATCAGTGCATTGGAAGCAAGAGGACGAATGTTTGCGGTAACATTTCTTTAATGATCACATTTCAGACAAAACAAACGCAAAGACAAAACATTAACGCACACACACCTCAACAGAACAACATCTCACCTCATTATAATTACGATAGCAATTCACTATGGGATGCGTACTTAATCAGGCATTACCATCTATTATCCAAAAGAGAAGATAAAGTAATGCAACTGGTACATCTTGTCTTGTCTTTGTGTTTGTTTTGTGTTAAGTGTGATCATGAAAGAAATGATACCGAAAACATACGTTCTCTTGCTTCCACGACATGGATCATAATGATCTTCATTTCACCACATTAGCGTCCAACATGGGCAGCAACATTAACGCGTTCACACCTCAACATGTCATTATAATTACAATAGCAATGTACTATGGGATGCGTACCTAATCAGGCATCATCTATTATCCAAAAGAGAAGATAAAGTAATGCAACTACTACAAGTCATTATTTATATTTAAAATTCCGATATCATGTTTCCAATAGGATAATCAATACCATGACTAAATAGTTACGGAATTTTCGATTCAAATTTTAATTTTATTTTATATAATAAATTTATGATGGAAAAATATATAATTGTCACAAAACTACAACTTCTTGGGGCGATACCATTGATGATATATATATCATAAAGTTTTTTTTTGAAAAAACAAAACAAAATATAAGTTTTTTTTAATAATTTCTTTTATTCTTTTATGGTTATTACAAAACTGTTTCATCTGCTAATTCTTTTAAATGTTGTTTGTTAAATTTATAACCAAACAATGATGCAGTCCGAATAGAAAGGCAGAAAACAGAACTATGAGAAAGCTTTCAGAACAAATACAGTTTCAGAAAATTTTATGCATGGTGTTGAGAGAGGAAAACTTACATAACTCAAAAGCTTAAGTGAAATTTCATTTCAAATGATTAAAAAATAATTAATGTTAATAATAAATTGAAATTATTGCATATATGTAGAAGTTCTCGGCTGTGTTAATGAAGAATGAGGATTAATAAACTAATATGTGTATATATAAAATATGTGTTTGCGATTCGTTTGTAATTCATGACAGTTATCACAAAATTATAATTGCTTATTTTGATTTCTTTACTTTTATAAACAGAAAAGAATTAACTTTTATCGTGTTGTTATTTCTATTTTAAATTTAAAAATAGCTTTTTTGTTGCTATTTTAAAAACTTAATTATTCCTTTGAAATAGATGATGAAATCAAATTAATGACTATCATGAAATCAAATTCCATTTTAATTATATGTCTTTGCCACTACAATTTCGACTACCCAACTATTATTTATATCTTGAAAAGATAAATAAATATTTTATGTAAACGTTAAACAAATAAAAAATCAAATCTAAAATTAAGCAATTTAGAATGTTTCACTTAATAAATTATATACTTCACAAATATATAATTATCATTTGGAAAAAATGTCATTATATTATAAAATTTTAATAATCATGTAAGAGAAGCCGAATTGCTGTAAGCATTAATTAATTTAAAATTAAAAAAATATTTCATTAGAAATGCCCAGATTTGACGGTGTTTATTGAGTTCCTTTAAATAAATTGATCATAAGACTAAGATTAATAAAAAAAATGGAATTTAAATACAAATAACAAGCATAATTTGCATAGACATAGAATTAATCAAATCATTAACCTGAAAATTTCAACGGAAATGACATCTATTGGTAATGGAAAAAACTAATGAGGGTAAATCATAGCAAATGAATGTTGACATTAGATTCCTATTTGCCATCTATCTCTATAATTAAACTCCATTAAAACATTCAAAAATATTAAACGTATAATTTAATGAAAAATTCAGCTTAATGTATTGAATTAAACATTAAAAAAGCATTCTACCGAAAATGCGTTCTTGCTTAAGCAAACGTTTTATATTATATTACACACATTATCGTCATAATGAAAGTATGGAAACATAATACTTATCTTAACCCTAAGATTTATTTGTGTTCCTTTTTCTTTCAAAGCGCCTTTTGGGTGTTAAAAATCTATTACACCCTTCATTCTTGCAAATCCTCCAAAAAGTTTGAGTTTTGGGAGAGAGAGAGGGGAAAAAAAGCGTATCGCTCTTCTATAGTCTCCAAAGACAATACAAAGTTTTCCTATCATTAAGTTGTCTCATCTATCAAAAATTGTGAAGAGTTTGCCATGTATTTAGGAAGTCTGACACGCTTTTAAATATGAAAATGAAGAAGAAAAGTGTAATCTTGATTAATCACCACTTTTGGGAACAGCGACGCATTCGCTTAGTAGCCTGTTTACGCTGATAAATAATCTGATTACCGTACGCGTGTTTTAAATATTTTGTTCTTCATGTTTACATCGGTGTATCAATTTAGCCTCATCGAAAAAAGATATTGGATGCGAAGGTTGTAGTTTCTTTCGTAATATATATTTTTGAAGGAATAGGCATATATGGAGTATTAAAAAAACTGAAGTAACTGAAATTGAGCGTAACTCTCTAGATATCTGCAATAATTGAATTCATTTGCCATGGACATTAAGATTCATTCGATATTTTATATAGTTTGGAATTAATGTTGAATTAGCTATATAAATGTTACATATAAATTTTAAACATTGTAATAATATTACGGCAAATACAGTCATATTTAATACACGGTTTGCCATATTGTGAGAAATATTGTACCTAGATTAAATACATTCAAATAAATCAGAAATAATGCTATTGTGCTAGTTGCCCTAGCAACTGAAATAAAGCATTAAATCAAAATTACATGTTTCTAGGGTTTATACAAAAACCGACTTTTTGAAAAACCGGTTTTCGAATTCCATACTTCCCCAAAACCCGGTTTTAGCCGGTTTCCGAATTTTTGTCAAAAAAATAGAATATGGAAAAATATTTTCTCTAAGTTATATAAAATAACAAAAAACGAAATCAGTATCAAATTCAATGAAATTAAAGATTACATATTATTTACACAAAATAACGAAAACTTAAACAAAAATTTTGAATAATATTTGTATTGTTTTCACTAATTTTAATTTCTCCTAAGAAAATAGGATTTTAAAAAACACAAAATGTCGATTGACGGTGACTAAGTTTTAAAGCTAAGTCTAATTTTGGACACAATATTGCCTGAAACTGAAAATACTCGTTCATTAACTACTGAGCTCGGTTTTATAGTTTTCATGACATTAAATAACCAATTTAAGATTTTTGTTCTTTTATTCGTTGCCTCAAATAATGAAAATTCAGCTTACAGTGTCTTTGGATTTGCAAGTTTTTCTTCAGGGTCTTCAAGAAACTTTTGAATTGATTTTTCCATGGCTTCTTTTAAGAAAGCATTACTCTGACGAATAGTTTCTAAGATTTGCTCTTCATCAGAATCGGTTTCTACATAAGAATTTGGAAATAATCTAGAGAATATCTTTCCAGATAACTTAATAATTTCGGTTTTTGAAGTTAAAGAAAGTACACTAGATTTCTCCGCTGAACTAGAAGTGTGCGAATACAGCAAAAGAGTCGCTAATTCTACTTTATTGAATTTGTTCTTCTAAAGCATATAATAATTTGAAACTTATTTCAGTGTTCAATTTTTTTAGTTCATTTAACAGAAATTCAAATGTACCTACGCTTGATAATAAATTCGTATCTCATCGCTTTAAGCCCCCAGTTGCTAGACAAATCAGTTCCCACCAATATATATATATTATATATATATACACCAATATATATATATATATATATATATATATATATATATATATATATATATATATATATATATATATATATATATATATATATATATATATATAATATTTTGAAAAATTGGAATATCCAGGTGTTTCGGAAAACCGGTTTTCTTACTTTATAAACCGGTTTTCAAATGTGAAAAATTTACTTAAAAAACCGGTTTTTTAAAACCGTCAAACCCTACATGTTTCATATAGTATTTATTTAGTACCTAATTGCGCATGTAAAAATTAATTACGTAATTATACATAACACTATCATAGTATTTTAATATTGTTACATTTATTTCAAATAATGTAATATATAAGTTTATTACAGTCGGTTATTTATGACAAATACAGAAAAACACAATATAAATATAGCCGAATTATTGTAAAGGAATACTATATTTCAAGTAGTATCAATAATTAAATTCTTTTTATAATTTTGGAGATCAAATGCAGACTTCATATTTTCAAATATAATTGCTTTTGGAATATACTTTGAACAATTTTACAATATGGTGGGTTTTTTTTAATTATTATATTATTAATAATCTGTTAGGTGACAAGTTACATTTTACTTAAATTTACACATCATCATCATTGCCATAGTTTTGAATAATATAGCGCAGTTACAATACTAATTCTCAAAAGATATAAATATTGGAATAAATTAATTGGCATATATATATAAGATAATCAGGATTATCTTATAGTATGCCATAATTGCATAATTGTATATATATATATATATATATGCCATAATTGTATCAGATAATTAGATTAAATATGCCATAATTGTCACAGATAATTAGATTAAATATGCCATAATTGTATCAGATAACTAGATTAAATATGCCATATTTGTATCAGATAATTAGATTAAATATGCCATAATTGTATCAGTTAATTAGATTAAATATGCCATAATTGTATCAGATAATTAGATTAAATTTATTAGGATAAATTAGCATTCATTTTTGTGTAGTTTTGCAAAATTATCTAATTTATCCCAATATTTTGAATTAAGAAAGTAAAAATTGTCAATCGTTATTTATGTTTAAAAGGAAAACGAAGATAACAACTCTTATCAAATAGCGTCAATGATGTACACAAATAGAAACCATTATTCTAAATCTTCAAGCAAACTCTTATTAAATAAGAATATGCTTAGCGTTAGACTGTATTCGTTTCCATATACTTTCAGACGAACTATAATCTATGCAGAACTATGTTGGAAATATCTTATCTATGATATACATATTATTGCTATAAGAATTTAAAGCCTAGCGCATTAATATAATTACTTGGCTTGAAATAGAAACTCGGTGCAACTATTTATTATTAAGTACAATTGAAATATAATAATCAAATATTTATTTTATATCAATTTATTTTAATGATGCATAATTCTTTACTTTCTCTAAAAATTTCATAATTTTTGTTTCGCTTTTTATTCGTCTTAAGTTATGTGAACACAAAATTTCAGAATTGACCAACACATTTCTAACACATCAATTCTTTCTGATCTATAACTTCAAAATACGAATGCTGATTTTTACATTCTTCTGATCTGTTCCAGCTGTAAACATAGGCATATTTTAATTTATGCCGTCATTGATATTTTCACTACATCGGCGGTTGCAGGATTTAAATTTCACACTTCACAGATATTTGTGACAAGTACGATTGCAAATTCTTGGATAATTAATTAATTATATATGCATCTGAAAACTATAAATTCTTTTGCTATTTATATGTGAATTATTTTACCTTCACAAAGTTATTGCCATCTTTTTTTTCCTAAATTTTTAAATTTAAATTTGTAAGTTATTTCTGGATATTTAAAACAAGTATTAATATGAAATAGGAATAAAATGTTATTTATTCTTGAAATCAATGCTTTAAAGTAACATAGTTGTCTGGTTTGGATCCCGTACGCATTATAAAATGTTGTAAAATAAATTGATAGTAAAAGAAAAATTTTGACAAATGCTTTTAGACTTAAGAACAAGATTAAATGAATAAAAAATATGAAAATAGCGATTTTTAATAATGAAAATAATCAATTTAACAACGAATTTATTAATTACCAATAAAAATACTTATTTACTGTACCTGGGAAGTTTAAAATATTACAAATATATATTTATTGATGCTAGAGAGAACATGGAGTCTATGTTTTAAATATAAATTAAGAACTGAAATTCATTAAACTGCACGTACTTTCTACTTTCTACTACGCATTTCTTCAAAGCAAGTGCAATGCAAGAAATTAGTAAGTTACACGTGCTTTAAAATTCAATAGGCATTTCTCTATAAATTAACACAATTAGTGTTGCAATATTTAATGAAGGGAGTGAATTTTAACATGTAAATGTAAATCTTCAAAACCAAACAAAAAAATAAGTATACTTTTTTGCCAGATTAAATAAACCTTTTATACTTACCTTTATTGTTGAGTAACATCTTAGCTGTTGCAGTTCCAGGGAACTGACCCGTTTCCCAGGGAACACCGCGTGGAAGTATGCTACTCTCGTACCCCGTCCGCCAACCCTCCCTTCATCTCTGCATCTGACGGCTCTCTTGATTCCAAGACAGCATCTTTTAACTGACGACAGTCTGTGAAAGAGCGTTTTGCAATTGGTAACAGTCTTTAAAACCGAATCTTGACGCCGATGGCAGTTTTTGATGCAGCATTCGGCAACCGAAGAAGACAGTTTTAGACGTTATTGGGAAGCTGAAGATAATTTTGATGTTATCTGCCGATGTCGGTACTCAGCTGGCAGGTCCAGGGCCAAATAAAATTGGTAGACCGCACAGGACTCCACAATTGGGATTCCTATAGGAGTCAGGCGTGCCGACAAATCCAAGGCGCAACACATCTTGTAAATCGTGAAAGACTTTATGAATGGAGCCTCAAACTTCTGAAGAATAGGGGTCAGTTCAGAAGGTAGCTCCAAAGCCTGGCAGATCTTATAAACTGTATATGAGAGCACGACAGCAACTCGTGGAACAGTCGGATGAGATGGTCCATCCGTATCAAGATCCAAATCTGGATCTGAATCAACATTCTCAAGAGAAAAATGGGAAAAAAGGAAATATTCTAGTGTTTTCCAAATTGTTATTAAGATGAGGAAAACAAAGATGGCCGAAGCCTCATCGAAATTCTCGAAAATTGCACTCAGCATCATTACTCAGCAAAAAAAGTCGCACAACGATCGGTTGCAAAACAGTGAATGAGTTTTAATAGAAAAGGAATAGAGGAGGAATTCATTGTTTGTTCTGTTGGATTGTTTGTATTTTGTAACTTTGTGGAGCATTTAAACAGTTATGCTGCTGTTGATAACAATAAGAAATGTGGAACTGTTGAAATATCTAGAGTTTAGTAACAATTGAAATATGGAGAATAGCTATTACTATCTTAACAATTGAATGCCAATAATAATGTTTTGAAAATTAGTTGGGATCTAAAAAGAAATGAACTGATATCTAAAGGAATATGTAGATATAAATATAATTTTTTAAAAAGTGATTAGGAATTAGAATTTTTAAAGGCAGTTACAATTCCTCCATTTGATTTGAAATTGCACGTGAAGCAGGAAAGTGATATTTCCCTATCGCTTTATTGGTAGGGAAATTAGTACTATTTCCTACATTGAACCTGGCATAGGAAATATAAAACATAGAGGGTTAAGTTTGCGAAAAGAAGTGAGAAACAAGAAAATGGGGGAAATTAGTGTTGAATCGATCAATTTCGATAATTGGTCGGTAAATATTAATACAGCAATTTATAATTCATTTATAATCAGTCTTTTAGATAGACAAGAGTTTAATAAAACTAAATAAAAGCGCATATTATCTTCAAAATAAAAAAATGCCGTTTTGATTTACATATGGAAATTAGTATCAGGTATTTAGTATGCTGAAGTATGAATGTAGCAGGGTATTGAATTAACGTCATTCTTCCAAATAAAAAAGATCGCTATAGTTCGTCAACGAGTGTTAACATTTTTAGACGTTACAGCATTATCAGTTTGTTTAAAAATAAATACTTTCGGAAATGTTTTCTTACAGACATCTGGTATTTAGTATGCTGAAGTATGAATGTAGCAGGGTATTGAATTAACGTCATTCTTCCAAATAAAAAAGATCGCTATAGTTCGTCAACGAGTGTTAACATTTTTAGACGTTACAGCATTATCAGTTTGTTTAAAAATAAATACTTTCGGAAATGTTTTCTTACAGACATCTGGTATTTAGTATGCTGAAGTATGAATGTAGCAGGGTATTGAATTAACGTCATTCTTCCAAATAAAAAAGATCGCTATAGTTCGTCAACGAGTGTTAACATTTTTAGACGTTACAGCATTATCAGTTTGTTTAAAAATAAATACTTTCGGAAATGTTTTCTTACAGACATCTGGTATTTAGTATGCTGAAGTATGAATGTAGCAGGGTATTGAATTAACGTCATTCTTCCAAATAAAAAAAGATCGCTATAGTTCGTCAACGAGTGTTAACATTTTTAGACGTTACAGCATTATCAGTTTGTTTAAAAATAAATACCTTCGGAAATGTTTTCTTACAGACATCTGGTATTTAGTATGCTGAAGTATGAATGTAGCAGGGTATTGAATTAACGTCATTCTTCCAAATAAAAAAGATCGCTATAGTTCGTCAACGAGTGTTAACATTTTTAGACGTTACAGCATTATCAGTTTGTTTAAAAATAAATACTTTCAGAAATGTTTTCTCACAGACATCTGGTATTTAGTATGCTGAAGTATGAATGTAGCAGGGTATTGAATTAACGTCATTCTTCCAAATAAAAAAGATCGCTATAGTTCGTCAACGAGTGTTAACATTTTTAGACGTTACAACATTATCAGTTTGTTTAAAAATAAATACTTTCGGAAATGTTTTCTTACAGACATCTGGTATTTAGTATGCTGAAGTATGAATGTAGCAGGGTATTGAATTAACGTCATTCTTCCAAATAAAAAAGATCGCCATAGTTCGTCAACGAGTGTTAACATTTTTAGACGTTACAGCATTATCAGTTTGTTTAAAAATAAATACTTTCGGAAATGTTTTCTTACAGACATCTGGTATTTAGTATGCTGAAGTATGAATGTAGCAGGGTATTGAATTAACGTCATTCTTCCAAATAAAAAAGATCGCTATAGTTCGTCAACGAGTGTTAACATTTTTAGACGTTACAGCATTATCAGTTTGTTTAAAAATAAATACTTTCGGAAATGTTTTCTTACAGACATTCATAATGCAGAAATCAATTGTATAATTTACAAAATTACTATGTACGTCATAGTGACCAGTACATCATTTTCTGAAACCAGTCATAAATTTATAAATAATTAATATTTCTGATTTCTTAATTTCCGTTCTTATCGTTTTGAAGTAATAATTTTTCTTCTTCTAAATAGTAGTAAGACTGTTCTAAGTTATGATATAAATTAAGCGTCAAGGTATACAATAGATTTACAATGTATTTCTGTTATTTTCACGAATATATACAGAAAAAAATAAATTAACATTTTAACGAGCATTTAGAAAATTCCCACGTTTTCGAAATATTTTTATGCTTGAACAAATGCTTGAATAACGAAGATTTTAGAAGTAAATAAACAAACAAACAATCAAACAAAAAATAATCTCAATCATTTTTTATTTAATTTTTTTGTACTCTATATATAGTATGTGGTAGTTATCAAAGAGCTAATAATCTTTAATGAGCATAAAAAATTTTTATGACAATGGTTTGGTTTAGAAGGACAGATTATTTTATTTTTTAAATTATTTCAAATACGTAAATTCTTTCAAGAAATGCTGTTAACATTTTAAATATGATTTCTTAATTTTTAAATTTATCTTCATGCCAAAAGTGTTTGAATGATAATTTTTTACAAGATTGTGTATTAAATATTTTACATATGAAATATTTTATATAAAAACAACTGTAAAATTTATATTTAAACAAATGTTATGTAAATGCATAGAAGAAAAAAATTGCAAATTATTTTTTACTATGTATTCGTAATTATTTTTATAAATTTTGGGGAAGTGTATAATTTGATTTCGTAATTCGAAAAATAACCACATTAATATGAAATGATTTTATTTGCAGAAAAAAAACATTTATAGAAAGGGAATTGGTAATTCTTGTAGAGAAAATTAGAATGGATAACGTGTACAACGAACCACAAAAATGTGGCTCGCCATGTCAAAAAAAAAAATAAAAAAAATTACAGCAAATTTTAAGCGAAGAAATAACTAATGAGGTTTTTTTCAGAAAACTTTAGCTATCACAGTAGCTATGCTGATATTTATTCCCGTTACAACAATCACTGTAACAGTGTAGCGAATTGTAATGAGCGAGGATAGAATCTGGGACCTTGTGGTTCGTAGCCCAGTAACATGACCACGATACAAAAGCAATTGCTCGGGTAACGTAGCTGTTAACTGGATTATAAGCATTCGCCACACGGTAATAAACGCTGGATCCACTCTCCTGTGAAATCGATTGTCTTTTGTACACATTTTAAACTGCATCTGTGTTAAAATTTTCGAATAGTGATACATTGGTGACAGCTGACGATTTTTAAAGTATAAGCAAAATTTCAATATTTTGTCGCTGGCCACATCCATATCTGGCATAGATGAATGTGAAACATCGCATACTTGGCCAGTTGCCAAAGCCACAGTAAAAAGTAAATAATTGTGAAATATGAGCAACTTAATCTTCGCTGGTTCCATTTCAAACATCATATTGTCAACCTTTCTTGACATGATGATTCTTTATTATCCAATCATGTTCCTGATTTTTCAGATGTACAGATTTAGTTTAGATTTAAAATAAGCAGCCCATATGTGAGAAGAGACCCGAAGGCTGTCAAAAGGAAACTCCTTTTGAAGTTAATCATTCCATAAGCAGATAAATAAATTTCTTCTTTCCTTTCAATTCTCTTCAGAATACCGATTCTTTCATTCTTATGACGAAAATAAAGTTCATGCTTTTCTACTTGAAGACAAGCAGTTTCTTTTATCTTCAACATATTCTCAGGAATTTTAGAGCTGCATATTGTTAGCGATGCTATGATAACAATGCCAGTAAATGCTCTTTCTATTAAATCAGTAATCAGACATTGAGTAATACTGTATCTAAGAAAAATAGTTAAAACAAGAAACAAATGGCAAAAACTATTCAACAAGCTAATGAATAATGGCATTGACAATATTTCTTTCAAGAGTCGTATATTTTCTTCCATGATATTGTACCCATGCTGTATTTCTATAGAATTAGCAAACAGCTGTTGCCGAGACATATTTTTAATATAGTTATTGAAATGCTGTAGATGAATACTACAGTGATTAATTAAGAGACATATTGATAAAGTAGCAACGCAGGGAAATTCAAAATGCACTAAATTTTCTGTGTAATTTCCGATGAAATACTCAGTAGCTTTGTACCATTGGTTTTCGAATCTAAGACCCAAGATCCAAAAAATCGACGGACATTCATTTTTATCAGTTGTGTAGAACGACACAGCTGCTATGCAAAATGGTGTGACGCAAAAGATAAACAAAATGAAGCTTATAGCACATTTATTAGAAGATTGCTTCAAATGAGAATTCAATGAATTCAAAAGGCATTGGATATTTCTCTTTTGAAAAAATAATGAATACCATAAAGTAACTGAAAAGATATTGGTTAAAAAATAAGCTGTCTTCGGCACACTCTGGCTGGTATTTAAAATATATAATACGCGGATTGTGAGAAAAAAAGCTGAGTATGAATGAAATGTTAACAATGAGTAATAAGAATATAATTTGTAATAGCTCCGATAAAACCAACTATTTCCAGTATGGCTAAGTGAAAATATAATCCATACAGCAATATTCCATGTAGCAAAATTTCTCTTCGACATTTTCCCGCATATTATTAAACCGTGCACTTCAAAAATTTACGATGTCATTTATTTTCTATCGCCAAATAATTTATTTTATTATTATTTTTGTATAACAATATTATATATTTGCATTAGAAGAATATGGCAAAAGATAAATACGTCAATGACTGAACCTGGTGAAGTTCAAAATCTCTCTGTAGTAGAATGAAAATGCTTTAAATTTTGAAACAAACTCATTTTAATGTTTAGAAAATCATCAAAAAGACAAAGGGATCAATAAAATTTCGGCCAGTAAGTCATTTCATGTATATTAATATTATCGATAATTTTAAATTATGTTAAATTATGACCGCAGATGATTGTTTTATGATGTTTTATTTAAAAATTAAGGCATGTTTGATGGTTTATTCATGATATATATTCGATTAAAAGAGAGGAATAAAGAAAGATTTGAAAACTAAAATTGGTTTCAGTTTTATATTGAAGAAATCTATAGTTTTTGCATAGTGTGAAAAAATATTTCCCTGGCAACGTATGAATAAATTATTATTTCAGATTCGGACATACAAAAATGGCAATTGATATTCATTTACGTCATAAAAACATTTTTTTTCAATTTTTTAAATAAAACTTTTAATGATATTTAACAGAAGATCATACAAAATGTTATTAAATTTTTGAGAATATAATTGAACTTGATTGTACTTTTATAGAAGAATTCACTAGTTTCAGACTGTTTTAAATGATATCCTTCGAAATTTTGAATCTATTTTGTCTAATATAACGTCCCCGTCTGTAAAAAATCACAATGCTAAATTTTGTTTTACATTCAAAATAACATCTCTCCATACAAAAACTAAATCTAATCAAAATTGAATTCTGGATAGTTATTAAAATCGTTCAATACATTTTATCCATATTTTCCTAATTCAAAGAGTTGTTAAGATATAATTATTTCACAATTGACTGCTGTGTTATTGAATTTAAAGGTAATTTTCAAAATATAATAAAGAATGAATTTAACTTGCCGCCTTTGGCGACTAACTTCTTTGCTCAGATTATTATCTTTTTAGGCTGTTCAGCCGTGAATATGGAATGCATTTTTGAAATGTCATATTATGACTGAGAGAAAATGATTTAATTGAGGTAATCTGCTGCTAATTATTGTTGATGTAAATTAGTAAGCTTATATATTATAAAATAAATGCACTAGTGAGAATTCTATTCCGGATTTAATGCCCAAAGAAAGCATTTTTTAAAAAAAATCTTGATTTTAACATTTGCAAGAGCACGCCATTGATTGTGAATTGAATTCCAGATTCAATAACATGCTTCATAGAAAATTATCCATTCATTTGCGGTTGTGATTGCAGAATTTGATTTTTAACGTTACATTAAAATCACAGAAATCGAAACTCTTGGCCTCAATATTTTATGTTTTATATAAAAAGGGGAATAATTCGAAAACTCTTTTTTCTACTTTGTTTAATGAATATCACTCGCAAAGCCTCGTTTAAAATATAGTTTAAGCCATTAAATTTTATCTTCAATTTCTTAGTGTATCATATTTAGAGACTCTGTATTGTATTTAAAATTCTTATTAGAAATAGACTAAATAATTGTCCATAAAGGAAATTGATATCATTACAAAGATAATTTTTTTGAATTTTCAGATAATGTTAAAGCAATTTTCCTGCAATAATAATTTAAAAAGAACTGATCATCAAAATCCATTAATAAGTCATAGTAATTACCTTATTTGGCGATAGTTATACCTATTTCTGTATCGTATTATATTTTCTGTTTGACGCCTACTCTTTGATTTCTTTTATATTTTCTATTCCTCTGATGAAATGGAGATTTGATGGCATGGCGAGATCACTCTCTATATATCTAATTATATTTTTGAATATATCTAATATATCTAATTGAATATATATATATCTAATATATTTTTCATGAATATATCTAATTATATTTTTCAGCTTCATTAATTAGCGTTAAAGAAGTACAATGTAAAATCATAATTGCTTGTATATGCCTGTTGCCACTAGGAAATAGATATTAAGAGCAACGTCTAAGCTATGTACGTTAGCTTTATATAAATATAATATAAATAAGAGGAAAAGGGGGGAAAGATGGCACACTGGCTGAGAGCACCTTTCTGTGGCTTTGGCAGCCTAATTATTCATTTTTTCACTTTCAAAATGTCAAAAATGAATGAGACATACGATAAATTTTGTGCATGCCTTAAAAAATCATCAGCAGAAACCTATGTGACATTATAGAAATTGCATAAACATTGCCATTATATAGTACATCTAGAAATGTTTAAAATGTGTAAAAATAGCTTTCAATCGATTTGAAGAGAACATTGCTCACAGTTTTTAGTGGTAAAATAGCACATTGCTAATATTTGCTGTTTTGTCCATGACTGCTTATGATCATCTTTCAAAACTTAATGCTATATAAATTTTCAATCCTCTCTGAATAAGCTTCATTAAGTTTTGTTTTTCTTTTTCCGAAGTTGAAGGAATGATTACAAATTAAGTGTTTTTCTTCATCATAGGCAAATTGCGGATGTAATTGTGTAGAGCATGTAAAAAAGATGTAGATTTAGGCATGTGTTTGAAGATAAGAAAAAGATGGAATAAATGATTTGCTTATGTGATCTTGAAACACAACAGCACTGAAATGAAAATACGTTTGTTAAATCAGAAACAAAATTTTGATTTTTTTTCTCAAATTCTTATCATATATTTGTTTCAGTTATTTACTTCAGTTTTAGAAATTTTCCCCTTTCATGCTCAACTCTTGAATTGCTACCTATTTTTCCCATTGAAATTTTGAATCTCTCCTGCATTATTTTAATTTTCGGTACTGAAAAAAATACCGTAATTTTAATTGTTATTTAATATTAAAATTGTGGATAAAACACAGTTAATATTAATGAGCCTAAATATTCAGATTTTAAAGACATTTTTATCGTTCTTCATATATATTTTTTAAATCTTTCATCTCTTATATTCTTTAAATATAAGATTTTGTAAAGATTTTAAAAAATTGAACTAACATTATTCTACAGGTATTTTGATATGTCATTTAATTTAACATCAGTATTTGATATTAAATTTAAATATATATATATATATATATATATATATATATATATATATATATATATATATATATATATATTATTTTCAATTGCGAATAACAAAAATGACATAGTACAACGTATAAATAATCTTTGTGTTTCGGAAATATTTTCGTTAATTATTATTAATAACCGTAATATTTCTTCTGAAGTAAATATACTTCCTTGTTTATGTGCCACTAAAATTATTGACCTGAAATTTATAACATATTGAACTCATAAAACAGCAGACTTTGGCAAAGTCCGTTTTTATATGCATGTTCTTTATTTAATTCTTTTATTACAATGTTTAGCTCGTTTTTTTCATTTCATTTCTCCTCGACTTAGGAAGTCTTGATACTTTTATATAAAAAAATCCATTTATACATTCATTACAAAAAAAGTATCCTGTGTTCTGTGCTTGAATAAATGTACTTTTGGACAAAGTGAAAAATATTCGTTCGGTCTGCACGTCCAGAACAATCATGTTTAATTGTACTTAGATATATTTAAATTCATTTTTTAAAGAGCATAAAGATGGTTTTAGAATGATTTAATTTTAAATCTTGGTGAGATGATAAATCTGGCATCTGAATAGATACATAACTTCAAGAAATTTTTTTAAAATAATTTCTTTGTAAGATGAACGAAAATAAAGGAAGAAATTATTTTTATGAAATTAATTTCAACGATTATTTTCTTTTTACAATTAAAAAAAATATATAACAATTTTTACCTTCAAATGTTTTCAAGTATTTGCTCTTAATTTCTTGAAATTTATCATAGTTCCATTTTGGAGAATGTTTGTTGGTGGTATAGCTAGCTATCAATAGAAAATAAAGTATTCTGTAAGTATTATTTTTATGGTAATATATGTCTTTACCAGAACATACAGGGTCTATTTTTTGTGTGGTCATTTTGCATTTTTCATCATGCTATTTAAACCTCATCATGGTGCTTTTAAATGTGTAATCAGATGTTTATTATCCAAGAAAACTGAGTATCCAGACAGAAACAATGTTTAATCTATATTAAGCAGTTTACTGACTAAATTTTGTATATAATCAAATTTAATTACTAACTGTCCTTCTTAGGGAAATGAGGGGATCTGCAGAAAATCAAAGGTTTGTTCTTGAAATTACGATGGAACACAACCGCATTTCAAATTTGATAAAATGAAATCCGAATAATATGATTGTGAAAGTCTTCTTTCGACGTGTTATTGAAATCTCTATATATATTTTTATGATATAAATATGTTTTTATATTCATATTATGTTTACATATTTACATTCTAAACTGTTTTTTTGGAAGGGCTGAGTTTTCTGGTTACGTGGAGTGCTGTATTATTCCTTTTTATAATTTCGCATTTCTATTTGACCCCAAGGTCATTACCGTGAGTTCATAGGCATCGAATTATAACTTCTCAAACTTATAAGCCTGATATTAAATCTTTCAAAAGAACAATAAATGGATTCGAATCTATAAATATTACAGAATTTTAATTGAATCAATTAGACAGCGCATTTTTAAAACGGAAAGTGTCATCTACTTTGACAATGAAAAATTCTAAAAAGTAAAAATAAAATACAATCCGATGATGTCTTTGATTGATTTTGGACTATCACACATCTTCATTCTTGCCTTAAGGTTTTCCTTTCATATGGTATGCTTGCATTACCTTTCGTTCCTATCGCTATAGAAAGGCAGAAAATCTCTATGAAAGTTTCAGCCAGAAGAGGGACAACAATTTAACGTCTTTCATATTGTGTGAAACCTGTCATTCTGAATAGAAAGCTAAGTATGGAAAAACAGTAAATGGCTATCAAAGTTTAAGCCAGAAGAGAGGCACAATTTGATGTTTTTCATAATGTGTGAGACCTGTCATTCTGAATGAAAAGCTTAGTATAGAAAGGCAGTAAAGGGCTATCATAGTTTCAGCCAGAAGATTAGCAACAGTTTCACTTCTTTCCTAATGTTTGAGATCTGTCATTCTGAATTGCCAAAGAGAAAAGTGAATGATACAAAGAGTTTCCATAAAAAGAAATGGAATAGTTCACATACCCACATTGTAAATAAAAAATAAAATGTGTTCGTAAGAGCTGTACGTCATTACCGCCCTTTCACAAATCACACAATTACTGATATTTTTTTCTATTATTTTATTACATAAATGAATATTATAGGGTGAAAAAAAGATCGAAATTTGCTAAATCGGTGTAAATTGTTGCACTTTCATGGGAGAAAACTATGAGACTTCAACAGTTTCTGCGGTTAGTCACAGTTAATGCTGAGTGCACAAAATAAATAATGTTTTGAAATTTATGATTTTAGCCTAGATTTATTATAAAAAGTCCATAAGAGAGAAATGATTCTGTCAACAGAAAACTTGTTCTGTACTCAATCATGTCACACTGTGTGCACAAAATAATCTTTTGAAACTTATGATTTTAGCCCAGATTTATTATAAAAAGTCCATAAGAGAGAATTGATTCTGTCAACAGAAAACTTGTTCTGTACTCAATCATGTCACACTGTGTGCACAAAATAATCTTTTGAAACTTATGATTTTAGCCCAGATTTATTATAAAAAGTCCATAAGAGAGAATTGATTCTGTCAACAGAAAACTTGTTCTGTACTCAATCATGTCACACTGTGTGCACAAAATAATCTTTTGAAACTTATGATTTTAGCCCAGATTTATTATAAAAAGTCCATAAGAGAGAATTGATTCTGTCAACAGAAAACTTGTTCTGTACTCAATCATGTCACACTGTGTGCACAAAATAATCTTTTGAAACTTATGATTTTAGCCCAGATTTATTATAAAAAGTCCATAAGGGAGAATTGATTCTGTCAACAGAAAACTTGTTCTGTACTCAATCATGTCACACTGTGTGAACAAAATAATCTTTTGAAACTTATGATTTTAGCCCAGATTTATTATAAAAAGTCCATAAGGGAGAATTGATCCTGTCAACAGAAAACTTGTTCTGTACTCAATCATGTCACACTGTGTGCACAAAATAATCTTTTGAAACTTATGATTTTAGCCCAGATTTATTATAAAAAGTCCATAAGGGAGAATTGATCCTGTCAACAGAAAACGTTTTCTGTACTCAATCATGTCACACTGTGTGCACAAAATAATCTTTTGAAACTTATGATTTTAGCCCAGATTTATTATAAAAAGTCCATAAGGGAGAATTGATCCTGTCAACAGAAAACTTTTTCTGTACTCAATCATGTCACACTGTGTGCACAAAATTATCTTTTGAAACTTATGATTTTAGTCCAGATTTATTATAGGTGAGAATCCTGTCAATAGATGACTTTTTTTAAACTCAATCATGTCACACTCTGTGTGCACAAAATAAATAATCTTTTGAAACTTATGATTTTAGTCCAGATTTATAAGAAGTCCATAAGAGATAATTGATCCAAATCCTGTTAACAGAAAACTCAATCATGTGACATGCTGTGTGTGTAAAATAAATGATGTTTTGAAATTTATGGTTGTTTTGTCCAGATTTATTATAAGTGAGAATTGATCCAAATCCTGTGATTAGAAAACTTTTTTCTGAATTCCATCACGTCACATGCTGAGTACACAAAATAAATAATGTTTTGAAATTAATGATTTTAATCCAGATTTGTTATAAGAAGTCCGTAAGTGAGAATTGATCCAAATCCTGTCAATAGAAAACTTTTCTTGAATTCAATCATGCCACATGCTGACAGGTAAATTTCGTTTCTTTTTCCAATTCTTTTTAGAAAATAAATTTCTTCACTGTTGTGACGAGTATAGAGTCGATGCTTTTCAATTAGAAGATTTACAGTTTCTTTTATCTTCAACATATTCTCAGGTATCTTAGAGCTGTAGAGTGTCAACGATATTATAGTGAAACTACCCATAAATGTTTTAACAACAAAATTTACTGTCATACATCGTGAGAAATCACCATAAAGGTAGTTTGTTAAAACAATCATTAAATTGCAGAAACTATTCAATACACTTATGAATAGTGGTATTGACAATATTTCCCTCAAGATGCATATATTTTTTTCCAGGGTACTGCATTTATTTTGTATTTTAGATGAACTCATAAACAACTGATTCCGGTGCATATTTTTAATAAAGTTATTAAAGTGTTGAAGATGAACTATGCAACGGTTAATCATGAGACAGATTGAAAAAGTGACAACGCAGGGAAATTCCAGATGCACTAAATAATGCATGTATTCTTGGATGAAGAATTCATACCATTGATTTTCTAATCTGAGACCTATGAACCAAAACATCGATAAACAATTATTTTCATCAGCTTTGTAGGATGCTATAGCGGCTGAGACAAATGACATAATACAAAAGGTAAATAGAATTAAATACACAGCACAGTGATTAGAAGATTTCTTCAGATCTGTTTTCAATGAAATTAAAAGGCATTGGATATTTTTCTTTTGAAGAAGCAATGAGTACCATAAAGAGAATGAAAAAATATTGGTTGATATGTAGACAAATTTTGTTACATTTTCATTAGACTCGTGAATATATAATAAGGATATTATAAGAAAAAAAGCTGCATATAAATGAAATGAAACCGTCATATAATAAGAATAGAATTTGTAATAAATCCGAAAAAATCGTCTATTTTCAAAAGGACTGAGTGAAAATATAATCCATACTGCAATATTCCATGGAGCAAAAAATTTCTTCAACTTTTTTCCGCACATCTTAACTATAAAATTTTCACTTCATTGAAGTGACTTTTATATTCTACATGCAATTAATTACTTCACTGTGATTTTTCTATGACAATATATATTTATAGTAGAAAAATATTGCTGAAGACTAAAGCCACCGATCATTATCTGTCTTAAGTTCAAAATGTAATAGTTCTAAAATTAAAATATCTTATGTATTCTAATAAGCTTATTTTAATTTTAGAGTATCAATCAAAACAAGATGAATAGGGATGCATTATTTCTACCATTAAATCATGTTATGTAACAGGAAATAATGTTTATAATAAGAATACAATTGGAATGAAATTAATGCGCATCCATTAATTTCATCCCAAGTTTCAAATAGAATTTTATGTGTAGCCAAAATGACCATAAACAATGTTTTTTATACTTTGTATTAAAAAATAAAAAGGTTTTTTATGATTTATACATGACGGTATATTTTACCATTTAAAATACAGAATTATTTAGATTGAAAATCGTTTTAAATTATTTCGTAGTTATTTATTTATTTATTTGCATATTACGTAACAGTACTCAACTGGAAAAGTATGAATAAAATGTTATTACCATGTGAGAATTACCATTTTTAAGAAATTATTCTCTCAATTTTTATCAATCTTTTGATAATATCTAATTTATATATGATAAAATATCACGCAAAATCATACTTAACAGTTGAATCCGGAATTCAGTCTAATTATATTCACATATAATTTTTCACAATTTGCCAATTTTTTCAAATAATTTATTTCGAGATTTTGAATCCGTTGTCCCTAATTTAATAAATCTCTCTGAAATAAATCACATTTCAGCCTTTTAAGTACCATTAATGGTGGAAATACCCAGTTCAGAAAATAAATTAAAATAAGTCTAAATATCATTGAATAATTATGAATTATTTAAATCTTCCAGTATATTTTATTCACATTATACTGTTCCAAAAAATCCAATGTAATTACTTTACAATCGTTAACTCTATTGTTGATGTGTTTTTTTTCATTCAAGTACAGGAAATCTATAATTCTGTAAAAAAAAAATGTGGTTCCATTTTAAGCTGTAATCAATATCATAACAATAATTTCGAAAATAACTTACCTATTTTTGCATCATTACCAAAAATAATAAAATGAAATAATAAACGTGATATTCATTCAAAAAATATTTATGAATATATTTCAATATTATTTTCATAAATTCATGTGTTCATATTTCAAATGAAATAAAACTGAGCTGCACGAACACTAGACGTCATAAATGAATACCATTATAGCCCTTTATATGAATATTTGATCTCATCAAGGTATTAAAAAGATTTTGATAAGTCATAAACTTAATCGAAGAATATAAATACCTAATATATAAAAAATTTAGTGCTGGAAAAAGTTCGGCTATACCGAAGTAATTGTTTATTTATTTCATTCAAGTAGTAATATTTTTCTAATAATTATTTATATATATATATTATTCATATATATATTTTATATGTTTTCTAGCTAAATAACTTTAGACAATTTATATTTTATTTGTTTTTTTATAGATGTACTCTATTCAGTTTTCTACTTCATTTATTAATGCTTTCAGAAACAATATCTAATTCTTAATCTGGAACATCACAACATGATAAAATTTAAGTTTAATTTGTCAGATTCGTTATTCAGCCGTTGTATTCTTTCTGACTTTGATATTATACAATTTATAGAAATATATCTGTCTCTCCTCTATATATGTAATTTAATAACATATGATGTATATGTATATCTATATCTATCTATCTATCTATCTATCTATCTGTCCATATTTTTTTCAATAATAAAAAAAAATTCTTTCTTCTTCAAAACATATTTGCAAGAAGGATTTTACTAATATTATGCAACCTATAAATATTATTATACTAAAATAAGTATTGTATAATAAATATATTATGCTAGTAATAAAATAAAATAATACTAATAAAAATAACTAGTAATAATAAATTATTCTAGTAATAACTGAAAATAATATTATTCTAATATATGTATATCTATATCTATCTATCAATCTGTCTCTCTCTCTTTGTATATATATATATATATATATATATATATATATATATAATCTTCAATAATAATAAAAAAGTTCTTTCTTCTTCAAAACATATTTGCAAGAAGGATTTTAGAAATATTATGCAACTTAAAAATATTATTACACTAGAATAAGTACTTTCTTTAATTTTTCTTTTTTTTTTCTGTCCATCATTTCTTAATATCAATATGGATTTTTTATGTAATTTTGTACGTAATAGCTTTAGACGTTTAAATTGCTAAAAATATTTTAAGTAAAATATTCAACATACTAGAATAACTTCAAAGCTGTAGTATGTCCATGATGACAATAATTTATTTTTTAAAAATATCAGCATATTTCAGCATAAGTCAATTAGTGATATTTGATTAAAAATTTCAGAAACGACCAATTCTAAAATATGTGCCTATGAAATCCTTACATCGTAAATTATCGCGTGATTAATATTTCCTGAAGGCGCCAAAACCTAAAGTTTGGCGACTGCATGCTTTTGAGGTCAGAGAAGAAACGAATTTATTTCATAATTCAATAGCAATGTATCTATGAACAGTAAATCATCGGAGGATTCATTTTTCTGAATTCAGGAGGTTAGTGTTGAGGTTTCCTTTGAACGCGGAGCAGGTAATTATCAGATAGATTAATCGATTGTAGATATTTGCTCTCATCGGTTTACCCATTCAACAATGAAACATCATCACCTTAATGTTCATTGCAATTAGTGCCTCGTTTCGTCACAAAAATCTATTCTTGCATATTGACTGCCAGAATCCGGATACTCTAACGATTCATACGTTCACTAATGTATTTCTGTTTATTTTCCTAAACTATTCTGATATTGGGTCAAGATTAATTATATTAATCATTTTCTAGGATAACATATTATGTTAAGCCAATGCAGGAACATCTGCTGTGCTGAAAGGTAGTAGAGGGTAGATGTTTAGCTTCCTTTTGAATGCGGTTAGAAAATGATGGGCAACGTAGTGGTATAACAATTTAATAATGGGTTGTAATCTTGTTATTAAACAATTCCTTATTTTTTCTTTGATTGAATTTAGATTTGCTTGATTCAATATTCTGTTTAAATTTTTTCAGAGGCTTTAAGTTATCTGATTAATAATGTAGATATCCTTTTTATAAGAAATTTCATAAAGGAAATTTTATATATATATATAGTTTGGAAATGTTATAAGAGCTTAAGATGGCTTAATTTTTAAGTGTTCTTTAAATTAAAAAAAATGAAAAATTCCTAACAATATATATGTTCTATAAATTGATATTTGCTATAATTAATTTTATACAAAATTCATTAAAGTGTATTTTGATAAAATTTATATCATGGGAAAAAATGAAATGACGTTTCTAGGAAATTATTTTTAATTCAATTTTGTCTCTTTAAAGTTTCTTGGACGACAATGATATAATTGTTATGCCTCCTTCTATAAAGTAAAAAAATAAAATAAAATAATAATAACAAATAAACAAAGTGGCTACTACTATTCATGTTAAAATAGTTAAAAACGGAAGGAAAGATCTAAAAGCAAGAAAATCATCTTTAGAAACTAGAAATAACAGCAAAAATTATAAATTAGGCTAACAAAAATGATTTCAATGTTCAGTATAAAACAATTTAAAAAATTAGTATTACTTTATTGAATGCTTCGTCTCCGATTTGTAAGCACTTAGGATTGCTCTCATTTTTAACAGATATATATATATAAAAGAATTGTGCTTAGCTGATATATATTTGAGGGATTTTTACAAGAAAAGGAATTTGGCTGTTTGTTCTTTAAGATAAACGATTTGAATAACAAAGTCTTTTCCATGGGAATTCAATGAATGGCATTTATCGAAGTTGTTGCAGAAATTTCATTGGAATACTCGGACGATCGCTGTACTTTACTTGAGCAAGCATCTCGAAGGCTTCAAAATTTAAAGAATTTGAATTATAAAAACATAAATACAATTAATACTAACATTGCATATAGAGTAGAAAAGCTGTTGGTGAAAGACCTATGGGATTTGATAACTAATTTAACTTCAGTTATATAAATAGTATTTACTAATGGGAAAATGAAAGTGTCCAGTGCAATAAGTTCCCTTACATTGCCCCTAATGACCCGGGAATCTAGAAACATTTTGAAACTATGAAGACAAATCAACGAAAAACTGTTGAGAATTGTCCATTTATTGAGAAATGATACTTATACTTGCATGTACCTATAAAATATAAAATGCTTTACAATAAATTACCATAATACTAGCCTTTCTTTTAATCCTACATCTGGTACTGGGAAATGATATAGGAAACAGGGCAATAACCTAGAGAACATGCATCTATAAATTATATAGTGTCATAAAAGTAATTTTGAATAATGCGATAGAGAAAACAGTTTCGAGGTCTTCTTTTAATTATACATATACAACAAAGTTACTGGGATTGAAGTAAAAACGAATCATATCATAGCAAAGGCTGTCACTTAGCAGTGTAATATGGAATCAGGAGATTCTATTAAGAAAACATATGGGTTTACGTTAGAAAATAAACTATCAATGATGTAATTCAATGATGTCTATTTATTTAGAAATATCTCTCACATCTCATATCGAATAACCTAGGATAAACGATGGGCTGTTGCATCTTTTGCGGTTTATAGTTTGTAACATTTATCATAAATACTATAATTTTTTTTTAATCTAATTTAAAAATATTTCGTATAAATATAAATTTGACAATGATTACTAATTTATTAATTCACCACTTTCGTTAATCCAATATTTGTTTAAAATCTGTCCGGTTACAACGAATATATTGCGTGAATAATCTATGAAAATAATTTCTTACGCTTTTTATAGAATTTTCTGTAATGCAATTCAATGTATAACACATTTCCAACAATAACAAAAAAATAACTAACGAATGCTTTTTTATTTTTAGATATAGAAGAATTCTAATAAAAAAGACAGCATTCTGAAGACTTTTATTTTTCAATATATTTTATTTTTATTTGAAAGATTTGCATCTGATTTATATAAATTCAGCTTCCTTGTATCAAAATAGACATCAAATCCTTTTATGCTTAATGACCATTCTCAGTTCTACGACGTTTAATCAAATAAAGCGACTTTTTAAGATCATATTTAAAAGAAGACAAGGAAAACAAAAGGAGTTTTGGCTTTAGCTTAAAAAATGAAATAAACGTCTTTACATATAATTTTTTTTATGCAAAACACTGAAATTCGCAACTGCTTTTTTTTAAAGAATACAAACAGAAACTTTTATTTCTTTTTCAGCTCTTTGTAATTCTTTAAAAATAAAACTGACACTGAAATTAACCTGCCATTTAAAAATGCTAGTTTTTTATCAATAAATACTTTTCATGAAATTGAAGAAAAGAATAAAGGAATGTGTGTTTTGTTCCCTAAAATCTAATTGAAACTCAGAAAATCTAATTACACTTTTATTGTTATCCAAAAACTGGAATCACATTTGTTTAGAAATTCATTCAATGGATATTTGAGTTTCTTTCACAGATGTAGCCAAGTACAAGTTTCATTATTTTCTCAGCTGAGTTGAAGGATATAATTTGCTTCTGCAATGACAGATTATCTTAAATTATAGTATTTTAACAATCTGCAGCATCTGAAATAAAAAAAAAAATCACGTGTCATTGAAAGTCCTTTAATTGTAATTCACTTGAGTGCTTTAAAAAATTCCTGAGTTAGTTCCAAAAATTAAACCTTACCACGTTTTAGATTTTTAAATAATTCAAATAATGCATTCCAAATTAGTTATTAAAAAGACAATCTCTTTTTAAACTTTGCCTAAATAATGCCGATATTATTCGTTATATTAAGATTTTAGACAATGAATAAACAGAGCATATTTTATATGTAGAATGTGCATTTGATGCTCTAAATAGTGATCAATTTTTTTTCAAAACTGAGAAAATATTATATGAAGATGTGTTGAAGAATATAATTTTCAGAGTTTGTAACTAATTATTGCAAATTACCTGCACTTTCAAGAATAACAGTGTCTAGGTAAAAACTTATGAAAGCAAAAAGTCATATCCCTTGATTTTCTAGTATACAAACAAAATATGGTGCTATTTATGCTTACGTCTGAGCACAGCGGAAATATTATATACATCATATACATTTCTGGAAATAAATATTTTTCCTGAAGCAGATTTTGTCCTAAAGTTTATACATATCTACAATTTCAAAGTTAACACCATACACTCAATAATTTTTTATAACTCTTTTATGTTATAGAATACCATGCTTATAATCACGTACAAGCAGTTTTTGCGTTGGTAGATCACATTCAAAGCGTAACCCTCTCATTCCTAAATTCATTTTAGTTCAGATGCCTCAGAATATTGGACACACCCAAATTTCACTTTCATATGTAAAAAAAAAAAAAAAAAAAAAAAAAAATCTCCACCCACTTAAAAAAATCCGCTATAACAATTTATGCTATTAATAAGTTATAATATAAAATATATCTTCTCTTAGCTGGTAGGTACTTAGCAAATGTGTTTTATGACATCCTTTGAGTATTCTTAGAAAACCTCCCTGTCACTTCAAACCCATATGGACGAGCGTCTCTAACGAATAAAGTATGCGGCAAGGGTATTTAATTCATGACATTGGGATGCCTTCAGTGATATCAGGCAACTACGTGTGGGTCCCGCAGCTTCCTTAAACAGGTGTTTGAGAACTTTAAGTATTGATGGAGTTAATACAAACCCTAAATTTTATGTAAATGATGATACATTTATTGAAAGATTCAATTTAATTCATTGTTCTTCTTAGTTTTGAGCAATTATTTTCACAGATAGATAAGTGCATTGAAAAATTGCTTTTTAATCTCTCAAAAATCTCGAAATATCTTGATCGATTATAATAAATTTTCTTTATATAGGGTGACAGTTGTAAATTGGATCTTTTTTTCTATCAAACGATTATGCTCTAACAATTTGCATTTTTATTTTAATTTTAGTAATATTATTTTCTATTGTATCTATTAGACATTAATTTCAATTACCTATAGATTGTAATATATTGCAGTTATATTAAAAAATGTTATAACTCCATGCGTGGAAGTGATTCATAGTACGAATGATCTCGTTTTGTGACTGCATCCTTTTGTATCTTGTATCGTTTGTTTTCAGTGCTTATCTTATTGCTATGTAGTTCTGATTCCAGAAGAGGCAAGGAAACTAATCTCCAAGTTTTCAAAAAAGGTTTTAGTTATTGTAACTTGCAAACCGTTCCCATGCTTCTCTTTTCTGACTTTCTGTTGCAAAACTTTGCTCCAGCCTTAGGGCAAATATATCGTACATCTCATTTTAAGTTTATCAGCTTAAATAATCTCAGTATCTAAATTCATTGAAACATTGCATTTGCTGTGTTTGTGATCTAAGTTACAAGAGGTGACAATTTGTTCTCGGTTCAGTTGGTGAATAATTATAGATCATATTCAAGCATAAGAACAATATGTACGGTTGTGCATATTATTAATTATTCTGCAAAAACTAAAATGTAATGGAAATCCTCAAATTATTTTTGAATTTCGTATAGAGTGAAGTATATTTCATCCAAATTATTCCGCAGAAATAAAAACATTATGGGAATCTTCAAACTATTTTTGAAGGTCGTATAGAAAGAAGTATATTTCGTTAAAAGTTTTACTTCTTATTTAAAAGAAATAAAGAAATTCTTAACAACACATCTAGGTTTTTCATAAACAAGATCTGCTTGAATACAAATAGCATATTTCTGCTGAGTACAAATAAGTATTGCTTTAGACAGTTTATTAGTGTGTCAAAAGATGGAGCCATTTCCATGATAATATTTAGTTTGGTTACGTTATGCTCAAGGTACGGTCTTCTCCCTTATTTAGTAAATGAAAAAGTCTCCACTATTTAAATAACATTAGTAGCATTGCATACTCATAAACTTTGCTCAGTTTTGGAAATCAACTAAACTGACTTCTAATCATGAAGATTTGCTATGATTAAGCTTTTCAGAATTATTTGTTCATTAGAATATTTGTTTTCAAAATTAAGTTATAAAATAAGTTTGTTATGCGTAAAAAATTCTACAAAGATTACAAATTACTACAAAGTTTTTAATATTTTCAAATAATTTCTCTGGAATGGAATAAGTTTCAATTAAATCCATGATTATATTAATTTATTATTCGTTTTAGGAGAGGAATATAAAGATTTTGAAATAGCATTTTTTTATTTTAGATAAAAAAAAATGCTTTGTGATTTCATTGATTTAAAGACAGTCTGAAACTGCATTAAAATACGAAGCATATTGTATATTTTTGAACAGAAACTTTACAATTTAATTTTTTTAAAATTTGAACCCTAAATCGTTGTTATAAGCTAATTTATGATTCGATACATTATCCTATATAACCTTGATTTTATTTCCCCTTTTATTTGAATAGGAAAAAATTCTAATTACCGGCATACATTTTTTTAAAAAAACTATCATGTTTCTTTTTTAAAAACAACTTAACATTTTTCCTTATATTGATCGTAAGTACACCCTCCACGGTGCTAAGTTAACCTATAATCATCGAAAACCTCTTCTCATCTCCTACCAAGTAGTTCATTTTCAGATCTGATTCTAAATTCATGAAATACAATCGTTTTCTGTTCTGTATTCTTAAGGTAAAAGACGAAATTGACTAGAATTGAAACTTACTTTCAAATTTATTTCAAGAATGGAGAAAAAGATTTCCATGAATATATTAATAATATCGCAGAAGAAATTGCTTTCCTAAGACCCTGGATCCATACTCTCGCATATAGCATCATTTTGCTTGCTTTATCAAGTGTGCATAAAATGTATTGCACTTATTTCGTATGGAAATGCATATAATAGAAAATGCATTTTGTTCTTTTCTTTTTTTATCTTCTCTGAAATGGCACTTTTATCCCAAGAGTCTTCTATAAGAAGAATAAGGTTTACTATACTCATAGCTTTAAAAAAAATGTTGCTCGGTTGAATGAGTCTATCTTTGAGGAAATGTGTCAGATAAAATTTCTTCAAGAATGATGTTTCAATGTGACAATTTAACCCCCGCAAGAACAGAGGTTAGAAATTTTATTAAAAATAATTTTGTATATATATATATTTTTTTATTCTTACTTTCCTTTTACATTAATTTATTTTTTAGTTAATATTTTATTAAAATCCTTATCTGCGTCAGTTTGTTAAAATCGGGAGAGGAAGTTCACAATCAGGAGACTGAAATTCATCGAAAATTTCTTTATGCTTAGAATTCTAACTTTCTGACATTGATGTGGAAAACTAGATTTACCCGTGGGTGTGGCTAACAGCCTTCCGTTCATATTATAATAATTTTTTAAAATTCTTTTAAAATTCATTCTGCGCTAATATGCTGGATGAATTTGGCAACGGGGTTGGTTGATGATTTATTGGACACTGAATTCCGCCGAAATTCTTTCGTCATGTCAAGTCATGCTTAATTTGTTATTCACATTATTATTAAGTATTCACTTTGTTGGAAAACTCTGCGAAATGAGGCCACCATTTATGAAGCCTGATTCCTATCTTTAATGCATATCACGCTAGGTGATATGCATAAAGATAATTGATCGATACTGATTCTTAATTTTGAATGTCACAAGATAATGTCTTTCCCCAGTACTGTAAAATGAAGTTAAAAAAATATATATGCAATGTGCTTCAGCCCAATTTTTTTATGGCAAGGAATCTGCGTCAATTTTTTCGAAACTTTTAGAAACACTTATTCTCTCAAAAAGAAGAAATGGCTGGGCAATTGTTAGAGAAGTGCATGCTCCTTTTTTCAAACTCTTCAAAGGTAAAAATTTTAAACCCAATTCTACGCATGTATATTACTTGTATTGTCCACCTTCATGATAATAAATATACAGATTTGTTTATAAGGAAGTACCTGTTTTATATTCCATATAGATTGCATTTGAGTGAGATACAAATTTCAAAATAATATTTATGTTGAGAAATAATTCTACGATACAACACCTATGAAGATTTAAACAGAGACCTAAGGTAGATCGCTATTTGCTCATCATAGTTAAATGGATGGGTTTGGATTGGCAGTTATAAAATTCACAAGAAATTAACTTCATTTCTGGCTTAGACTAACTAATAAATTAAATCCCAGATCTAGTGGTCCAAGAGATGTATTCACTTATTAATCCAGCATAGATTGGAATTTTACCTAGTGGAATACTCAAAGCAATCTATTCATATGAATATCTCTGTACTAAAGTTACAAACTTTTTTAGAAGGGGGGGGGGCAGAATACATGTGGACGACTCGGAATTGCCTCTCAATGCTTGATCGAGAATGCTTGCAGGTCACGGTAGATGGCATTGCATGAACCTGAGACTCTCGCGCGTTCTTTCAGAGCTTATTTATTTCCATATTCTATAGTAAAGCTTAATCAACATTACCAATGATTTTACTACTAATATGATTTTGAAGATGTGTTCTGTTTAGAACACATCATCAATATTTTTATTGTTGATGACGCATGTTATTATTCAACACATGCTGTTATTGGTGATGTTTACTATTAGAGGTGATTCTTTCTACCACTTTTTAGATTTAAAAAAAATGTATTTTTGTGATAAAAAACAAAGAAAAAAGAGGTGCAAAACAAGAATTCTTTATTGACTTAGGGCAATTTAATGTAGTTATGACATTATTGGTATTGATCACTTTCAGAACACATGGACACTTGTGACAATGGTTATAGCTATTGAATATTGAGTTGGAATACTGGAATGGTGAGTTTTTGCTCGGAAACAAAAGCACGTGAAAAGCCACATATCATATCTGACAAACATTTTTTTGTACTTTCCGCAATGCATATTTTGTATTTAAAAGGAAAACAAAATATGGGATCAGTATATAAAGAAATCTTTTAATCTTTACAGCCATTATGCAAATACCTTAACTAGCCAGACCGCTGCAATAGCATGCCGTCTTACAAAGAGTTACGGTTTTAAAGTATTAAAATTCAATAGAAAACATCATTGTTTGTTAAGGCTTACTATTCCTTAACTATTCCAGCTGAATACATGTTTAAGCATGCTTGGCTATTTCACATTCTTCGCCCGTAAAGTATTATTTGCATTTTCCCTTGACAGAAGTTTTTAAACGAAGTATACTTATTTATTCTGCCCAAACAGCAGCGGCTTGGGCAAAAGAAACCTCCCTCGTGTTCTTTTGAATTCAAGTCTTATAATTCCAATAAACATTCATTCTGTCTTCTTCCTAACTAGAAAAATAAGGAAAAAGAGTATTAAAGATACTTTTTATTCAGTAGGGCAACACTTGCAAAACATGCGAAATAGTTGAAAACCCTCTAAGCCGATAAAAGGATTTTTAAGCTGTTCGAATACTTCTTCGTTTTCGGTTTCAGAACACTTTCACGATGAAAGCGAACGTCTATTTAACCTTTTTGTTTTTTGTTTTCTTTGTTCTGTTCGAGGGGATTTAGTTAGTGATCTTGTTGGGCAGAATGCATTAAATCGGATTCTCCAGAAACGAATAAAGAATATTCATTGTGCAGAAAAACTTCTATTCAAATGCTTTTATATAATGAACTGGGGGGCGTATTGAATCGTAAAATTTAATCCTACGGTTATTTTAATCATGACTGTAACTAAATTGAACAGTTTTCAACAATGACTGAATTTTTACTACATAATAGGCTGCTATCCGAAAGCTGTTATTCTATAAATACGTCACTCTACACTTTACAATAAAATAAAAGGGAATTTATACATTTTTTCCTCCTTGGAAATTTTATCACGCGCGAATTTGATATTTTTTTGAGTAAAAAAATAATTTCTTCATGATTAAAAGTAGCTGTCGTTGCTTTAAAAGTAACATTAAATATTTTACATTCGAATGTCTGCTTTCATCAGTCGTGTGTCTAATAACTTATTTTAAATTTTATTTATTTTAGCAATTACTCAGCACACAAAATAAAATCTTTTTCGTTTAAAATGTATTGCACACATTTTTTTTCTGCATTATTTTAAAGTGTGAAACTTTGAAAGTATTTATTACAAATATCATTAAATTTAAATGTGTTTGTTCAAAAATATTTTAGATCAGAGGTGCGTATATGCGAGAAGCAGATAGTCTTTTAATGAACAGAAAGTAAAGTAGATTCGAGACTAGTCTAAGAATCTTGCAACTTTGTTTCATTTTTTACATTTAACATAAACTGCATTGCAGCGGTAATCCACTAAAAATTTTATTAATATCTAGTAAATGAAAGTGCTAATACTCTTTAAGATTTGATAAAAGAACGTTGGAGAGAAAAATATTGATATAAAAAGCGATTGAAAAAAAAGCGATATAAAAAAGAAATTAAAATGAAATCTACGATCGCAAATTTCAAGTTATCATGTGAGAACATTATTGTTTTTGTCATTATTTGTCTTAATTAATTTAAGTAATTAACCGGTTTGAAACAATCACGAGACTTCTATATCGGTCTCTCTCTCTCTGTATATATATATATATATATATATATATATATATATATATATATATAATATAATCTTTCTAGTTGGCAAAAAAAGTTATGGAGCTGGATTGATTTTGAGATGAAATAACGCGAGTTCGCAAATTCTATAGACTAAGTCTATGGCAAAGGATACCGACATGCTCTGATTGGTTTAAGCCTTGGCATCTTTTTGGCAATATTTCGCCAAAAAGATGCCATACCGAAATATATTTTTATAAAAATAAATAAAATTTGTGAATTTATTCCCCCCTCCCCTATTTTTTACGGTTTACATGTAATATTAATCTGGAACACATATACAGCAGAAAAGATCAAATCCTGAAACCTAAATTCAGGAAATATAAAAATTACAATTTATTAAAAATATTTTTTTGTGTGTTTCTTTTTAATATTATTTTGATATAACTAAAAAAAAAATTAGCTACGAAATCACATATTCCGTTAAAGCTTACATATTTATACGTTTTGGGCATTAAGTGATCATTTCCACATATGTATTTGATAGGAAAGTAACAAACATTCAGCAACAAGTTTCAATGACTGCATAAATGATCTAAGAAAGGCACGAAAATCATAGAAAAATAAGAATTATTTAATTGCTGCATCATATGTTGAGTAATTACTTTCATTTAGTTTTGATACTTCTGTGCATAAACAACATTCGTTACTTGTATTACTAGCATTATTAGTAATATTTATTATTATTATTATTATTATTAATTAGTATTAGTAGTATTAAGTAATATTTAGAGAAAACAATTATATTAATAAAAATTAGATCTGTTGATATTCACTCGTATCTTCCATAAAACTAATGAAAGGTACAAAGTTTGAGCCAAATAAACAAAAACTACACTATTATGAGTGCAAAACATTGCCAAAAAGATGCCAAGACGTAAACCAATCAGAGCACGTTGGTATCCTTTGTCATAGACTTAGTCTGTACAATTTGCGAACTCGCTGAAATAACAGCTATGATGTCAACCTTTTTAAAAACGCGTCTGCTGTCAAAGAAGCATACGTAATAATAAAGCAATACTATTAAAAGCAGGTCAACCTTTTAAAAGCGCATCTGCTTTCAAAGAAGCATACATAACAATAATGTAATACTGGTAAAAGCATGTAAAAAATAAATGCGATTTAAAGATGAAAATTACTATGCTTTATACTTTACCATTTATGCTTTATTTATTGCCTACGCGATTTCGAGCTTCAAAACCTCCTAACCAAAACAACATCATGTTCACATATGATAAAATAGATTTTATGTAAGAATATTCTGTTAAGTTATTGAGAAAATATTTTAAAACAATTTGTAAATTTTTATTTAAAAACTAATTAATGTATTGAAAACCTGTTTTTATTTAGAAACTATTATTTAAGAAGTGACTAACTATTTGTTGTATTCAGTGGGCTTATGTGTAATGGTTTGTCTTAGAAAGATTTCGATGAATTTTTTAATTATATTATTCCAGTCGGATTGAAAATAGTATACCGGCAATTAAAGATTGTCATGTTAAGATTTTTACTTACTCGATTAGAAAGAAAATTCTATCTCGAGGTTTCGACGAAACTATGTTCCAAATCACCTTTAATCCGAATTAAAAAAAATAAAGATACATATATTTATTTGTGATTACGATAGTTCAAATCGCGCCAAGACTTGGTGATACGTGGATGAAATTTGTTTTATGTTCTTCACACAAAATGTATAGATTTTTTTTTTCAAATTTCTAACAAAATCAATTTGCAGAAAGCCTGACTGTCCACATGCCCATAAATAAGATTAACTGTAAATCGCGATGTTCTAATTAGATGAAATTGGGGATACATATTTTGGAAAGTTATATAAAGTTTACTAAAGTTTGACAAAATTTAAATTTGGTACAAAATTTTAGCATGTAAAGTGTTGATTCATATCAAATTTTGAACGAAATCTGTCAAACTATTAATCGCCTGTCGGTCAGCCTGCATGTAAGGTCATAACTCAAAAATACAATGTTTTAAATAAATGAAATTTGCAATTTATTCTCATGAATTAATTTTGATTGCAGTCAGTGGAAACAAAGCATTCAAAATACGCATTTAGTTTTTTCACACTTGTGAATTAACCCATACGTTAGCGATTAAATACCAAAAAACATTAAAAAATCGCCATTGATAGATCGGTTTCCTTCATATTTACTGTTTGTTAATGGTCTGTGGTTGATTCACAGATACCGGATTGTTTTTGCTATACTAAATTAAGAAGCATAAAACTTGCATGTGTGAGAGTCTAATATAAAAATCTGGCTAAACATGTAGTTCTCATTTAATGCATCGATTTTCTTTAAAAGAAATATTTTTGAAATCCTGTCTATGAGTTTATTAACTCAAATGGCTTCAAAGCTTTGTATTTATTACAATTACAAATCATTCAAACGATAAAACGAAACTTATTCACGTAAAAAAAGAACCACAAAATTTGTATATTTTTAACTACAAGATTATTTCAGTATTAATCCTAAACGATTGCTTCTCCGTACCCGAAGTCACAAGGAAAATGTTGAATGATTAGAACGCATAAGTAAGAAGTATGTTTGAGTCCTGAAGCCATCACCGTGCACAATACAACCTCTCCAGTAGAAACCACCATCCCATTACCTGCAAAGAGTTCAAGACCCCATACTATTTCTATACCAATCAGGGTTGAGAACCAAAAACAAAACAGGATGCTTTTCATTTTCATAATTCAGGTGCACCCCCCCCCCCCCCAAGGCAGATCATTTCAGTATTAATTTTGAACAAAAATTCTTTGGTAGCTTCTCTTATTTCCACAGTATATAAAAAAAATTTTGTTATCATTTCGCCTCGATAATATGTCTACGAAAATAAACATGCATGTTCTTGAAATATAATAATTGTTAAGATATATATGTATAATTAATGCACTATTACGGATGCGAAAAAGGAATGCGAAAAGGTAAGATTTCAGATTTTTAATGAAGAAATTTTTTTTTAATATTTCATCATATTTAGGATGCAAAAAACATATTATATTTCATGTGATAGAAAACAAAACAAAAAGTTTTTTTTTCATAATAATTTTTTTTTATATTAATAGATATAAAAAAATAAAGATTATTTGAATATTTTTCGGCTTTTGTACTTTGATATTTTCTTCTGATTGCTGCTTTCTTTCCTTCTTTATTTTTTAACCTATACTTTCACGAACACATATCAAATTTCGTATAGTGTATTTTCGTAATAGGTTTGACAAAAAAAATACTAATGAATCGTGAAATAAAATATGAAGGAAAGTGTTAAAAAACATATTTATTTCTTGCTTTATAACAAAAAATTCTCTTGCGAATATGTTACATAATAAAGTTGCATTGTCGATCTCACTGTTGAAAAAGGAATTATTTTTCATTTATCCAAACTAGTAGAAAGAAAGGGAAAGAAAAAAAGTAATCTTGTAAGAATATTGGCTTTTTCCTCCTACCGTAAAATTAGTCTGCAGTGGAGAGAAAAGCTAGTCTTTAATCCAGATGATAAATTGAGTGATTTATCCAGTAGCATCTTGGGAACTTACCAATTAACGCAGAGTAAATATCGGCTTGCCGAATATTGAAGTCTGCTACATAATCTGAAGCGCCATCTGGTGTTCACGCTGTGGACTTACCTCTTTTTTTTATTTTCAGATATCCAATATCTACTTACATGTTTGAATTTTTCCAAGGCAACAAACCACTGTATTTGCTTGAGCTTTAATCTCTCTCTTCATTTAATTTCCACAAATCAGTTTTTCTTTTTGAGAAGTTTTTCTGTGTGGTTTTCGCGCCAAAGGAAGAGAAATTGATTAATCTATTAAGCAGTGTAACTTTATGCACTCTAATTCTTAATTACTGGCAAGAAGAATTATTAAAAGAAAACAAAAGGAAAATATAAAAAGACTTTCTGAGCCATTGCTTGCTCTTAGAAAATGTGTGTCTCCAGGGATTTCCGATTGTTGTATTGAAGTGTTACGGAAATAGAAAGATTTGGTGTTCTTTTTCTTTGAGTTTATAAATGTACCAAGGTGCTTAAATAAAACCAAATAATTGTTTAGGATTACAAGTGACAAAAAATATTGTGAAATTGTTCACGCTTTTAATTGAAAATATAATTTAGAATATTTATAAAGAACATAAATTTAGATTTCAGAAACGAATTGATGTATATATTAATAAAATTCTTGAAAATCAAGCATGCCCACTAATTTTTTTATTGATTATACTCTTCAAATTATGTTCATAATTCTTTATAACATGTATTCAATTTATTTGGGCTTATTTGGGATGATCTCATTATTTTGAAATATGACCTGGTTATTAAGATGGCATCTAAGGGAGCATTGCATATATTAAGCCATCACACAAAAGTGTGTAAGGAATTTACTTGGTATATAAAAATGCAACTCAGTAAAAAACATATTTGACTGATTTGAATAAGGATAATCGATTAAATTCAGGATTTATTTATATAAAAGGAATAAACAAGATACACTGTTATATTATAAGTGAAAAATTATAGTGAGTGTATGTAAAGCAAGCTTGTTCAGATATGTATGTTTTATTCTATAAAAATGCATGAAAGCACATGTAGCAAAACATAGTCAAAGCATACTCGAAACGAGCATTAACATAAATCAATAATACACAAGCATTAAATCGTTATTAAGTAACTGCAATGGCCTGAAAGAGAATTTGTTGAAAAGCACCACTTCAAAGAGAAAATTCGTAAACCTACCTCCCTCTCATACTTACGTCTCTGCTTTTATAGTTCATATCACAAATAATCGAATTTTCAAGCAAAATTACAGATTAAAAATAATAATAATACGCTTTATATAGCAAACATTTTGAATAAATTTAATAATCATTCCAAAGCTTTTAAGATATTAATTAATAATAAGATTTGCTTTTCATAAAACAAAAAGTATTTTTTGAATTTTTAGGTGATGCCGTTTGCTATTGAAATCAAAATGTTGTTTAATATTTTACTATACTAAACTTATCTTAATCATTAGTAATAAGTGAAATCTCTCAAAATATTATTTTAAAATCATTCTTCTGAATATGACGAAATTTGTTTCATTTGGAATCTTTCTTCTGTCTGCATAAAAACCTTTTTGCAATCATTAAAAGAACACACAGGAATTTAATCCGTAGAAACTTAGCAATAGCAATTCTCTGAAGAATTATATTTGCTAATCTGGCTTTGAACCAATTGCTTTATTTCAAATTGATTATAGCATAATCTCTTTATATTTTTACTATGCATGTATTATATCATATTAATACACACGATAATATATTGCAATTTAAAGCAATGCAGCTTTAAAGTCACAGATTTCTTAATAATTATATCTGCGGATTAGAAAATATACAACACATTACAATGTTTATATACGTAATTGTGTAAACTAAGTACTTTCCCTTACTGTACAATTAAATATGAAATTATCTCTAAAAAAGTCATAAATATGCCTAGATTAGTAACTATTTAAGAATCTAACCATTCGGAAAGAAAGCAGCACTGTATTAATGTTTTTGTTAATCAAGTTCTCTTTTAAAATTCAAATAATTTTCAAAGGCTAAGAAAGCTGGATTGTTGATTGCTTCTTTCTACCATTAATTTTTCTTTTCCAAAGTAAAATTCAGTGTCGTTTTCTCAATCAACTTTATTCTTTACCAACACAGAACGATACTTTGTCCTAAAGCTTTTGGTTTTTCAACCGTTAATTCCTTTTGGTTGGCCTAAGCTGAACTTTATGACGTCGATTCGGAAAATCAGGGGAGATTTGGAAATTTTCGCTTTAAAGTCGTAGGGACAGTTTATGGCATTTGGTTAGTTTTCAGAGGATTTAGGAAGGCATAAAAAATGATTAGCATCATCAACGATATAATAATCTTTGTAGATAGTTTATTTCTCATGGTCTCTTTTTACAGGATATCCAGATAATACTTCAAAATGTTAATAAAAAGATAAATTAAATGTTGTTAATCAAAAAAATAATCAAACGATTATCCTGATATACCATTAAACAATTAAATTTTTTCCTACTTTTTCCCTTTCTTGTATGCGTATTATAGAGAGAGTAATTGTGAAAAATTCGAACTCGACAAACTTTTACATTTTAGTAAAGGTTTTATTTTACGGAAAACACATTTTTGAAAAATGTCCTGCCATCTGCATGTCTTTGACCAAGAAAACTCAAAAACGCTTTGATCTAGAGTGATGAAATTTGGTATACAGTCTTTATACCGAATTTGTAGATTTCTGTCAAATTTTGAGCAAAATCGGCTCAGAGGAAACCTGCCTGTCCAGCTATTTGAATATAATTTAACAGAATAATTACAAAACCGAAGAGAGAGAGAGAGATAAAATTCAAAATAGAAATTTAACATCTATAATATAGACTTTCAAATTCTCAACCAAATCCACTAAATGGTTAACCATCTGCCGGTCTTTATCTTCAGGAATATGTAAACGTGATAACTCAAAGACGTAATGACTTAAATTTATAGAATGTGAATTTGTGACTACAAATGTAGTCATTTATTTGTGACTACAAAGTAGTCACAAATCCATGGGAATTGTAGCTACAAATGTAGTTCTTCGTCAAAATTTTGTTTCCGTCGATCGGGAAAAACGTGTCTACATCGTTTTTTGGATACTTTTAATCTTAATCAGGAATAATTCGCCAAATAACTCGCCAAGGATGAAACAATCGATTTAATAAAAATGCTATATCCAAGCCAGATGTTAATATCTCTCACCATTATGTGCCAATGTCATACCAGGTATTCTGTGGTATTGGCATACCTTTATTATAGGAGAAAGTATTTGCGGACACTCCCACTGGTTATCTAATGAGTCTCTAATCAACCTATAGATAATTTGATTGTTCTGTCTTGCTTCATTATTATTTACATGACCACTAGATTGTTTTCATAACAAATGAAGAGAAAAAAGATCTAATGGGTTTGAGAAGAAAGAAAAATTACTTTCATGTTTCACTTTCGAAATTCCTGTTTTCAAAAGACATTAGAAATACCACGATTCTTAACCTAACTTTAACTATTAGTATAATATTTAGTTAAGGTACCTGATTTCACAAACATGACTTGAATTTAATTTTAACCATTTTATTCATCCAGCTTTCCTTTTATTCATTCCTCAAAGATGAAGTCATGTTCATTTAAGATTGGTATTTTCAATCTAAAAACTTAAAAACATTCACTTTTGGATTCAGCTAATTAATAATAATTAATACTAATTGAATTTGATTTTAAGATGAAAGATCTTTCACATTACGAAATGAATAATCTCTCTTTGCTGTAAGTAATGTCAAATAATTTTTAAATTTGTGATCCATTTCCTTAAAGTTCAATTAGTTTCCTGTCAGTGTATCCTGTTGTATCGACTTTGATGCAATTAAAAGCCTTTACTTTTGCCACGCTGTTATATATTCACTCTGAATTCTTTGAACTTCAAAGGAGTCCTGATGAACATGATATTTTAATCGGCATAACTAATTGAACGGTAGATCATAAAACTTAAAAGGAATGGCCTGCTACTCAGTAATGGAGAAAATATGTTTCGATTAAGTACAACCTTCTGAGATGTAGTAATATAATTAAACGGGGCTGGAATTATATTGTGTTTTAAGGAATTTGTATGGAATTTCTGGCATTAAAGAATCCCATTGAGAATAGCGAATTTTAAGAGATAGGAAGGAATAAGTTATTAAGAGTGCATTAAAAATGAAAAATATTTAATCAAAACTTATTCATTTCAATCGGTGAAGATCTTTCAGAAAAAAAAAAAAAAAACTACTGTAATATACATTATTTAGTAGAAAATATTAATTAAAAGAAATTTTAACGAAAGAAATTTGAAAAATTGATTAATTTAATATATTTTTCTTATTTTAATAATATGCTGAAAACTTAGATTAATTCAAATTAAATCTCAAATAAAAATTTAAATTATGTATTTCTTGTCAGAATAATTAATTAGGATGAAATAATATACCGCATATTTTTCATTCAATGTCTAATTCAATTATTCAATTATTATGAGAAATTTTAATTAAATTATTATGATAAATTCGAATTAAATTATTATGATAAATTCTAATTAAATTATTATTAGAAATTCTAATTCAATAATTATGAAAAAATATATTGTTAACAAGCCTCATTTGGAGATCTGCTGGTTCACTTGGAATATTAGTAGTGTTTAATCTGAATTAAATCATTAATAATTTGATAAATATTATTTCTTCGAAACAGTATTTTTCAGCAACCAACCGTGATAGACATTAGTTCTCTGTAATTATATTAGCTCCAACACTTTCTTTGCTAAATGTGTATTTGGAAACAATTTAATGGAATCAGATCTTATAATGACTTTAATAACATAATTCTTCCGGTAATCTATCTTCTAATCGCGCGTTATCTTTAACGACAATGTAATTTTGTTTCTTATTCATCATATAAATTGCACAGCCTGTTCACACATCTTTCTTCTTTGGATCTCAACAATGGAAAAGCTATCAGACGATTAAAAAAATAACGAGAAAAGGAAATCAAATTAATTTACATTCTAAAAAATGAAAACTCTTGTTGAAAATGCAGAACATTTTTTTTAATTTCAAAATTCGGATAATAATAATAATAATAATAATATATATATATATATATATATATATATATATCCGTAATTTTTTTTTGCATCTTATCACAGACAAATACCAAAATTTCGCTTAATGGCTGTTTATAGTTTAAATTGCATTGGCTTACGTATTATGTCTTTTTTATGGATTCAACGTGTCGTAATTTTACATGTACTTTCAAACGGGTGGCTATTGACGTAGAAGATTTAAAGAAACATAGTGAATTCATAAAAGATTTAAAGCGTCCATAGATGGTCACCAATTCGTAAGCCAGTTTCGCCAAAGATCTGGCATATAAGCAGGTTTGTACCTAGAATGCTCGAATTTATTTGTCATATGTCACACATGTTCATGTTGCAATATTTTAAAGAGCCATTATTTAATGACCTGAATACTGAGTCCCAGTTTGATATTTGAGACTTTTCCAACTTTTAAGATTTTATTGTTTTTTTGTCTTTCATGCTTGCTTTAATTTGGACTTGTAAATCAATACTTTAATCTAAAAATGTTCCTAATGTATTTGTTCGAAATTGTTATTAAATAATTAAGTGGTTCCGTCACTGAATATTAATCAGGTGTCATAAATAATTTTAATATTTTTTTTTTTTAGATTTTGATGTGTGAATTTATTAAAAGGAATGAATTTGTTAAATTTAATTTTATTGAGCAAAATGAATTTTTTTAGTTATTTTAGTAATGCTGCATTTCAAATTACTAGAACATAGGATTTATTTGCATCAATTATGTCACTTATTAACAACAAACTTTTGCGTCCAACATGCTGTAAATATATTGGAATGATGCTTTCTACATGTTGATAAGTTATTCAGCGGGTTAGATCGTCAAGCAGGAATGAACTAATGCTGTGTCTTTGGTACAGCATACGTACTTGTTATTCTCTGCTAGAAAATTTACTGTTACAACGTCTATACTAGCAGAAGCTATATTCTGTTCTTCCCTGTAATGCAGAGATTTATACCAGCAGAAACTATGTCCCATGTTTCTCCATAATCCACTCTATACAAACAGTACATCATTTACACCAGCTGAACAACATCCATACCAACAGAAGCTATATTCTATTCTTTTCTAAAATGCCGGCATCTATAACAGCAGAACAGCACTTATAGCAGCAGAAACTATGCTCCGTTCTCCTCTAAAATGCGATGACATGAAATGTGTATTTTCATTTTTTTATAAATATCATAATTTTAAGGATATAAAATATATACAACTCAAAATAGATGAAATAACAGTATAAATCTTTAAGTAAAAGAAAATATTAACTGTATGCATTTTTCACTTCATTTAGCTTAACTTCATCTACGAATTTATGCAACCTCCTCATTAGAAGATGCATTCTATTTGGGCTTGTTATTGTTATTCCAATCCCTGTAATAAAATAAAAGACACCTGAGTTATTGAACACTTTATCAAGTAATTCTTGAGTTTTAAATAAGAAGTTCGCTTAAATTCATTCAAATACTAAAATTTCAATAGTTCGATGCACTTGTCAGACATGGGATTATAGCTCAAAAGAAATAAATCTTGAGTAACATGTCAAACAAGCAAATATATGGTCAAAACAAGTTTTTAATCACAATAAAAATGTGATTTACCCAATTACTAAATCACGGAATAGTTGAATTTCAGAAAGATCTATGGCAACCTACAGTCCTGAACGTTGTTACTTTAAGTTAAAGAAAAATATCTATCTAGTATATTCTACACCTCAAAGCATTTCGAATTTCCCGACTCGAATTCTAGTTATGGCTACTATCATCATCAACTGCCACGAGTTAATGCGGGGAGCTTTTCCATCGAATATCCCAGTCCCTTGAGCAATTCCCTTTTTAATTAAATTTTGCCGCTAATAAAAAGTAGACGGTTGTTAACTGAGTTTAATTAAAAAGCCACAAGTTTAATTAGTTCCCTGCTTTCAAACTGCGTACATGATCGAATTTGTATCAACGAAAAGTGACAAGAAACTGAAATTTCTTCCCTTCAAACACGAGTGGTGATATCCTCTACGAATTAGGCCGCATTGCTTCAATGTGGGGAAAAGTTTCTGTATTTTACAGAGAAAGTAAATTGAAATTCATCTCGCAGAATCGATTTATACGTAATGGAGTTTCACTGTATATACAAGTTCATTTTGAGTTTTAACAAATAGAGTATTGATCAATTATTAAAAATGAAAACTGCATGAAAGTAAAATTAAATTTGTGAGTATCATTCAGTGTATTTGTAGTTATAAAGGATGATTATATTTTTTGGATTTTGAGTCAGTTTTTGTGAATTTCAGTTTTAGGATATCGATCTCCTGTTTATATTAATATTCAGCATTTTCTATAATGGAGTCATTAGCAAATTAAAATATAATACAAAATTCTAATTTGATCCATGTATTCAAAGTAGTTGTTTTGTCTCGAAGTATCGTATTTTAATATTCTAATGCATTAGTATTATTAGAACGGTTAGATATTCAATATCTGTTTAGTAGATTGTTTGCATTCCATAATTACATTGCGGCATTTGGTGTTAATCGGCGGTTGTGGACATAAGAATTTTTTCTAGAAAACGACTGTCTGTTTGATTTCTGCCAAGATTAATTAATTTATTTGAGTAATTTTATAGTTTAATTAAACTGATTTGCTTTTACGGTTTTAAGAAATTTCAAAATTAATTAAT